>NC_089250.1:72024001-72334488 GCF_963930625.1 Muntiacus reevesi | reverse complement strand
GTCCTGGGATCTCAAAGCCTCTCCTTTTCCACTCCCCAATAACCAAGGATAACATTTAATTCCTTACTTTTTGAACTCTTTCTCACAGGCTAGTTGACATTCTATTTTAAGCTTGTAGTTGTTAAGATTGCCATCACAGCCAGAGTAGATAAAGCTTTCACATAATTTGGAGGTTTGGTTGTAGAAATATCTGAAGTGAATTTCATAGCAGCTGCCAAATTTGATCGACATCGAGCAGGGATCTGCGTGAGAGGTTCACATTGAATTAGGGGGAATTAAAGAGCTTGTCTTCACAGGCCTTTACACATTTGCCACGGTAGTCTGGAAATACCCTATTCAAGGTCACTGAAAGACATTTGGTTTTCTCTTGGAATTAAGATCACCTGGCAAGTTTGCCCTTGGGCATGCAAATTGATTAAAACTCCAGTTTCTGGTCTTCAGCAGTGATTTGGAGAGATGGTGAGCCATAAAAAAGGAGGTTCTATCAGTGGTGGTAGTGGTGACTTAGTCACTAAGTCTGTCTGACTGTTTGCAACCTCATGGACTGTAGACTGCTAGGCTCCTCTGTCCTTGGGATTTCTCAGGCAAGAATACTGGAGTGGGTTGCCATTTCCTTCTCCACGGGGTCTTCCCAACCCAGGGATTGAACCTGCATCTCCTGCTTGGCAGGTGGATTCTATAACACTGAACCTCCTGTGAAACCCTTTACCAGCATCTTGTGCAAAGTAATGATGTTCACCTTTCACATCTTACATTATATTAAAGCACAATCTCCTTCTCATCTTTCTCACCTGTTAACTGCCTGGACAGGACATACAATGCTTACCTTCCAGTTTTCATAGACTCACTATACTAACCATGTCCCCAGTTTAAGTTAACTGTGCCTGCTTCTCAAAACAGGATACATACCAAGATGCATAACCTTGGAGGTAATACTCTTTCACCCTCACACCCTGTCATCTCTCCCCTGTGCCCTTCCCAGAGGCAAACCTTCTGCTCTTAGTGATAAGAAAGCACTTATGGCCACAGCAGGGGAAGGAGAGGGTGGGATGAATTGAGAGAGTAGCACTGAAACATATACATTACCATAGGTAAAACAGATAGCCAATGGGAAGTTGCTGTATCGCATAGGGAGCTCAGTTAGGTGCTCTGTGACAAGCTAGAGGGGTGGGATGGGGTAGAAGGTGGGAGGAAGGTTCAAGAGGGAGGGGACATATGTATACTATGGTTCATTCATGTAGATGTATGGCAGAAGACAACACAACATTTTAAAGCAATTATCCTCCAATTAGAAATAAATAAATTTAATACAAAAATACCAAAAAAAAAAAAAAAAAAAAAAAAAGAATCACATAGTAAGTGGTCCAAGCAGCTAAACATTGTTGTACTGGCAACCCAGAGATTGTTGTTTATCCTACTCAAGCAGTCAGACTGGAATTTATTCCTTGGTAAAAGTACCTATTTAAATACAGTGATATGCACAAGCTTATTTTATACATACATCCTCTGATACAGGCATTCTTCTGATCCACATTTTATACAAGTGAAACTAAAGCTAAAGGATGGTATGGGATTGAGTGACTTGGACTAGTGTGCACATTTGTTAAATGACAAAGCTGGTATTTGGGGTGTCTGACTTACAGTGTAGACTGTGTTACTTTTTCCCTATGTTCTGGAAGCACTTGAGCCTGTACATAGTACCTGTGAAAGAAAACTTCATTGTCTTTTATGTCTACATTGTAAGCTTCTCTAAACAGTAACCATATGTTCAAGTATTCTCTACTTCCCCAGAGCCTGTGGTAGTGATAAGTCGCTTCAGTCATGTCCAACTCTTTGTTACCCCATGAACTGTGGCCTACCAGGCTCCTCTGTACGTGGAATTCTCCAGGCCAGAACACTAGAGTGGGTAGCCTTTCCCCTTTCCAGGGGCTCTTCCCAATCCAGGGATTGAACCCAAGTCTCCTGCATTGCAGGCAGATTCCTTACCATCTGAGCCACCGGGGAAGCCTGGTTTGATTCCTGGTGCAATGCAGGAGACCCAGGTTCGATTCCTGGATTGAGACGTTCCCCTGGAGAAGGGATAGGCTATCCATTCCAGTATTCTTGGGCTTCCCTGGTAGCTCAGATGATAAATAATCTGCCTGCAAGGCAGAAGACCTGGGTTCGATCCCTGGGTGGGGAAGTTGCCTTGGAGGAGGGCATGGCAACCCACTCCAGTATTCTTGCCTGGAGAATCTGATGGACAGAGGAGCCTGGCGGGCTACAGTCCATGGGACTGCAAAGAGTTGGACATGACTGAGCAACTAGGCACAGCACAGATAGCTGATTAACAGTGTTGTGATTTCAGGCAAACAGCGAAGGAACTCAGCCATACATACACATGTATCCATTCTCCCCCAAGCTCCCGTCCCATCCAGGCTGCCACATAACATTGAGCAGAGTTCCCTGTGCTGGACCATAGGTCCTTGTTGGTCATCCATTTTAAATATAGCAGTGTGGACATGTCTATCCCAAACTTCCTAACTATCCCTTCCTCCACTTCTTCCCCCTCTCATGCCCTTGAATGGTCTGGAATTTTTGAAATTTACCGTGAAACCCATAATTCAGAATACTTTTAATCCTTTGCACTTCCTACAAAAGAGAACCCCATTTGGAAAGGACTTATTTGCATCACAGTTTGTTTTTTCTAATCAAACATCCACAGGATGCCTAGAGTAGATGCCCCAACTCAAGGTAGTCAGCATTTATGGGTATTGTTACTAAAGGAAGACCTTCTTGGACCATCTGCATATCAATTTTTTTCTAATTCTTCCTCATTTTTAATTGGTCCCTGGATTTATTTTCTGCTTCAATTTCATACCTTTGAATTGTCCACATATCATGTCAGTAATCCTAGTCATACCACCCATTAATGGAGTAGTCAGCAAGGAGAAGGTGAAGAGCCCCAGAAGAAATCCCAGCTCGATCAATTTCATGGTGTGGCCAGTAGCAAGCAGGAGAGTTTTGATATCAACTGATGTTATATTCTGGGCCTGATACTTGAGAGGGCTGGACCCACTTACCCCAAGGGCCAGGACTGGGCATTTCCTAGTGATGAGCTGGACAGTGAGTGCTTGGGTATCCAGCCATGAAGCTGAAGGTCCCAAGCTGATTTAGACCCCTGATAGTGAGTCACGAGTTTATCTAGAATGCAGGGCTTCTATGTATGTTTAACCATGGAGGGTAGAACCATCAGAACATTGAATTAAAGAGATTACTTCCTTTCCTCACCTTAACCTTCTACAGCAAAGAAGAGACTTATCCTGGTGCAACAGAAAGAATGTAATAAATACAACAGTAATGACAGTAGCTGTATGATCAGGTTACTCAAGATGGCCGTTCTATTGTTCTCTGTACATCCCCCATTTGACCAGTGCTGCTTCTCCTACTCACATGACTGACTTTCCTATGTACTTGCCTCAGTATTCAGCTAGTGATTGTTATCAAAAGGGTGATGAGAGGCATGCCCTTTTACTCGTTTCCCTGGTGACTGATGAGACAACCTGATGTCAAGTTCCCCTTTAACTACTGATCTCTGCCCCCTCAATCTTGCTGGCCTCCAGAATGAAGTCTTCTGCCGTGTCATGTCCACTGTCTGCTGCACACAGTGGAGTGTCCTACAGATTCTCCCATCCATTAAACCTTTGATGTCTCTGTTGATGACTTTGGGCTCTTTTTTGGTCTTGAAGCTGGACAAGTACAGGCCTTGCAGGCCTTCTGGGTGCAACCCAACAGTAGCTAAATCCTATAGCAATTTCTTCAAGAAAAGCACTGTTTAATTGAAACCTTATATCTAAGTCTATATCTACATCTATTTCTATCTCACTAAATAATCACATGCACCCCATGAATTAGGTGCACTTGTGATCATCATTTACAGATGAAGATACAGGCTGAGGTTAAGTTATATGTACAAAGTCACATGGCCATTATGTAGTGAACACAAGATTTGAACTCACAACACTCTATTACCTAGGAATGTGGGACATATTGGTTCTGCTTTCTTGTAAGACTTTTGAAATTTTGACTTTCGCATTTGCACCTCTAAGCCACCTGTTGTTGTTGTTCAGTTGTTAAGTTGTGTCTGACTCTTTGTGACCCCCTGAGCTGCAGCACACAAGCCTTCCCTGTCCTTCACTATCACTCTCAGACTCATGTCCATTAAATCAGTGATGCCATCCAGCCATCTCATCCTCTGTTGTCCCCCTCTCCTCTTGCCCTCAACCATTTCCAGCATCAGGGTCTCTTCCAATGAGTCAGTCCTTCGAATCAGGTGACCAAAGTATTGGAGCTTCAGCTTCATCATCAATCCTGCCAATGAATATTCAGGGTTGATTTCCTTTAGGATTGACTGGTTTGATCTCCTTGCTGTCCAAGGGACTCTCAAGAGTCTTCTTCAGCACCACAGTTCAAAAGCAACAGTTCTTTAGCACTCAACCTTCTTTATGGCCCAACTCTCACATCCATACGTGACTACTGGAAAAACCATATCTTTGACTATACAGACCTTTGATGGCAAAATTACTCTAAGTTTGTCATAGTTTTTCTTCCAAGGAGCAAGCGTCTTTTGATTTCGTGGCTGCAGTCACAGTACAAGGCGATTTTGGAACCTGAGAAAATAAAATCTGTCATTGTTTCCACTTTATCTCCACCTATTTGCCATGACCTTGGACATGGGGTATCTCCTCTCGGCTGCTTGCAGCTCCAGTGCTGCACAAAGAGTTTTGCCAAGAGAACGCACTGGTCATAGCAAACACCCTCTTCCAACAACACAAGAGAAGACTCTACACATGGACATCACTAGATGGTCAACACCAAAATCAGATTGATTATATTTTTTGCAGCCAAAGATGGAGAAACTCTATACAGTCAGCAAAAGCAAGACCGGGAGCTGACTGGCTCAGATCATGAGCTCCTTACTGCCAAATTCAGACTTAAATTGAAGAAAGTAGGGAAAACCACTAGACCATTCAGGTGTGACCTAAATTAAATCCCTTGTGATTATACAGTGGAAGTGAGAAATAGACTTAAGGGACTAGATCTGATAGACAGAGTGCCTGATGAACTATGGATGGTGGTTCGTGACATTGTACAGGAGACAGGGATCAAGACCATCCCCAAGAAAAAGAAATGCAAAAAAGTAAAATGTCTGTCTGAGGAGGCCTTACAAATAGCTGTGAAAAGAAGAGAAGTGAAAAGCAAGGGAGAAAAGGAAACATATACCCATTTGAACGCTGAGTTCCAAATAATAGCAAGGAGAGATAAGAAAGACTTTCTCAGTGATCAGTGCAAAGAAATAGAGGAAAACAAGAGAAGTAATGCTCAAAATTCTCCAAGCCAGGCTTCAGCAATATGTGGACCATGAACTTCCAGATGTTCAAGCTGGTTTTAGAAAAGGCAGAGGAACCAGAGATAAAATTGCCAATATCCACTGGATCATTGAAAAAACAAGAGTGTTCCAGAAAAACATCTATTTTTGCTTTCTTGATTATGCCAAAGTCTTTGACTGTGTGGATCACAATAAACTGGAAAATTCTGAAAGAGGTGGGAATACCAGACCACCTGACCTGCCTCTTGAGAAACCTGTATGCAGGTCAGGAAGCAACAGTTAGAACTGGATATGGAACAACGGACTGGTTCTAAATAGGAAAAGGAGTATATCAAGGCTGTATATTGTCACCCTGCTTATTTAACTTATATGCAGAGTACATCGTGAGAAACGCTGGACTGGAAGAAGCACAAGCTGGAATCAAGATTGCCGGGAGAAATATCAATAAACTCAGATATGCAGATGATATCACTCTTATGGCATAAAGTGAAGAAGAACTAAAAAGCCTCTTGATGAAAGTGAAAGAGGAGAGTGAAAAAGTTGGCTTAATGCTCAACATTCAGAAAACTAAGATCATGGCATCTGGTCCCATCACTTCATGGCAAATGGATGGGGAAACAGTGGAAACAGTGGCTGACTTTATTTTTTTTGGGCTCCAAAATCACTGCAGATGGTGACTGCAGCCATGAAATTAAAAGACGCTTACTCCTTGGAAGGAAAGTTATGACCAACCTAGATAGCATATTAAAAAGCAGAGACATTACTTTGCCAACAAAGGTCCATTTAGTTAAGGCTATGGTTTTTCCAGTGGTCATGAATGGATGTGAGAATTGAACTATAAAGAAAGCTGAGTGCCGAAAAATTGATGCTTTTGAACTATGGCATTGGAGAAGACTCTTGAGAGTCCCTTGGACTGCAAGGAGATCCAACCAATCCATCCTAAAGGAGATCAGTCCTGGGTGTTCATTGGAAGGACTGATGCTGAAGCTGAAACTCCAATACTTTGGCCACCTCATGTGAAGAGTTGACTCATTGGAAATGACCCTGATGCTGGGAAAGATTGAAGGCGGGAGAAGAGGACCGCAGAGGATGAGATGGCTGGATGGCATCATTGACTCGATGGACATGAGTTTGAGTAAACTCTGAGAGTTGGTGATGGACAGGGAGGCCTGGCATGCTGTGATTCATGGGGTCGCAGAGAGTCAGACATGACTGAGCGACTGAACTAACTAACTAACTGAGAGATCTCTTCAAGAAAATTAGAGATACCAAGGGAATATTTCATGCAAAGGTGGGTTCAGTAAAGGACAGAAATGGTATGGACCTAACAGAAGCAGAAGATATTAAGAAGAGGTGGCAAGAATACACAGAACTGTACAAAAAAGATCTTCACAACCCAGATAATCACGATGGTGTGATCACTCACCTCGAGCCAGACATCCTGGAATGTGAAGTCAAGTGGGCCTTAGGAAGCATCACTATGAACAAAGGTAGTGGAGCTGATGAAATTCCAGTTGAACTATTTCAAATCCTGAAAGATGATGCTGTGAAAGTGCTGCATTCAATATGCCAGCAAATTTGGAAAACTCAGCAGTGGATGTTTCCATTCACAGGAATGGAAAAGGTCAGTTTCCATTCCAATCTCAAAGAAAGGCAATGCCAAAGAGTGCTCAAACTACTGCATAATTGCACTCATTTCACATGCTAGCAAAGTAATGCTCAAAATTCTCCAAGCCAGGCTTCAATAATATGTGAACTGTGAACTTCCAGATGTTCGAGCTTGTTTTAGAAAAGGCAGAGGAACCAGAGAGCAAATTGCCAACATCTGCTGGATCATCAAAAAAGCAAGAGTGTTCCAGAAAAACATCTATTTTTGCTTTATTGACTATGCCAAATCCTTTGACTGTGTAGATCACAATAGACTGTGGAAAATTCTGAAAGAGATGGGAATACCAGACCACCTGACCTGCCTCTTGAGAAACCTGTATGCAGGTCAGGAAGCAACAGTTAGAACTGGACATGGAACAACAGACTGGTTCCAAATAGGAAAAGGAGTACATCAAGGCTGTATATTGTCACCCTGCTTATTTAACTTATATGCAGAGTACATCATGAGAAACACTGGGCTGGAAGAAGCACAAGCTGGAATCAAGATTGCTGTGAGAAATATCAATAACTTCAGATATGCAGATGACACCACCCTTATGGCAGAAAGTGAAGTAGAACTGAAGAGCCTCTTGATGAAAGTGAGAGGAGAGTGAAAAAGTTGACTTAAAGCTCAACATTCAGAAACCTAAGATCATGGCAACTGCTCCCATTGCTTCATGGCAAATAGATGGTAAGACAGTAGAAACAGTGTCAGACTTTATTTTTTTGGGCTCCAAAATCACTGCAGATGGTGATCGCAGCCATGAAATTAAAAGGTGCTTTCTCCTTGGAAGGAAAGTTGTGACCAACCTAGACAGCTTATTAAAAAGCAGAGACATTACTTTGCCAACAAAGGTCCATCTAGTTAAGGCTATGGTTTTTCCAGTAGTCATGTATGGATGTGAGAGTTGGACTATAAAGAAAGTTGAGCACCGAAGAATTGATGCTTTTGAACTGTGGTGTTGGAGAAGACTCTTGAGAGTCCCTTGGACTGCAAGGAGATCCAACCAGTCCATCCTAAAGGAGATCAGTCCTGGGTGTTCAATGGAAGGACTGATATTGCAGCTAGAACTTCAATACTTTGGCCACCTAATGCAAAGAGGTGACTTATTTGAAAAGACCCTGATGCTGGGAAAGATTGAGGGCAGGAGGAGAAGGGGATGACAGAGGATGAGATGGTTGGATGGCATCAAGCACTTAATGGACATGAGTTTGAGCAAACTCAAAGTTTGTGTAAGCTCCAGGAGTTGGTGATGGACAGGGAAGCCTGGTATGCTCTGGTCCATGGGGTCACAAAGAGTCGGACAAAACTGAGTGACTGAACTGAACTGATTTGCCATGAAATGATAGGACTGGATGCCATGATCTTCATTTTACCTAAAGTTGATTATTTTTGGTAAAATATAAAGTAAAGGTACACTTTCTTTTTTTCAGTGCCTCTAGATCCGTTTATTGGTGACTTCCTCTTTTGTCCAGTTCCTGAACTATTTATTTAACTCTGCTGTATATTCCTGCTCCAAAATCACACTTAATTGCTTGCATTTTGTATTATTTTAGGGTTTTGCATTTTCATATACATTTTATTTATTTTATTTTGAATTAGAGAAAGGTTTATTGTGGGGCTAAAGAAGGAGAACTGGTAGCTCATGCTCAAAACCCCCAAACTCCACAAAGGTTCTGAGGAGAGGAGAAGTTTTCATAGACAGCATTTGGGGTGAGGGCTGCAGGGTATGTGACTTCCTTCTGATTGGTTGGTGGCAAGGTTATGTGGGTTGTCCTCCAGGAATCTTGTGCTCATCCTGAAGTTACCATCATCTGCCTGAGTGTAGGCCTTAGTTCCAAAAGAGGAACTCAAAGATATTATATATATTCCTCAAGGAGGAACCAGGACTCTGGCCCAAGGTTGCACTATTTTTCTTGACTGCTCCTACCTTGTTTCTGCATCCCTTCCCTTCCCTGATTAGCACATGTTTGAATCTGTTCATATACATTTTATTTTTTAAATTTTTGATTGCACTAAGTTTTTGTTGCTATGCATGGGCTTTCTACAGTTGTGGTAAGTGGGGGCTACTCTTTATTGCAGTGGCTTCTCTTGTTGTGGAGCACAGGCTGTAGTTGCAAGGGCTTCAGTAGTTGCAGCATATGGGCTCAGTAGTTGTGGTTTGTGAGCTTTAGAGCATGGGTTTAGTAGTTTCAGCACACAGGTTTCAGCTGCTTTTGTGGCATGTGGCATCTTTCAGGACCAGGATGCGTCTGCTGCATTGGCAGGTGGATTTACTCTTATACATTTTAGAGTCTGTTAAGTACTTCAAAAAACCCATCTTGCATATTGTTTTGAATTGCATCAAATTTACAGACCAGTTTGAAGAGAATGATATCCTTACAATATATCTTCTGTATACAGTTCATCTATACAGGTTTTCATTATTAACTGCCAAGAACGGTTTATGGTATTTACCATACAGGTCTTGCAGTGTTAATTATATTTTTGATATTATTGTAAAAGTTACCTTTAAATGATGCATTTTTCCTGTTTCTGATGTACAAAATGTTATTCATATTATGCATTAATCTTGTGTCCAGCATAGACATTTCCTTAATGAGTAGTGATGTTGGTGATCTTTTCATATACTTATGTCATATACTTATACTTATGTTCATTCTTATGTCTTCTTGTCAGTCAGGACTTTGTCCTTTTTAAAATAAGATGTTTTGGCTTTTCTTCCCTAATGAATTGTATGATTTCCTTATATATTTTGAATATGAACTCTTTTTTTTTTTTTTTTTTTTTTTTTTTGTGTGTGTTTTTTTTTTTTTTTTTTAATATTATTTTATTAGTTGGAGGCCAATCACTTTACAACATTTCAGTGGGTTTTGTCATACATTGACATGAATCAGCCATATAGTTACATGTATTCCCCATTCCGATCCCCCCTCCCACCTCCCTCCCCACCCGACTCCTCAGGGTCCTCCCAGTGCACCAGGCCCGAGCACCTGACTCATGTATCCCACCTGGGCTGGTGGTCCGTTTCACCATAGATAATATACATGCTGTTCTTTCAAAACATCCCACCCTCACGTTCTCCCCCAGAGTTCAAAAGTCTGTTCTGTATTTCTGTGTCTCTTTTTCTGTTTTGCATATAGGGTTATTGCCACCATCTATCTAAATTCCGTATATATGTGTTAGTATACTGTAATGTTCTTTATCTTTCTGACTTACTTCACTCTGTATAATGGGCTCCAGTTTCATCCATCTCATTAGAACTGATTCAAATGAATTCTTTTTAACGGCTGAGTAATATTCCATGGTGTATATGTACCACAGCTTCCTTATCCATTCATCTGCTGATGGGCATCTAGGTTGCTTCCATGTCCTGGCTATTATAAACAGTGCTGCGATGAACATTGGGGTGCACGTGTCTCTTTCAGATCTGGATTCCTCAGTGTGTATGCCCAGAAGTGGTATTGCCATTCACCATTGCAACAAAAAGAATAAAATACTTAGGAGTATATCTACCTAAAGAAACAAAAGACCTATACATAGAAAACTATAAAACACTGATGAAAGAAATCAAAGAGGACACCAGCAGTTGGAGAAACATACCGTGTTCATGGATTGGAAGAATCAATATTGTCAAAATGGCTATTCTACCCAAAGCAATCTATAGATTCAATGCAATCCCTATCAAGCTACCAACGGTATTTTTCACAGAATTAGAACAAATAATTTCACAATTTGTATGGAAATACAAAAAACCTCGAATAGCCAAAGTAATCTTGAGAAAGAAGAATGGAACTGGAGGAATCAACCTGCCTGACTTCAGACTCTACTACAAAGCCACAGTCATCAAGACAGTATGGTACTGGCACAAAGACAGAAATATAGATCAATGGAACAGAATAGAAAGCCCAGAGATAAATCCACGAACCTATGGACAGCTTATCTTTGACAAAGGAGGCAAGGATATACAATGGAAAAAAGACAATCTCTTTAACAAGTGGTGCTGGGAAAACTGGTTAACCACTTGTAAAAGAATGAAACTAGAACACTTCCTAACACCATACACAAAAATAAACTCAAAATGGATTAAAGATCTAAATGTAAGACCAGAAACTATAAAACTCCTAGAGGAGAACATAGGCAAAACACTCTCCGACATAAATCACAGCAAGATCTTCTATGACCCACCTCCCAGAATATTGGAAATAAAAGCAAAAATAAACAAATGGGACTTAATGAAAATTAAAAGCTTTTGCACAACAAAGGAAACTATAAGTAAGGTGAAAAGACAGCCCTCAGATTGGGAGAAAATAATAACAAATGAGGAAACAGACAAAGGATTAATCTCAAAAATATACAAGCAACTCCTGAAGCTCAATTCCAGAAAAATAAACGACCCAATCAAAAAATGGGCCAAAGAACTAAACAGACATTTCTCCAAAGAAGACATACAGATGGCTAACAAACACATGAAAAGATGCTCAACATCACTCATCATCAGAGAAATGCAAATCAAAACCACAATGAGGTACCATTACACGCCAGTCAGGATGGCTGCTATCCAAAAGTCTACAAGCAATAAATGCTGGAGAGGGTGTGGAGAAAAGGGAACCCTCTTACACTGTTGGTGGGAATGCAAACTAGTACAGCCACTATGGAAAACAGTGTGGAGATTTCTTAAAAACTGAATATGAACTCTTTACCAGATATATGGTTTACAAATATTTTCTCTCATTCCATAGGTTGACTTTTCATTTTGTTGCAGGGAAGAGCCAATTCTTACTCCATGTTGGATCTGTTTCTTTGACTTTAACCTTTGCTTTTGTTATTATATTCATACATAATGGCCTGTCTCAGGGAACCTAGCCCCTCTGCTTGACTATTAAACTAAAGTGCCTTTATTCAGTTCACAGATAGACAATCTGAGTCAGCCCACCCATGACAGGCTGCAGAAAAGAAGACATTAACACATACCCTCCTATTTTGCAGGATAAATGGGTTTTTTACTTCCCTTCCTCCCTCCATTTCTCTCTCTGTTTTATAAAAGAAAGCAGCATCCAGACCAAGACAAGATGGTTATTTTGATACATGAGTCTGCTGACTTTCTGGATAAAGTCATGTTCCTTGCCTTAACACCTCCTCCTTCAGTTAGCTGGCCCATTGTGGGGCCAATAGCATGAGCTTGGAGTTGGTAACAATTTTGTTGATTGCTTCCTTTGTTGTGCAGAGCTCTTTAATATGGTGTAGTCCCACTTGTTTATTTTTGGTTTTGTTGCTTGTAATTTTGATGTTATATCTAAAATATGATTGCCAAAAACTAGCATCAAGGTTTCTTTTTATGTCTTATTCTAGGAGTTTTACACTCTCAAGTTTGAGAAATGGAGTATTTTCTGCCATATTGGTAAACAAGGATGTCACAGTAACCAGCAATTGCAGCCACCACGGATGGTGAACTAGTGAATCTTGAAGGAACTCAGGTAGGAAAGAAGACCTGCCATCTAGCAGCCATCAGACTGCAGCCACTCTCCACAGCAAGCCCTGAGGAAACTCGTGTGAAAACACAGGACACTGGCCCCAGATAGGTGAAGCGCATATCAAAGGAATGATTTTAATGAGCCCAGACTCATGCATCTTCCCAAACATAGAAAAGCTAGGAATTCCTTAACTTGACATGTTTGGTTTCTTTAATTATCTGTGATCTTTTGGTGTTCCCAACTACCTGCCCTATGTTGCAGAACTCCTCCCCTCACCTCCTTGGAGAAGTTATTACTCAGAAGTATCTGAAAAAAATTTAAAACCTAGGTGAGAATTTGAAATTGAATTTGCAAAAATCTCTTCTGTTTGGTGTGGCAAAGCACACTCCTTCCTGGTAGATATATGGCTCTCCTTCAGTCTCATCAATATAAGTTAAAAAACAAAACAAAACTGGAGACCAATATCCTCTCCTGCTAGGGTTTCAGTTCTTAAAATATCAAGGTAACAAGGTTTATTATACCAAATGTTTGTATAATTTCTTTTAAAAAGATTATTTATTTGGCTCAACTAACGAATAAAAGATTCTTTATTATTTCGTTGAAGCAGATGGGATCTCTTTCAGTTGCAACATGTAGGATCTTTAGTTGTGGTATGTGGGATCTAGTTCCTTGACCACAGGTCAAATATCAGGTCCCCTATTTTGAGAGCATAGTGGTCCCAGCCATTGGTCCACCAGGGAAGTCCTGTATAATTTCAGTGTGAAAAAAACTTACATATGCTATAATCAGTGAGATGGATCACAGAGAAAGAGGTGAGGGACTTCGCTGGCAGTCCAGTGGTTAAGCCTCCATGCTCCAAGGTAGGGGGTGCAAGTTTGAAACCTGTTTGGGGTACTAAGATCCCACACACCTTTGGCCCAGCCAAAAAAAAAAAAAGACAAAAGTGAATGATATAAGCTAGTGCTCCAAACAAAGTTCTTCCCACAAATTTTTGATTCCTACAGTGCAATTTTTGTGTAAGTTTTACATTGAAGATGGTTTCTCAGATGTAGTCATAAACCCTTCTATCAGATGAGTTTTCAGATCAGTAAATTCAAGGAATTCACAGAAAGAAGTTATTTCCAAATCTAAAGCCCAGGATGGGCTGGCTCAGGCCCTAGTCACCTGTTTGCAGCTTTCAGACTTCTTGGGTATCTCAGTATATTCAATGTGAAATAAACAAAACAAAGAAAAACCCAGCAGCTATAAAAAAGAATGAAATAATGCCATTTGCAGTAACCTGGATTAACCTAGAGACTGTCATACTGAGTGAATTAAGTCACACAGAGAAAAAAAGATATATGATATCGCTCATATGTGGAATCTAAAATAATAGTACAGATGAACTTGTTTACAAAACAGAAATAGAGTCACTTGACAAAGAAAACAAACTTATGGTTACCAAGGTAGAGGTAGGAATAAACTGGTAGATTGGGACTGACATATACACACAGCTATATATAAAATAGATAACTGGTAACCTATTACATAGCACAGGGAACTCTGCTCAATACTCTGTGATGACCTATACGGGAAAGGAATCTAAAACACAGTGTTGTTGTTGTTCAGTTGCTCAGTTGTGTCGACTCTTTGTGACCCTGTGGACTGCAGCACACCAGGCTTCCCTGTCCTTCACTGACTCCCTGAGTTTGCTCAAACTCAAGTCCATCGGGTTGTGATGCCATCCAACCATCTCATCCTCTGTCGTCCCCTTCTCCTCCTGCCCTCAATCTTTCCCAGTGTCAGGATCTTTTCCAATGAGTCAGCTCTTCGCATCAGATGACCACAGTATTGAATATTCTAGTGAATATTCAGGGTTGATTTCCTTTAGGATTGACTGGTTTGATCTCCTTGCTGCCCAAGGGACTCTTAAGAGTGTTTTCCAGCACCACAGTTAAAAAGCAGCAATTCTTTGGCCCTCAGCCTTCTTTATGGTTCAACTTTCACATCCATACATGACTACTGGATATCTATCTATCTATCTACATGGATTATATATATATATATATATATATATATATGAGTGGAGACATATATAGATATACATAAAGAAGTGGATATCTATGTGTATATATGTATGTATAACTGATTCACTTTGCTATACAACAGACACTAACTCAGGATTGTAAATCAACTCTAATACAAATTAATTAAAAAATAAATATCCTAAAGAAACCCCAAACAAACTAAAAAAAAACCATCCCAAGTCTTATACCAAAATATAGACTCTGACTTAGAAGTATGGTTTTAGTTTTTTTTTTTTTTTTTTTTTTTTAAATAAGACATTTTGGTGGTGGTATGGGGTGAACTTTTAGACATAGTTAACACTTATTTTGTCAAGATACCAATCTAGAAAGCATATGCTATGTGTTCAAATGCAAAAGACATCAACGAAGCATAGTATCGGGGAAAAACTCTACACTGGACAAAAGATACGGTTAATCTACATATTTTGAAACTGTAATTTGAATCAAGGGTAAATGCTGAAAAATCACGCTCAGTTTCATTTATTTCTTGCTTTCTTTTTGGCTGTGCTGAGTCTTCATTGCTGTGAGGGCTTTTCTCTAGTTGTGGGGAGCGAAGGCTACCCTTTAGTTGCAGTGTGGGGGCTTCTCATTGAAGTGGCTTCTCTTGCTGTGGAGCACGGTTCTAGGGTGTGTGTGCTCAGTAGTTGTGGTTCCCGGGCTATAGCACACGGACTCAGTAGTTGCAGCTCACAGGTTTAGTTGCTCTGTAGCTTGTGGGATCTTCTTGGACAAGGGATCGAACAGTGTCTCCTGCATTGGCAGGCAGATTCTTCACCGCTGAGCCATGTGGGAAGCCCCATGTTCTGTTTTTCCCAGAGACAAAATGCATCTTCTCCTATTTCCCAAAATAAAATTGTAGAGCTTACTATTTAATCTTTCCCCGCAGTTTCAGTTTTCTCTCAGTATAAAGCAGCAGTTATATACACGTAATGAAATGTCTCTGTGTTAATGTAATAATTCCCCTGGCTCATCCAACGTGCAGTGAAGGAACACAGTTTCAAAGACCACAACTTGGAGCAAGTATACAAGGACTGAAAAAAAAAAAACCAAAAACACACCACAATTCAAGTTTTAAAACTTGCTCTTAAAATCATTCATAGGACATCCAGGTCATTTTAACTTCTTAGAAATGTAAAAGTGTTTGTACTGTCATACGATTATCTGTCCATTATATACATTATCCAGAATGTACTTTATCAGATGCCAATTTGAGGGACTAGACATGAGATTTAATAAGTACTCTATTTCTGGACTTCTCTGGTTGGCACAGTGGATAAGAATCCCCGTGTCAGTGCAGGGGACATGGGTTCTATCCCTGGCCCAAGAAGATCCCACGTGTCCTGGAGCAACGAAGCCTGCAAGCCAACAGCAGCTCCTGAACCTGTGTGCCCCAAGTAAGGAAGCTGCGCACCTCGAGCCTGTGGCCTGCGCTCTTCAACAAGAGTTGAATTGCGATGAGAAGCCTGCGCCCTGCAGTGAAGAGTAGCCCCCTGCTCAGCCCCCGGCTCGCCGCAACTAGAGAAAGCCTGAGTCCAATAATCCTTTCAGGGTAAAGGATGATGAAACATTTTTTTTTTTAAAGGAGTCAGTTATATCAGCTAACTTAAGTCATTCAGTCTGCTCTCTCTCTTTTTGGGCCACACTGCATGGCCTGTGGGATCTTAGTTTCCCAACCTAGGATGGAACATGTGCCCCTTACCATGGAAGTTCAGAGTCTTAACCACTGAACAACCAGGGAAGTCCTTAATCGGCTCTTAGTCTGCTCTGTTTGTGGGATGTTTGGCAGCGTCCCTTCTCTCTCTTCACTGCATTTTAGTAGAAATCATCTCCTGCTCAATTTTGCTAATCCCAAATTTCTCTCAGTTCAGTTCAGTTCAGTCGCTCAGTCGTGTCCAACTCTTTGCGACCCCATGAATCGCAGCACGCCAGGCCTCCCTGTCCATCACCAACTCCTGGAGTCTGCTCAAACTCATGTTCAGCGAGTCGGTGATGCCATCCTGCCATCTCATCCTCTGTTGTCCCCTTCTCCTCCTGCCCCCAATCCCTCCCAGCATCAGGGTCTTTTCCAATGAGTCAACTCTTCGCATGAGGTGGCCAAAGTATTGGAGTTTCAGCTTCAGCATCAGTCCTTCCAATGAACACCCAGGACTGATCTCCTTTAGGATGAACTGGCTGGATCTCACTGCAGTCCAAGGGACTCTCAAGAGTCTTCTCCAACACCATAGTTCAAAAGCATCAAAATTTCGGTGCTCAGCTTTCCTCACAGTCCAACTCTCACATCCATCCATGACCACTGGAAAAACCATAGCCTTGACTAGAATGTTCCTTTTGGGGAAAATTGCCCCTGGTTGAGTGTCTTGGCCAGAGACACTGATTTCCAGATCATCTTAATCCAATGAGTCATTGTGATGGTTCAAACCTAAGGTAATATGCCCTGTAAAAGAGTATCTATTTCTATTTCCTCCTACTTTTAGGATAAAAGGACTTTGATGTTCATTTAAAAAACTTTGGTGTTCCCTAGAGCCTCCCCTTCCCACCTTAGCAGGCAGGTATCGACAAACATGACGAGTAGGCCAAATCTGCCATGTCATTTATGATTGTAAATGAGGCTTTGCTGGAACACACCTCCACTCATTCATTTATATATTGTCTATTTTTTGTGTGTGTGCTAAACGGCAGGCTTGAGTACTTGTGACAGAGATCAGATAGCCTGAAAAGTCGAGAATATTTACTGGCTGATCCTTTCCAGAAAAAGTTTGCTAACCCTTGAGGTAAACCTTTAGCCTCTATTTAATTATACTTTTATATAAATTGTAATTCTTGGAGACATCATGATGGAATGACAAGGGTGCTCTCCAAGGGATTATAGTCTTCATGTATTCATATTCAGTTTTCTCCAGGGGGACAGAAAGTAGAAAGTAAAAAAACACTTGTCTTTCATTCTGTCCCCCAAGTATCATTATTAACTTGATGTAGCCTCTCCCTGCTGCCCCCCAGGAATTGAGGGCCTATTGATCTGTCACAGTCTCTGCTGGAGGTGGACTGGAAAGAGAATTTCCAGTAGTTGTCAATAGTATAGTCATAAGTGTCATTGTCTTTCTTGGCCCATTTTATTTTGGCCATTATTGTACCCAAACCCTTGTCCCCCAGCTTCCCAAACTTTACTCTCTCCCCAGGAAAAGCTGGACCATCTATGACAGCATCTCCCAAATTCCCCATTCTCGTCACTTCTTCTTTAATACATTCAATCAACTCAGGGAAATCAGTACTGAATATTCCTTGGAAGGACTGATTCTGAAGATGAAGCCCCAATACTTTGTCCACCTGATGCAAAGAACCGACTCATTGGAAAAGATCCTGATGCTGAGAAAGATTGAAGGCAGAAGCAGAAGGGGACGACAGAGGATGAGTTGGTTGGATGACATCATCAACTCGATGGAAGTAAGTTTGAGCAAGCTCTGGGAGTTGGTGATGAGCAGGGAAGCCTGGGTGTGAAGCCTGGGGTGCTGGAGTCCATGGGGTTGCAAAGAGTCAGACATGACTGAGTGACCAAACTGAACTAAAACTCAGGCTGGGGTGAAATATCCTTTCAAGAGATTCCATCCTAGAATATTACTCAGCTATCAAAAAGAATGAAATAGTGTCATTTGCAGCAACATAGATGAACCTAGAGGTTATCACACTAAGGAAAGTAAGTCAGAAAGAGAAGGACAAATACTGTATGATATTGTTTATATGTGGAATCTAAAATACAACACAAATGAACAAATCTACAAAACAGAAACAGACAGACACAGAGAATCGACTTGTGGCTGTCTAGGGGGAGACAGGGTAGGGGATATCTATATCTATACATACAAGTATCTGAGTCGCTTTGCTGTACAGAAGAAATTAACACTATATTGCTATATTAACAATATTTACTATAATAAATCAATTATACCTTAATAAAATTAAAAAAAGGAAAGGAAAAGAAAAAAAGAAATTCCATCCTGGAAGGTCAGTCCCTTTTGTGTGGTATATGTGCCAAGTTATTTTCAGTTCAGCCTTGTCTCCTTCCAAGCAAGTCAAGTTGCTTAGAATGTATTAGTTGAGGAAGGGGGTGATAATCCATTTCCCTTCTTTCTTTTTAAAAATTTCTTTATTTGGCTGCTTTGGTCTTAGTTGTGGCATGCAGGATCTTTGTTTCAGCACATGGACTCTCTAGTTGCTCATGGGCTTAGCTGCTCTACAGCATGTGGGATCTTAGTTCCCCGACCAGGGATTGAACCCATGCACCCTGTGTTGAAAGGTGGATTCTTAACCACCAGACCACAGGGAAGACCCTAACTCTTTGGTCTTAACTTAATAGGCTCTCATTGCAGCTCAGTAGCCTCTGATCCATCTCTCCCAAGTCCTCCCCACCCCCCACTGTGCCTGTCCTTGGTTCATGATATGGTCATGAAGCCTTGAAGGCTGGCTCCAAGCAGGTTACTTGCAGTGCAACACCTGATTGAGATTTCTCCTTGAGCTCAAATATGGGATCAGTTTGCCCGGTGAGTACAACAGATTGTCAGTAGGGATTGTCCAGATGTGAACACAGTACTACCTTAAGGCCTTCATTAGGGCATTTGGTATTGTATTCCGTGCCCCCTCAGCCTCCACCCCTTCACCCCGGGTAGGGACAACGCTGCCTGCCTCCATGCTTGGATGAGGTTACTCCTTCCTGACTCATCCTGGCAGGCAGTGAGCCTTGAGAAGAGCACACGAGTGGCCTGAAGCTTAAGCTGCATGAGTTTCATGGTAAATTAGCCTTTGCAGCCAAGCTCAAACTCTATTTGCAAGTCAGATCATGTTGGGGAGAGTGGTCTCAAATTTATTGCTTCTCTGGAATTCCCTGGTGGTTCAGTGATTGGGACTCAGTGCTCTCATTGTGGAGTGCTTGGGTTCATTTCCTGGTCAGGGAACTAGGATCCTATAAGCCACAAACTGTGGCCAAAAGAAAAAAAAATCTATTGCTACCCAATATCTTTCTAAAAGTGGACTAAGAAAAACAATAGTGTGGAGTCTCATGGGGGAAATGGAGGGGTAACATACCCTTTCTTCCTTCTGGATTCTTTTTTTCTTCGACAGTCAGTTTTATGATGTCTTGTAGTCTCCCTCGTGGTTCTGTCATACTTTATTACCCTTATGTCTTCTATGCTCTGTCTTCCTTATATCAGCTAAATTTATTTTTTAAAAATACAATGTGTTATGAGTCTTGGTAAGCTGCCTTAAACCCTTCTGAAACTAGGCTGAATAGGAATAAATAAATGAGTAAACCCATAAGCTAGCTTGAACTCAGTCTTCACAATAAAATTATTTTTATTATTTATTTATTTTATATTTTTATTTTTGTCTGCACTTGGTCTTTGTTGCTGCACGCAGGTTTTCTCTAGTTACGGTGCATGGGGTTCTCACTGCTGTGACTTCTGTTGTTGTGGAGCACGGGCTTTGTTGTTCCAGGCTATGGGGGATCTTCGAGGACCAGGGATAGAACCTGTGTCCCTTGCATTGGCAGCTGGATTCTTAACCACTGGACCACCAGGAAAGTCCCCTAAATTTTTTTTTAATAGTGTAACATGCTACTTGGAATGTGGAAAGGGTGAAAAGGGACTTTGGAGACTCAAGGTCACCTCCTTGGTCCATTAGCTTCATGGTTGGGGACCTGGCACATCCTGTTCTGCCCCCGTGGCTGGAAGGTAGTGAAGTGGGATGAGTGGGAACTAAACTCTAGTAGAGCTGCCAAGAATTTACTTAAAAGAATAGTCTCACCTCAGAGAAGCCATCTCCCTCTTTCTCCTAACAGCATCAAGGAGGAGGTTCAGCTGAACCCTTCTTTGAGTTTTACTTGCTTCTCCAGATGACTAGAAAAGATGGTAAGAGCAGTAGTGAGATCCCCAGGAGAGGCTATATTCATGCCTTAGCCTGTACCCTGAAATAAAACTAGAAGTGATTCAGTTATATATATATATATATAAAACTTCTAATTTATCAGTTCAGTTCAGTCACTCAGTCATGTCTGACTCTTTGCAACCCCAAGGACTGCAGCACGCCAGGCTCCCCTGTCCATCACCAACTCCTGGAGCTTACACAAACTCACGTCCATCGAGCTGGTGATGCCATCCAACCATCTCATCCTCTGTCATCTGCTTCTCCTCCCACCTTCAGTCTTTCCCAGCATCAGGGTCTTTTCCAGTGAGTCAGTTCTTCACATCAGGTGGACAAAGTGTTGGAGTTTCAGCTTCAGCAGCAGTCCTTCCAATTCTAAATTTCTTATATATGTTGGGGCTTCCCTTGTGGCTCAGCTGCAATGTGGGAGACCTGGGTTTGATTCTTGGGTTGGGATGGTCCCCTGGAGAAGGGAGAGGCTTCCCACTCCAGAATTCTGGCCTGGAGTCTAAGCCGTCAGGGAAGCCCATGTTTATGTATATAAAACACACACACATACACACACACACACACACACACACACACACACACACACACACGCACGTTCTTTTTCACCGTGGCTTATCACAGGATAGTGAATATAGCTCTCTGTGCTCCTCAGTAGGATGGCTTCCCTGATAGCTCAGTTGGTTAAGAAGCCGCCTGTAACGCCGCACAGCCCGGTTTGATTCCCGGGTTGGGAAGATTCGATGGAGAAGGGATGGGTTACCCACTCCAGTGTTCTGGCCTGGAGAATTCCATGGACTGTATAGACTATGGGGTTGCAAAGAGTCAGACATGACTGAGCAACTTTCACTTAACTACATTAGGACATTGTTGTGTTATCCATTCTGTACATAATACTTTGCATCTGCTACCTTCAAACTCTCACTCTATCCCTTTCTCACTCTACATTCTCTTTACTCTTAATTTTGCTCTTTTGGACTGTAATTTCTTTGGTATTCAATCATTACCATCTCCATGGAGAATACCTTGTTAACATTCTTTCACATTATTTAAATGATGGGGATCTGAGAAGTACAGCCTTCTTCCTTGTTCTCCAGCTTTGATCTTTCTAGCTTCCCTCCATCTTGCCCATTGCTTCTATTACAATGTTCATAAACACTGTTCATACTATCATGCTTTTCTAAAGTTTTCTGAGTCACGAAAAGGAACATTTCTCACTTTTGAAATGCAAAGTATGAGTACACTGGATTCATTATCCTTCTGTAGTATTTAAGTTACTCTCTTTCTTGTAAGCCTTATCAAATATAGGCTTTTTTTTTTTTATTATACATCTACTTTGGTACAAAGACTTTCAGGTGAACAGACTACTCTCTCTGTACTTCCTATCTCCTTGACTCTGGACTTGGTTTGTTATTTGCTTTGGTCAAGTTTGAAATGTGCTTGTAGAATTGAAATTTCCTCCTTTGACTTCTGCTTTTTTCCATGAGAAGAATGTTTCTTGAGAAACCACTGGTCCCAGAAGAATGAGAAATGTATAGATCAAAGTGGACCCTCCCCTCAGCCTGGATTCAAGCTCAGCTAAACCCAGTTTAGGTAGTCAGATGTCTGTGTTTCTGCTGATACGTGAGAAATTTCTATTGTTGCTTGCCACTGAGATTTTCTTGGTGAGGGATGATGTTGCTCAGCAATGTTGACTAAACCACTCTACAAAAAATTATGATTTAAACATTACATACACACACAGTATAAGATAGTAGGACATGGGAAAGAACTAACATACATAGACCCATATGTAATATTAATGATATTTATATTTATAAACATCCATGATAGAGCAAGAAGGAGAGTGTTATGGTTCACTTTTCTGACCAGAATGCTGTGGCTGATATTTTTGATTTTTTCCTCATGCTATTCATCCACATTCCCTTTGCTTTCATCCAGCAATGTATCAGTGGGTTTGTGTGTGCTTTTTTTAAACCTGGTAGAATTCTCACTCCAAATTCTCATATCTGAAGCATGCGAGACTTTCATGGCTCTGTCTTTATTGGTTGTTGTAATCTTCTATTACATTAGACCTAGAAGTTTCCCATGTTCTAGGTCTAATTCTTACCTTTGTAGTTTAGCAGCAGTAGGCTACCCACTCCAGTATTCTTGCCTGGAGAATTCCAGGGACAGAGGAGCCTGGTGGGCTATAGCCCATGGAGTCACAAAGAGTTGGACATGACTGAACAACTTAGCAAAGCAGTCCTATTTCTTTTTTATAATAGTGATTGGCCACTACAGTCAACAGGGAAACCCCTCTTGATTCTTTTAGTGAAATGAAGAGCATGAAATGGCCACTTGGCAATCTTACTCCTTCTTCCAAGTACAGTTTTGTGAGCCTTGGTGGAGGAATTCCATCCTGGGATGTTAAAGAAAAACCGCATACACCCAAGTTGGTAGATCACAGTGGCTATTGCTGGAGACATTATTGGATCCTTAGAAGAAAGATCTGTGTTAAGCCACAAGGGAAGGCTCTTGCCTTCTGAGATGGGCCGCTCTCTGTCTGTGGATCAAGTTTCTCCCAGAGCCATTCTTGCCTTTTAAGATGACCCACATTCTGTTTGTGGAATGTGTGTCTCTCTAAATAAACCCACTCTTTACCTAAAAACAGAAAATCAAAGGAGAACTGGGAATCCTGGATTGATGAGTCTTTAGAAGCCATTCAGTCTATCTTTCCTCAAGGTATGTCCACAAACTCCGGGTGCACTGGTCAAAGGGGTGTTTTTCATTTCCAGACTGCAGCCTTCTCTAATGGGGTGGTTAAGGGGCTAAGTCCTTCTGTAATTGGCCCTGGCAACACACACAAGGAGTCCAGAGCTGGAAGTCTTCTTGCTGAAGTTCTTCCTAAATGTCTCAAGCCTGGCTACTTCTCTGTTATGTCCTTGGCTCACAAGAAACCTGGGGCTTCCAAGTCCTTTCAGACTCTGGAAGGCAGTCTTCTTCCATTGCTTCTCACTGTCTAGGTGAATCAGAGCAGGACCCTATGGTCCTTCCACCAGGGTCCTCTGCCTGCCTTTTGTCTGCAGAAAACTTTAGTCAAAGAATAAGTTTAATCAGAGAAATGAGAGCATGTGGAAATGAAGTAAAACAGTCCAATGAGACCAAATAATGAAAATGTACTCATTAAGCATAGTCAAGGACCTTTATTTCCTTCTTAAAGGATATAGATAATATTCTGAGCCATGTCCTGTGAGCTATCTATAAGACAGCTCACTAAAACAGCAGGTGGAAGAAATTAACTACATGATGACAGACTGTACCCATGACATCAGCTGCCACAATTCTGAGAATTGGCCTCAAAGAAATGGGAACAAATGGACCCTGGAACCGAAGATTGCTGCTGCTGCTAAGTCGCTTCAGTCGTGTCCGACTTTCTGCGACCCCATGGACTGTAGTGCCCCTGCAAGCTCCTCTGTCCATGGGATTCTCCAGGCAAGGATACCGAAGTGGTTTGCATGCTCTCCTCCAGGGGATCTTCCCTATCCAGGGATTGAACCTGTGTCTCCAGCATTGGCAGGCAGATTCTTGACCACTAGCACCATTGGGGAAGCCCTGGAACTGAAGATTAACTGCACCTAAAACAATCAAGAATGATGCTGGTCAGACCACTAATGACCAATTTAAAGATGATTGTCAGAGATCACTGTGCTGTTTCTGTGTGTAGCCCCGCTCCGCTCCCCCGCCCACTTCTGTCTGTAAAGGTTCTTGCTCCACTGGTTGCCAGTGGCAGAGGGGAAAGTCAGCCTTTGGAGATGTCCACCCTCCCCCTGAGTTGTCAGCATCTGAAATAAAGCAAACTTCCTTTCCCACCAACCTGGCCTGTTTATTGGCTTTTGAGCAGCAAGCAGCTGGACCACACACCTTTTAGTAACATAGGCGAGAGCCTAATGCCTCCCAACTTCAGGAAACACATCTCAATCTCTTCCAAGCATTCTTCCGTGCTCTGCTTGGATAGCAACACTGGTAGGGAGTCTCATGTCTCTGCAGGTCAGCGTGGGGCTGGAATCTCTTCCCTTCTAGCACAAGTCTTAATACATCTATGAATGGTTAGTTTTTTCAAAAGTCTCTGATTTGGTGTGCTGGAGGGAAATACAGCATGCTAGATCTATGACATCCCTTCCAAAAACATATTCATCAACCCTCTCTATATTGAGGCTCTAAACTTCTCTCTGATGGCTGAAGTTGAGTGATGGTCATTGGACCATCTGACCACTTCTAAATGGCTTCCTCTTTAGGTATTTAATAATTCTCTTTAGAATGAATGGGCACTCTTCAATGATTGTCTTTTTAAAAAATTGAAGTATAATTGACCTGTATGCAGGTCAAGAAACAACAGTCAGAACCGGACATGGAAAAATGGACTGGTTTCAAATTGGGAGAGGAGTACGTCAAAGCTGTATATTGTCACCCTGCTATTTAACTTATATGCAGAGTACATCATGCAAAATGCCGGGCTGGATGAGGCACAAACTGGAATCAAGATCGCCAGAAGAAATATCAATAACCTCAGATATGCAGATGACATCACCCTTATGGCAGAAAATGAAGAGGAACTAAAGAGTCTCTTGATGAAAGTGAAAGAGGAGAGTGAAAAAGTTGGCTTAAAATTCAACATTCAAAAAACTAAGACCATGGCATCTGGTCCCATCACCTCATGGCAAATAGACGGGGAAAAAATGGAAACAGTGACAGACTTTATTTTCTTGGCCTCCAAAATCACTCAGATGGTGACTGCAGTCATGAAATTAAAAGATGCTTGCTCCTTGGAAGAAAAGCTACGACAAACCTAGACAGCATATTAAAAAGCAGAGACATTATTTTGCCAACAAAGGTCCGTCTAGTCAAGGCTATGGTTTTTCCAGTAGTCGAGTATGGATGTGAGAGTGGACTATAAAGAAAGCTGAGCACTGAAGAATTGATGCTTTTGAACTGTGGTGTTGGAGAAGACTCTTGAGAGTCCCTTGGACTGCAAGGAGATCCAACCAGTCCATCCTAAATGAGATCAGCCCTGAGTGTTCATGGGAAGGACTGATGTTAAAGGTGAAATTTCAATACTTTGGCCATCTGATGTGAAGAGCTGACTCATTTGAAAAGACCCTGATGCTGGGAAAGATTGAAGGCAGGAGAAGTGGATGACAGAGGACAAGAGATGGTTGGATTAGAGCAACCTCTGGGAGATGGTCAAGGACAAGGAAGTCTGGTGTGCTTCCATGGGGTCGTGAAGAGTTGGACACAACTGAGTGACTAAACAGCAACAACAACATAATTGACCTACAACACTGTGTTAGTTCCAGGTGTACAACATAGGGCCTCAATATTTCTATACATCACAAAGTCATCAGTCTAGTTACCATCTGTCACATACAAAGCTTTTACCAAACCATTGAGTATATTCCATGCTTTACATTTTATCTTTGAGATTCATTTATTTTGTAACTGGAAATTTATACCTTTTATCTTCTTCATCTATTCCACTCATTCCCCCACTGCCCTCCCTGCTGGTAACCACCTGTTTGTTCTGTGTATCTATGGGTCTGTTTCTGTCTTGTTTCATTGCTTCCCTTGTTTTTAGTTTAATTTTATTATTTCTTCTTCCAGTTTTGTCAAGTTGTAATTGACATGCATCACTGTATAAGTTTAAGAGGTACAGCAGAATGATTTGACTTACATACACCATGAAATGATTAGTACACTAAGCTTGGTGATGATTCATCATCTCATACAGATACTAAATTAAATGAATAGAAAAAAGATTTTTTCTTATAATGAGAACTCTTGATTTACTGTCAACAACTTTCATATATAACATAAACAGTGTTAGTTATATTAATCACGTTGTACATTATACCCCTAGTAATTATTTATCTTGTAGCTGGAAGTTTGTACATTTTGACTTTATATATGCATTTGGCTGTGCTGGGTCTTTGTTGCTGTGCAAGGGCTTTCTCTAGTTGCAGTGTGTGGGAGCTACTCTCTAGTGGTGGTATGAGGGCTCTAGGATTCATGGGTGCAGTAGTTGTGGTTTGCCAGCTTAACCGCCCCAAGATATGTGGAATCTTCCCAACCAGGGATCAAACCCATGTCCCCTGCATTGGCAGGCAAATTCTTAATCACTGGATCGCCAGGGAAGTTTGATAGCTGTCGCTTGAATGGGTCAACCTTAATGTGAGAAGAGCAGCTCACTAGGTCAACTTGAACACATCTGGCCAACTCACGGTGCTAAAGGAGGCTGCAGAGTTTTCTGAACAGTTTCCAGCTCTTAGGCAGGGTTTATCAGGGATCCGCAAGTAAAGAAGGGTATCATGTAAGAGAGGGGTAGGATATGGAATTGTGATGCATTTATCTTGGGAAAAGTTCATTTGGAGGAGATGTGATTGGGGCAACATTGAATCGTGGGACTAGGTGACCACAAATTTCCAAGTTGGTAGCATTTACATGGGACTTGCAGAGAGAAGCAACATCTTTCTTAGTTGCTGGAGGTTTAGTAGAGAAATTGAGATCATTGTTAAATTAGCTGAGCTTTTATTTGGTTTAATCACACAGTCTTTCAGGGATGGAGTGCTTTTCATAAATATGCCTTGATCCATCTTAGAAGATATTTCAAACATCAGACACACGATACTTGTCTTTGAGAGCTAACGTATATGGAACCTAGAGAAAAATTTTTTAAGAAACATAAAGTTTAAGGTAGAATGTACACTTTGATTCCTTTATAAAACAAGAGTTTTGGACAAACAAGGAATTGGGATTACTGAATAATAATAGTCACATTTTCCTTAGACTCTCTGCCAGACACTGCGGCATGTGCTTTTACCTGTCTCATCTCATTTTGTCTCATGACACAATTCATCCATTTACTGATGAAGAGGTTGGAGCCCTGAAAACTTGGAGATACCCAGTGTCACCAGGTCAGCAAGCACAGAACTGGGCTGAGTCCCACAGCAGCCAGGACTTCTAGCCCTTACTCCCTCCTAGTCCCCCTTATGAACGGGATATTTCCACACTTCTTTTTTGTTTGTATTTCATTCTATTTCTATCTTCAAAATCAAATATAAATGAGTCTTTAAGGAAAAGAATTTGCGAAACACCTGAGTCCAGCAGACAAAAATTGAAACACACAGCTCCATCTGAATGCTTCTGGGCTAGCCAGTGAAGATTTTCTTTGGGAGAGGAATTGATGAAATGTTAGGATTAGACTACACCTTGCCAGCCTGCTTCTCATCCTCATTTGAAGTCAGAAATTATGTCCTCACCATGGGCTTCCCTGGTGACTCAGATGGTAAAGACTATGCCTGCAATGTGAGAGACTGGGTTTGATCCCTGGGTCGGGAAGATCCTCTGGAGAAGGAAATGGCTACCCACTCCAGTATTCTTGCCTGGAGAATTCCAAGGACAGAGGAGCCTGGTGGGTTACAATTCACAGGGTGGCAAAGAGTTGGACATGACTGATCAACTAACACTTTCACTTTTCACTATGTGCAAGGCATGGTGTTGGGTTAAAGGGTACCGTGGCACAGAAATCAGACACAGTTTCTACTTTTAGGAAACTCATATTCTAGACAAAGAAAATACTAAGGTAAACAATTACAGTACAATGTGATAAAGTAGAAGGTACGGCCAAGATAAGGTTCTGTGAAAAGACAAGAGAACCATTCTGCCTGGGGTGAATTGGTGAAGCTTCCATGGAAATCTTTTTCTTAATATGAAACTTGAAACATGAGTGGGAGTTTGTTGAAAAAGTGGGAGAAAGACATTCTGGGCAGAAAGAAGAGCTTGAGTTAGAGGAAAATTGGAGAGCGAGTGGCTGGGGCATTGGCAAAAGACCAAGTTTAGTGAGGCAGGTTTCTAAGCCTGAAAGGGCTTAGAAAGGAGTTATGAGTCCGAGCTGACAGCTGGTTGAAAGCATCAGCGGAAACATTCAGTGGAAATAGGAAGTGTGAGAATCTACTCAGCAGAAATGAACTAAACCGCCCACAGCGACAACCCTCTGGGCTTGTCGCCCCAAGCCTCGGGTTTGTAATCCAGCTCCACCACTGACCGGTTGGCTAGTGCTGAGATTATTACTTTAACTCCACAATTCTCGGTTTCTTTGTCTGTAAACTGGGTATTATTGTTGCTGTGAGGATCCCTTGAGATGAAGGACACCATGGATAAAAATGTTAGTTCTCATTGACAAAGTTGGAAGCCCTTGACAACACCCAGCAGAGCCCAGGTTTCCGGGAAGACTGTGACGGGATCTGCCTGGTCTTTGCTATCCTCCATTCCCTGTCTCCACAGGAAGCTCGACACTGCCTTTTCTGGGAATAAGATCAGTGTTATTTTTCAGGCTCTCACTGGCACTACCATCTCCTACCTTGCCTGAACTTCCCAGCCAACACCGGGGTCTCCACGGTAGGAACTGTCAGTTGAGGGGAACCATTCTGCAGAGGACAGGCTGCAGGGTTGGGGACAGCAAACACGGTGACACAAGGATCTAACAGATCTGACAGTGGATGCTGCACGGGTCCTGGATTAGGCTACAGTGTTGATGCATTGGTTGCTGGCCAGTGTGTGACTCGGGAAGTTAATTATTATAAGGTGCAGAGGAAGTTCGCATGGCTGGCTCCTCAGGACCTGAGCAACTGTGGTCCACATGCGCTTCAACACCTTCACTGGCCTCTGCTCGCTACCATTTGTCTAATGAGTACAGAGTTTCTAAGTTGAAATACCAAGCTTCTAACTTGGAAACTTTGTTGACTTCAGAAGGGCTGTTAGAAGACCCTAAGTTCCTCATTTGCCCCCAGACAGCCTGAAAAAAAATGTGAAGTGAAGTGAAAGTCGCTCAGTCGTGTCTGACTCTTTGTGGGTAGCCGTTCCCTTCTCCAGGGGATCTTCCCAACCCAGGGATAGAACCCAGGTCTCCCGCATTGCAGGAAGATTTCTTTACCAGCTGAGCCACAAGGGATGCTCCCAAGATATGAAGAGTAGCTTTCTTTTGATGGTGGAGTTACAGAAGACTCCATATTTTTCTCCCCTTTCTTGTAATATTGGTAAAACAATAAAGATAATTCCCTCCCACCCCCGCACCCCACACACACCTTTTGCTTTGGCCAAGCTGCAAAGCATGTGGGATCTTAGTTCTCTGACCAGGGGTAGAACCTGTGCCTCTTGCAACAGAAGCGTGGAATATTAACAACTGGAATGCCAGGGAAGTCCTCCCCCTATTTTCTTTTTTAAAGAGGAAAAGCCTGGAACCCAGAAAGTGTGAGTTGCTGGCAACTTCTAACCTATGCAGCGTCTTTGCAATGACCAAATACTTCCATTCCACATGGCCTCATGTAATCCTCACAGAACCTGAGGGACAGATGTTCTCTTGTCTTTCCCATGGGGAAGTTGGTGGTCTCAGAGATGTAAGGTGAGCTGACCAAGGCCACAGAGTGTGAAGGGCTCAGCTCTACTCCCTGCCCAGGGCATAGTCAACCTGAGGCTGGCAGACCCTGGTCCCTGGCACAGATTCAGACCTGAGTGTCCTGAGTTCACCTTGGGCCATGACCCAGCCTCCTTCGCTGTTCTGTGTTGCTGAACTGACTCTGGACCACATCCTGCCCCAGGGAGTGAGGACATAGCCTCAGCAGGGGAACAACGGAGGCAGGGCCATCAGTGACAAAAGGCTATTCTGACCTTTTGGGAATCTGTGAGTCACTGGAGAGGCTGGAGAAGGAAAACTGGAGAAAACTTGTCTGGGGAAGCCCAGGTCCAACCCTGATACTTACAAAATGCTCTGGAAAATATGCCTCACTCGCCAACCCCGTTGTTTCTCAAGGTTTTGCTTTTGGGTCTGTAGAAGAAAAACATTTTCAAATGTTACCTGATGAGGTTTTTTTCTTAGAGATATCATTTAAAAAATTTCCACTACTTCCATGATTGCAATAAAACCGTGAAGCTAAGTCCTCATGTCATAGGGAAAGCGGAACCTCAGAGAACCCAGAGAACACAGAGGTTCAGACTTAGGCTTGTGCCTTCCAAGGTGGAGCTTTGAAAGATGTCGAGCTGAATGGTAAGGGCCAATCCTGAGAGAGAAGTGGTTGTCTCATCACTAAAATTTCCTGAGTAATTATTATGTGGCAAAGGGCTTCCCTAGTGGCTCAGACAGTAAAGAATCTGCCTACAATGTGGGACACCTGGGTTCTATCCCCGGGCTGGGGAGATCTCCTTGAGAGGGGAATGGCTACCCACTCCAGTATTCTGGCCTGGAGAATTTCAAGGACAGAGGAGCCTGGCAGCCTATAGTCCTTGGGGTCACAAAGAGTTGGGCATGACTGAGCGACTAACACTTATACAGAAAGGAAAGAAGATAGAATTATGTGCCAAGCAATATTTTTAGAGATTGTCTGGGTTTTCTACTTTAATTTCACTTTTGCTGTTTCAGTTTTAAAGATGGGGAAACTGTGGCCCAGATCACTCAGCCAAGAAGTGGTGAAGCCAGGATTTGGGTCCAGAGATCTAGTTTTGGGCTTGTATTTGATCACTCTGGACCAAGGTCCTATGTGGGCTATAATACTCAAGGCAGAAAATGTAGCAGAGAGTAAGATAGTTTAGAAGCTCACTGGTTACGTCTCCTGTCTTGTGGATCTCTTGAGATCTTGTCTATACCTCCATAACCATCTTGCAAGGCTGGAAAAAAAAGAGTTTCCATTTTCTGCATGAGAAAATGAAAGGCAAAAATAGGGAACTGTCTTACTCAAGGTCACAGAAAGACATGGTTGCAAGATAGGATTAGAAACCAGACATTTCATCGGGCCTGTAATACCCTTTCTCTCTTCTGGGAGTTCTCCCTGTTCAGCAGAATTGGGGCCAGTGCTGATGCCTGGGCAAGTAATCAGAGCATCCCTTGTACTGGAGCATCTGCAGAAACCAGGAACTCTGGGGGTGGGGGTGGGGGTGTGGAAATGTGGTGTTTGGTAAAAGAGGGTGAGCAAAACCAGAGAACAGAGTTGCTTTGGGATTCTGGTGATGCAGCTCCAGATGCAAGGTCCCAGAGCATGGATTCAGAGACAGGTCAGTGAATGGAGAATCAGTGTGTTGAATGAATCAGTGTGTTCAGAGAGACAGGTACAGAGATTGACAGATATGATAGTTGGGAGAGAATGATTATGTAGTTCTTGAGTGGAGGAAGGCTCCTTCCATCAGGGCACTTATGGTAATTATTCTTGGTAAAGAGAAAGAAAATGTTAGAGAGAAAGAGGTCCATCATCGTGACTGGTAAGAGAGACTCTTATTGAGCTCTCACCTACGGTCAGGGCTGGGCAGGAGAGGCCCTTACCTTTCGCGGTTTACATATTTGTTTAATGTACAAACTATACCACAGAAGGCAGAACAGCACTGAAATCCTGGTTGGCAATCTTCCTGCAATGTGCAGAAATCGGTACAGTTTTCCGGGTCTGATCTGCAAGGTGGAGGTTCCAAGATATACCCTGGAACACAGAGTAGAAAAGAGAAGCCTGGAGTGACTTTCAGAACTCTACAAGTCCAAGGAACTGCCGGGGAACCAGTCACGCTGATCCCCTAGTGTGGTCACAGGGAGGTAGAGTAAGATTTTTGGCCTGAGAACTCTTTCCATCAAAGACGGAGTTTGGGAGAATTCGGCACTCAGGGGTCACTCATCACCCTTGCAGATCAAATGCTAAGTCCCCATCGGCCCTGGTTGAGACTGGTTCAAGGGAATGAATGGCACACGTGTGCCAGTCCATTTGTTCTGATTCATTGTGCAGACTCAAACAAACAATAGTTTATTCTAGGGTTTGACCTAACGTGTTATTTGTGCATGGGAAGAATGAGTAAAAGGGATGATTTTTTAAATGGATAAAAACCGCGTAGCACACTCAAGTTATTGGCATCAGAATGCTAGAACCCAAATCTCAAATGAGTTCTGGGGGTGACTTCTTTAATGGGAAGAAGGATGGGTATTTCAGAACAGGGTGCAAAGATCAGCTGTTTCATCTTCCCAGGTCTCTAGCGATTGTGAGGTCAGAGTTCCAGGGTCCCCCACTTTCTATTGTTGGAGAAAAATAAGTATTTTACTTAGGCATTCCTTTACCCCACCTACCATAAATCAGATCAAAGCCAAGAGCACCTCTACCAAGGGATCCTGCTTCAAGGCTCCAGCTCACAATATTCTCTCTATTCCTGAACTCTAAGCCATTAAGAACAAACCCATTAACTCCTTTAGTCAAGACCTGCCAGATCTTAGTTTTTTTGTTCCTTTTGACTTGTCTTTTCTTTGGGGCAAATGTCATAAGAAGAGCATTCTGTAAGCCTTTGTTGGTTTACTGCTCTGCAGGTATTTGCAATTACAAGGGGATCTGTAGGATATCATGCTGATCTAAAAGGAGTAAGTGATTAATGAAGCTGGGGCTATAACAGTAATAGCAAATGATACCAGAGGTGGTTGGTAAGAAGCCGAGAACCAGGCTGATGACAATTTGGCAGAAACCAGGGCTTCCCTAGTAGCTCAGACAGTAAAGCACCCGACTGCCGTGCAGGAGACCTGGGTTCGATCCCTGGGTCAGGAAGATCCCCTGGAGAAGGATATGGCAACCCACTCCAATATCCTTACCTGGAAAATCTCACGGACAAAAGATATTGATGGGCTGTACAGTCCATGCGGTCACAAAGAGTTGGACATGACTGAGCAACTAACACACCGTACTCAGTCCTCAGCCTGTCATTCCTTAGCTCACTGGATCCATGCAAGAAATTGGGCTTCCCTGGTGGTTCAGTGATTAAGAATCTGTCTGCTAAGGCAGAGGACACGGGTTCAGTCCCTGGTCTGGGAAGATTCCACTTGCCGTGGAGCCACAAGGCCCTAGCGCCTCGACTACCGAGCCTATATGCTGCAACTACTGACGCCCCCGTGCCTAAGCCTGTGCTCCACAACAAGAGAAACCACCGTGACAGGTAACCTGTTCACTGCAATGAAGAGCAGCCTTTGCTTGCTGAAACTGGAAAAAACCCTCGCACAGTAATGAAGACCAACGCAACCAAAAATTAAAAAAAAGAGATTGGAGCTGATCCTTACTTTGGAGAGCTCGGGGCTCAGTGGAACACTGTGGAAAAAGAGTCCATGAGCCAGGAATCTCAGAGAGGTTGACCTTCTCAAGTTTTGCTTCCTTTACAGGGTATCTGGTCCTAATCTCACTATGGTACTTACCAATCTTTCACAAAGCCTCTGTGTCTCTCTCTCCTCAAATTTTAGTCTCTGGTTCTCCAGCTAGCCCCTATCCTGGATAACCCCATTCTCTTGCAGCTAGTTTAGCCTTCCTTTGTTAAACCTGCACTCACTCTCTGAGAACCCTAACATAGAACCTTGCCTCCCTAGATACATGAGAGAGTACACATAATCCTCTCCTGAGCCTGCAATATTCTGAAGATACATCTCCTATGGAGAAGTGCAGGGATAATGAACGACAACTCATTTTCCATTTGGTTTTGGTCATCAAAGTAACTGTGGCCAGAGCTCTTATTTGGTTGGAACTAGGCAACAGTGGCTGCAGAGATGAACTCCACACCTTCCCATGGGTGCTAATCTCTGATGACTGTGCAGACACCTCTGAGCATTTAACATGGGAAATGAAATGCAACACTTTGTTTCCTCTCCTCGCAAAATATCCTCTGAGGCTGAGATTATGTAGGTCACAGGTTGAATTCTGCCAATTTAATATTCCTCTCTGTTTCAATGCTTGAAAAGTTGGCCCAAGCATCCGTGAAGAAGCTGGGTGATGGAGCTGATAACATTTACAGTAGTTAATACTTATCGAGCACTTACCCTGGTTCAGTAGGGGCACTCTATGTTTACATGCATTGTCTCCATTTCGTCTCCCAGCTACCCCACTATCATTCTATCCATCACAAAGATAAAATTCAAAGGTTAGACACTCTACTTAAGCTCACTCAGTGTGAAAAGAGCGGGGATTCAAACCTAGATCTTGCTGACAATAAAACTCGGACTTTTGAACACGAAACTATTTTTTCACGAGATGTACCCATCCCTCACATCCTCTCATCTCTCCAGATGCTTCTTCCCTCCCCTGGGCCCAGACCCAGCACCTACTCCTAAAATGTTGCTTGGGACTCCCAGACACCAGCTGCGATGCTAAGTGAGTCAAGAGCAGGAGCTGGAGAAACAGCGCAGGCTTCATGCTGCTGGTAGGACGGGTGGGCAAGTCCTGGTCGAAGTTGTGACCAGGCACAGCTTAGAACAGAAGGCAAAGTGAAGGCGAGGAGCTGTGACTGCCTTACACCGTGTCCGCCAATCAGGAGGCTTTGGCAGAAATCTGAGCACCTCCCAACCATGCCTACTGCAGGGTCAGGAGGCGTTTTCAAATCGGCACTCTCATCACCCCCCTCATCCTGACCTGGTTAGGTCTCTCATCTGTTTCTGTCTTGTTAATATCCTTTCACAAAGTTTTAATAAATTCTTCCACGTAGAGTTCTGGCTTGTCTTTGTTATATTTATTCCTAGAGGTTTGAACTGTTAAAATTGTAAACAACATCCTAGCTTTTTAATTATTCCTTTTCGTTTGTTGCTGATGTAGACAAGCAGACTTTTGCGTATTGATCTGTAGCCAGTTACCTTGCTAAACTCACCCATTGTTTACTGTAATATCGCGATGTGTTCTTTTCAGTGTTCAAAGTATTCAACATCATCTGCAAATAATGACAGTTGTATCAGTTGTATTTTTCCTCTTGGAACTTCATTGCCTTTTTTTTTTTTTTGGTTACACTCTGTGGCATGCAGGGTCTTATTTCCCCAGCCAGGGATTGAACCTCGTCCTTTGGATTGGAAGGTGGATTCTTAACCACTGAACCATCACGGAAGTCCCCATCATTTCTTTTTAATGACGATAATATTTAAGATTTATTCTGTTAGGAACTTTCAGGTATATAATACACTAAGATTAGTTGTAACCACTAGGCTGTACATTCCATTCCCAGAATTTATTAATTTTATAACTGAAAGTTTGGACCATTTCCCCAAAACTCCTCTTGTCCCCCAACCTCCAGCTCCTATGAACCACAATACTACTCTTTGTTTCTATGAGTTCAGTTTTTTAGATAACACACATGTGATATCATTTATCTTTTCCTGTCTGGCTTTTTTCACTTATCCTAATGCTTCAAGTTTCATCCAAGTTGTCATCAGTGCCAGGACTTCCTTCTTTCTCATGGTTGAATAATATTCCATCATATATATATATATAGCACATCTTCTTTATCCAGCCATCTATGGTTGGACTTTGGTTGTTTCTGTATCTTTTAAACTATGTTTAAAATTATTTTATAAACAAAATTATTTTTGTAAATTATTTTATAAACAAAATATAGAGCTACTGTTTTTTTGCAGAAAAAATAGTTTGTTTGCAAAAGGAGAAGATTAGCTATGAGAGGAGGACCGTCTCTGTAGGAGCCCCAGGGTCACAGGAGTGGGCCGTGGTGAGGGGCAGGCCAGGGGAGGAAACAAGGGCTCCTTGCTTTGCCCCAGCTTGGCCAGGAGAGGCAGCCAGGAGCCCAGGATCACCTCTCCTTCCTTCCCTTCCCTCTCCCCACTCAGCTGTCCAGGGGAGTCCGGGCCAGACGGAGCACTCACCACTCAGGCCAGAGTCATGAGAACCCGGGCTCTGCTGTCCATCTTGCTTCTCTGCGTCCTGCTGCTGCAGGCCCAGGGGGGGCAACGCAGCCAGAGGATGAACCGTAGGTGATGGGGCAGGGGCGGTGGGAGGGGTGACGTGTCCAGTCTAAGGAGAACCTGGGAATTAGAACTTTCCGACACATCCTATTTGGACCACAGCACTATGAAGACTCTGCTTCTTCCCAAACCATGGTCCTCCAGCTTCTTTATCTGACTCTAGGAAGAGTGATGGGAGTGGAGGGGGAACTTGCATGTTTAGATTCCCCGTCCCCCAAATCCAGAGACACGTGGTACCTACAATGGGGAAAGATACACCTGAGCAAGAATCAGGTGGGAAAACAAACAATTGTTCTTTGGTTTATGCACACAGGTGACAGGTAAACATCCCGAGACATTCAGGGGAGTAGGTGTAGAATGAAAGCACTTAGAATGATAGCAACATTTGGGGTGCAAGGGTCAAGATAAATTTATCTCAGAGGGAGCAGGATGGGGAGAGTGGAAGGGAAACGCTGAGGGTGCTGTGTGGCTGGGAAGCGGCAGGGATTGTGCAGACAGTGGCAGCATGAGGAGAGAGGATGAAGGGGCAAGTTCACCTTCGTCTCTGGTCCCCGCAGATTGTGGAGAGTAGGGGAGAGTTAGCAGGTCACCCTCGCCTTTGTGGATTTCTCAGGGTTTGGGTGCAGGTTCTGTGGAGGTGATTTGGCCAAGGCCATGACTAGTATGGGAGACGGAGTCCTGTTGCAGGATTATGGAGAGAGTCAGAAGTCCAGGCATCGAGGTCTATTGGGGAAGAGCAGGAGGAGTGGGATTTAAGATACTACCCATCACCAGGATCTGGTGAAGGGCGGAGGTGAGTTCCCTGAAAAATCCAAGTTTCTCCTGAGTAAATTTTGAGGTCTCAGTTCTCTGGGGAGGCTTTCAACTTGAGAGGAGTGCTCTGTGGAGGCTGGTTCCACTGACCCTGCTTCTCCTCCTGCTCTTTTTAGATCTCAAAGCTAAAGCCTGTACGAAGCGACCCAAGGAGTTTACTTGTGAGAACCACTGTTCATACTTCCAGCACTGTCCACAAAATAACATATGCTGCTCAACCTTCTGCGGGAATGTTTGTATGAATGTCCTGTGAGTCAGAGAGCAGGGGGCCAGGCATCCTGCCCCCGCCAACCGTCTCCACAGACACTGTGCCTGCGGCTGAAGACGAGGACCTGACCCTGGACACAAGGTTGTCAAGAGGAACGCCACCCTGTCCAGCCAGTATCTGAACAACCTGTCCCTGTCAAATAAACCAGAACAAATGTGGGAGGACCTGCCTGGCTCACTCCCGGTGCCTGTGATCATGGAGGACCCGGCGCAGACCCCACGGGTACCCCCCTTTCTGGGTCCAGGTCTCTGATCTCTCTCCCCTTGTCTGCTCCCCCTCCCTGCCTCCCTCCTGCCTCCCTGCCAGGCCCCTGCAAGCCCAGCCCCCCTGTTCCTCTGCTCACTGAACCAGGACTCCCAGGGGGAGGACCCGCTCGTGTGCAGCACCTCCTGGTCCTCAGGAGAACATGCCTCGCCCGGAGCCACAAAGGGCCAAGTTCAACAGGAGATGCCGGGAAGCTAGACCCTGGGGCACAGAGGGGGAGGCCCCCGAGAAGGACTCATCATAAACTTGGTCCACCCCCATCCCATCCTGCTCATTGTCCTTGAGAGGTTCAGGTCACTGTCTCTTTGCAACGAAGAAAATGAATCCCAAGGAAGTGAGAGGACATGTCTAGGGTCAAAGGAGAGGAAGAAATCATGGGCTGCTTGGAGGAGGAGGTTTCCTCTGTGCTCCCTTCTCCACCTCCCAATGAGATGGTCCACAGGGACTGAGTCCTGTGCTGTCCCTGCTCCAGCACCAGCGACAGGCTGGTCGTGGAGTGGGGCCCGGCCCGAGACCCCTGAGACCCCTGGCCCTTCCTTTAACTGCGTGAGCCCAACCTTTCCTTGTGGCCTCATCATTCTTCTTTTTTTAACCTGGAGGGAGGAACAGTTGGTTCAGGGTGATGTGACTAGGATTAACTGGCACAGGATGCCTTGGGTCTTGCCCCTGATTTCATGGTGAGTCAGTAGAAATTCATCCCTGGGGTCCAGAGTCCCCGCTACTCTGTGCAGTCACCCCTCCTCTGATGTGGTCCTGGGACTAAGTCCAGAGACCCGGGCACATGTGTCCAGCTGGGACATGGGGTCAGTTGTGAAGCACTTGGGAGAGCAAGCCATGCTGGAGGCGGGGATGTGGTATTATGCTCCAGGCCAGTGGTTCCTGCTGAGCATCAGTGAAGGAGACAGGACTTGCCTCCATCGGCCCAGAGCCTCTGACCCATCTCAGGAGCATCACAGGGCTTCTGGTACTGGAGGGTGTCCTCCACTTCTGCTAAGAGCTGCCCTCAGACGGGGTGGGGGGCCTTAGGAAAGAGATCATGATCATAGGTGCCAGGCTGACCTATTCCTTTCCACAGTCTACCCTGCCCTAGAGAACTCAGAGGCTATACCTAGAATGTTATGGGTAGGAGGAGTGCTTGCCTGGACTCCAGTACTTTTTCTGGTTGTATTGAAATAATTGTGGGTGTCTTTATTACATAAAAAGGAAGACTGGGGGGTCCCTTGGAAGACCTTGAAATTTATGGAGGCAAAGGAAGAAACAAAAGCAGATTCTGCTTTGATTTGGGTCTCTAAAAGGTCAAGTTCCAGCCTGCAGAGAATTGCAAGTCAGAGCTGATCTGTTTTGAGCCAACCCATCGCCTCATGGTTGCAATGACTTTTGCATGACTTGTTCTCATCTCCTGCTCTTCTCTATGTCAAGCATATGAAAGGACTCTAGAAGTATCCTCCTCATCTCATACATCATAATGGTGGTCAGCTCCTGCTTGCTCCATGCTTTGACTGCCCCCAGTGTTCACAGGTGGGTTCATAATGATGCCTTCATCAACAAGTGTACTCCATCCCACGTCTCATAGCTCTCTGTGTCATAAGCAGACTCAGCATGCCTAATAAGAAGCTCCAGGAAATATCTGGAATGCAGATGTTGGGGTTAGGTGCTGGGTGCAGGATTTACCACCAAGAAATGCTCATCAGCCCAAGTATATTGGTTCCTTGAACCATTCCAGGAAGATTTTCTTTCCAGAAGGAGATGTTCTTAAGTCTAAAATAACGTTATCTAGGAGTGTGAGTGCATGCATGCTTGGTCACTTCAGTTGTGTCCGACTCTTTGAGACCACATCTACTGTAGTCCACCAGGCTCCTCTGTCCCTTAGATTCTCCAGGCAAGAATACTGGAGTGGGTTGTCATTTCCTTCTCCAGGGAATCTTTTCGACTCAGGGATCAAACCCGTGTCTCCTGCATTGGCAGGCGAGTTCTTTACCACTGAGCCGCGAGAGAAGCCCCTGTGTGTGTATATATAGGGTTGACCAAAAAGTTCATTCGGGTTTGTCCATAAGATCTTACAGAAAAACCCAAGTGAACTTTTTGACCAACTATATATATATAGCTGAACATGAATTCATATTGATATCTCTGATTTTAATCCAGTAACCCAGGGCTCATCCTAGCATTTTCCTTTTGCTTATTTCCAACTTCTCTCACAGAAACCTGACTCTTATCTACCAGTTACTTGCCTGTTCAATCTTTCATATCTGTAAAATAGTTTTAGAATTGTTTACCCATACCCTGTGAAAAACAAATTCACCAGAGACCTGCTCTCTGAAAAACTGAAACGGCTGCTTGCCAGTTTCCCACATTAAAATGGCATGCGAGAAATAAGCCTCTATTCTTGAAGTCCATGATTTAGCCTGTTAGTTCTTAGGTAATCAAATGGGGAAGCAAGATTTGGAAGCAAGAGTTGGAAACTTATGTACACACTATAACAATAGAGGGGAGTGTAATAATGGCATTCAAGGGTAGTGGAATGGAGTGGAAAAAAAGTCAAGGACCGCTGCTGGCGTATGAGTTTATTTGCCAAAGAGTTACTCCTTCCCAGCCCTCAGTCCGAATGAACTGGTGTCTCCGTGGGAGGGTAGAGTTTTAGCTTCTTCAGTGATTAGCTGCAAGAGAAAAAGGTTAGATGCTTAGAGGTTCTGGAAATCTGGGAAGCAAGAATTCATTCCCAAGCTTAATATTATTCATCTTCTCCAGACCTTGGGACAAGAATACTTCATGTAACAACAGGAATTGTCCACTTCTGATTTGGAGGAGGGGATGATATTAGTTCATTGAATAGACGAAGGTAGAAATATGGGACCTGGATAAGCTACAATGGTTCACGGAAAAGTCTGACTATGGATGCTATGGCTAGAGATCTGGACTGAAAAATAGAAAAACACCAAGCTGTTGAAATATAGAATGAAGACATCACAGGCATCGATTATATATTGAAAGAAACCAGGTTCCCCAAGCTGGTATCTTGGTCTATTTGCCAGTGAATTGGCTTTCAGGTTTAGGGGACATGGTCTTCTGCTACATTTGTGCCTAGGATTTGGGATTGCTCTGTTTAGGGATAACAGCATCTGAGAAGAAGGTGAGAATCAGTGATGACACACACCCAAGTGTGCACCTCCACACTCACTGTATTTTCCCAGCAGATGTTTCCACAGTAGGTCCAGCAGCATGTGTGATTTATTTTTACACATCTAAAGCTTTTAGAACACCTCTTACTACAGTCTTGGACGGTTGGCTCTCCCCAGCACTCCTCAAGGAACAATTCCCCCCTGGAAATGAGATGAGATGGTAAGACATTGATGGGGCCATATAGACAAGTGTGGGGAGGAAAGTCCTTCATAAGCTTAACAGCTTATGTTAAGCTAGAGGGCCCCTCTAGGGGCCCCTCCTAGAATCCTGGCCCCAAGTCCCCACCAAAGTACCTATCTTCCAAGAAAAATCGCCTTCGTTAGCCTCCTCATTGTATTTTCACTGACCCCATCACATCTTCACTAACCTCTTAGACTTCTCTGCTCCCCAAGTCCTATAGTGTTGCAGACTTCTGGGTGCTCTTTGAGCATCCTAGAGATAGGACTCCGTATACTCCCAGCATTCATACGCCCTCCTTTAAAAGTTGCATCTTTATAACGGGAGATCTCAGAGTCTGAGATAACCTCTACCCTCGTTATCACACCTATTTCATAGCATGGGAAAGTAGACCAGGTAGAGTAAGGAATAGATTTGCCTCACTTTCTTCCCCTCCTTGCTGACTCTGCCTTTAACGTAACTCAGCCTCAGGACTTCCCTGGTAGTCCAGTGGTTAAGAATCCGCCTTCCAATGCAGGGGACATGGGTTTGATCCCTGGTTGGGGAACTAAGATCCCACATACTTCAGGGCAACTAAATCTGCATGCCACAACTCGAGAAAAAAAATCATCCTATTAAAAAAAAAAAGTTAAGTAATTCAGCCTCTCTCCAAATTCTTCTCTCTCTCATCTCATTTTCTGGGCCTCCTCCATTGATTTCATTTTCTCATCATATGGCCCCCAACATTGCTCCACTAAAGACCCATCTCATGTCTCTTTTCCATCTTTTTACATTCTGAAATATCCTACCAATGGGTCGGCTTTAACTCAAGCAGTCATTCCATTGCATTGGACTTCTGAAATATCCTTCCACTAAATTAAGGGTATATATCAAGAAATGCCATTTGGTAATCATCAATGTGCACAGTTAGAACACAGAGCTTCTGGAAGAATGGGAAAATATGGTAGCTCTGGACTGGTGCCCCCTCTCCTCTAAGATACTCTGACATGGGAAAATATCATATCCTTATAATTTATGGAATGTATCTAAAAGCTGACAGATACTTATTGATACTTTTAAGGTTGGAAGAAGAAACACTGAAGGATCTCAGCTTGGGAATTTCTTGGATCTCTGTCTATTGAAAAGTATCTATACACAAATGCTCCAACAGGTGATCCAGGGAAGGGAGTCCTGGGTCAGATGTATTAGGCACGATACTTCTTCATTTGTCCAGAAATAAGCACAGCCCAATCATGCCCTTTTCATCCTCAATCCAGCCTCATCACCTGTTATATCTTTCCTTCACTCCTCCCAGCACAGACAGTAGAAGCATACAGAGGAACATCATGGGGAGAGGTGTCCAGAACTTCATGATGCTGACCATATATATACGTCTGAATAGGTGTTGTCAGGAGTTCTTTCCGTCCCAGTTGCTGCTAGAGATCAAAAGACACAAATAAAGAGAGCTGGGAAGCAAGAGGAAATTCTCATGGACTTTCTTTACACTCTGCCCTCTAATTATTCTTCCTTGCCTTCCACCACCCAACCACAGGTACAAACCAATTCTGGATGTTGACTTTGCTAAAAGGTATCTCTCTATCTCAAGTTTCATGCCTTCCTTTTGCAGGAAAACCTTTTTTTTTTTTTTTTTTTTTTTAATGTGCTATCTTCCCTTGATTAAAAAATAGCTCAAGGGATTCCTGGTAGTCCAGTGGTTACAAATCTGCCTGCCAACACAGGGGACACGGGTTCGATTCCTGCTCTGGGGAGATCCCACATGCTGCAGGGCAATTAAGCCCATGTGCCACAACTACTGACCCACCACTCTAGAGCTTGAGTGCCACAACTACTGAAGTCTACATGCCCAGAGCGAGTGCTCCCCAACAAGAGAAGCCACCACGCTGAGAAGCCCACACACTGCAACTAGAGAGCCAGCACACAGCAACGAAGACCAAATGCAGTGAAATAAATAAATAAATCTTTAAAATAATGACAATTCAAATTCAGCTTACAAAACAAGCTTCATGCCTTCCTTTTGCAGGAAAATCTTTTTTTTTTGCACGTGTGTGTTATTTTCCCTTGATTAAAAAAATGACTCAGGGTCTTCCCCGGTGGTCCAGTGTTTAGGAATCAGCCTTCCAATGCAGGGAACTTGGGTTTGACCCCTGGTCAGGAAACCAACTCACATAGCACAACTAGAGAGCCCATAAACTGCAACAAAAGATGAGCGTGGTGCAACTGAGACCCAACGCCAGATAAATAAATAGAATATTTTTTAAAAGAAAAAAAAAAAAAAAAAGAGAGAGTGAGTGGTCAGGGAAAGGTATCACGGTAAACTGGTTGGAAAAGAGATGGATTCAGCCAGATCAAGACAACCACAAGTGAGCAACTCCCATCAGTTGGGTGGGGGAAAACTCAAGCCGTGAAACCACCCGGGACAGAGTCAACTTGAAGCAGTACTAAGTCCAGAAAGTACAAATTTCAAGAGTGCAACACTGCCTGCCAGAAAGAGCTGTTCTGACTCCGTTATTCTTGCTCCTACCTCCAAAATGGCTCTTAGCTACTCGCAGGAGGAGAGGAAAGAGAGAGGAAACTGCCTACTCTCTTTCTAGGTGTGGTGGAAGGAACAACCATTTTAATTCAAGCTTAGTGTTTCAGCTGTTGCAACCCAAGCAACAAATGTTTCAACTCAAGCCCAACTGTTGCTTGGGCTTAGACTTTTTTCTAAATTTATTATATTATGTTTTGAATAATCTAATAATATATTATTGGATATAATATATTATTATATTTTAAGTTTAGGCAGTGACTAGAAAAGTCTAGTTTTATACCCAAGCTCTCATACAGAACCAGGAAATGAAGTAGCTCTTCTGGATATATTTAAATGGGACAAAGGACAAGACTTTCAACATATTACTAGTAACATTCCCAATGAATATTGATGTTTTGTGTACCAGTAACACAGGTCATTGGAGAAGACAATGGCACCCCACTCCAGTACTCCTGCCTGGAAAATCCCACGGATGGAGGAGCCTGGTGGGCTGCAGTCCATGGGGTCGCACAGAGTCGGACACGACTGAACGACTTCACTTTCACTTTTCACTTTCATGTGCTGGAGAAGGAAATGGCAACCCACTCCAGTGTTCTTGCCTGGAGAATCCCAGCAACGGCGGAGCCTGGTGGGCTTCCGTCTACGGGGTTGCACAGAGTCGGACACGACTGAAGCAACTTAGCAGTAACACAGATCATTAATATTTTCCCATGGATCATAAGACATCTGAAAATTTGTGATTTCTCTTCCTTAGGGGGTAAAAATATTATTGGAAACCCCCTTGCAACTGAAATTTGGTTAAATGCATTTGTAGACGTGGAGGTCCTTGGACAAAGGATACTGCCTGTTTGTGTGATTCTCAAGCACACACTCACAGACTTAGAGAAGGAACTTATGGTTACCAGGGGGGAAAGGCAGTCTGGGGTGATAGCGAGGGAGTTTGGGATTGACAGATACACACTGCTATATTTAAAGTGGAAGGACTTCCCTGGGGGTCCAGTGTTTAAGATTCCTTGATTCCAGTGCAGAGGGGCACAGGTTGGATCCCCAGGCGGGGAACTAAGATCCCGTTTGCCCCATGCGCCTCATGCTGTGACCAGAGATTGTTTTTTTAATTTTTAAAAATTAAAACTGATACCCAACAAAGACCTACTGTATAGCACAGGGAAGTCTGCTCAATATTATGCAACAGTGGGAAAAGAATTTGAAAAAAACATTTTAAAAAAATACAAGAAAAGAGAGGTAGGATGAATTGGGAGACTGGGATTGATAAATGTACAGACATATATACAGATACATGTATAAATGTATGAAACAGATGACTAAGGAGAACCTACTGTAAAATTCAAGGAACTCGACTCCAGGTTCTGTGGTGACCTAAATGATCTAAATGGAATAAACAGCTGTACATATATATGTATATTTATAGCTGATGTACCTTGATGAACAGAAGAAACTAACGCAACATTGTAAAGCAACTATACCTCAAATTTTTTTAAGTACAATTTAATTTTATCAATAACGGCTGCGGTTTCTCATAGCCTTAAAGAGTTAGACATAAAGGAACCTAGAGACACATAACTCTAAAATGTTCAATTATAAAAAAAAATTGGTTTATTTTACCAACAGGATATACATCCTGTCTTATCACTAGGAGGGAAATTCTCTCCCACTTGACACCACACTGAAAACTGTCAGTGTGGTATAGACAGTAAATTCCTGCGACTCTCTGGAGTCAGAGATTCAAATTCCTGTGGATTCCCAACCCCAACATGCCTCATTTAATATAAGCTATGTGTTTGGCTAACCACCTAATTTCTCAAAGACTCAGTTTTCCTGGACTCAGTTTCCTGGGCTCCAAAATCACTGTAGATGGTGACTGCAGCCATGAAGTTAAAAGATGCTTGTTCCTTGGAGGAAAAGCCATGACAAACCTAGACAGCATATTAAAAATCAGAGACATCACTTTGCTGAAAAAGGTCCGCATAGTCAAAGCTATGGCTTTTCCAGTAAATGGATGTGAGAGTTGGACCATAAAGAAGACTGAGCATGAAAAACTGATGCTTTTGAACTGTGGTGTTGGAGAAGACTCTTAAGAGTCCCTTGGACTGACAAAGAGATCAAACAAGTTAATCCTAAAGGAAATCAATCCTGAATATTCATTGGAAGGACTCATGCTGAAGTTGAAGCTTCAATAGTTTGGCCACCTGATGCAAAGAGCTGACTCATTGGAAAAGATCCTGATGCTGGAAAAGATCCAAGGCAGGAGGAGAAGGGGATGACAGAGGATGAGATGGTTGGATGGCATCACCGACTCAATGGACATGAGTTTGAGCAAGCTCCGGGAGATGGTGAAGGACCAGGAAGCCTGGCATGCTTCTGTGGGGTTGCAAAGAGTCTGACACGGCTGAGCGACTGAACAATATGTGGATGATATATCCACATAGCCAATGTTGACTGTATGAAGCACTAGCAAAAAAATTTAAGTTTTAAGTTTTAAAAATTAAGCCTCTTGGCATATGTTACAAATTATAAAATAGGAAAATATAGAAAATTTGAGGGATTTCCCTGGTGATCTAGTGGCAGACTTTGCCTTCTGATGCAAAGGGGTTTGGATTCAGTCCCTGGTTGTGGAGCTAGATCCCACAGGCCTTGTGGCCAAAAAATCAAAACATAAATAAAAGAACCAATATTGTAACAAATTCAATAAAAAGACTTTAAAAAAATGGTCCACATAAAAAAAATCTGTTAAAAAATAATAAAATAAAAATTGAGGCACATAGACTGTTAGCTGGGTTGCCTTTAACTTCTAAAAAATTGTTACTTGGAAATGATTTCAAAATTACAAGAGTAAGGCTAGTCAAAGAACTTCTACATATTATTTACTCAGATTCACCTATTTTAAGAATTTACCCCTAATTGCTTTCTCTCTCTCTAGCATATGTGTGTGTGAGTGTATATATATATATATATATATATATATATATATATATACATATATGCCTGAACCATTTGAGGGTAAGTAGATACATCATTGGAGAAGGCAATGGCACCCCACTCCAGTACTCTTGCCTGGAAAATCCCATGGACAGAGGAGCCTGGTAGGCTGCAGTCCATGAGGTAGCTAAGAGTCGGACACGACTGAGCAACTTCACTTTCACTTTTTTCTTTCATTCGCTGGAGAAGGAAATGGCAACCCACTCCAGTATTCTTGCCTGGAGAATCCCAGGGACAGGGGAGCCTGGTGGGCTGCCATCTATAGGGTCGCACAGAGTCGGACACGACTGAAGTGACTTAGCAGCAGCAGCAGATAAATAATGGTCCTTTTCTAGGAATAATAGTTCAATGAGTATTAACACTAGGAACATTCTCTTCTGTGATCACAATACAACTATCAGCTTCATTAAATTTAACATTTCTAAAATCTTTTAATCGAATCTACCATCAGTATCCCACTGTGTAAATTCACCCAACAACGCCCTTTGTCTTTTATGAGGTTGAAATTTTTGACGACGCTAGACAATTTTTTCTTTTAATTAACCATTCCTCATGTGGGGTTTGTTTACAGTTTCTTCACGATTAGGTGTAGGTCATGCGTTCTCCCTGAGACTACTCTGAAGACAATACATAAAGGCCTGTTTGCAGACAACACATAGCATCCTGTGTATTGCAGACAGTACATAGTAACACGGTGCCCATCTGTCTCATCTTTCTCTCACTTTCCCCATTTGAACATCAAGGACGATTACTCATTTTCTAGAGGGATAGTGTTGTTTTAATCTGGGAGCATGATTTGGACACAAGTCACAAATGAAAGCATTTTCAGGCTCACATTTCCAGCCCCAAGATTCTGATCTTCACTTACCTCTGAAGTTGTTCGAGTTGCAAGTGCTGATATTTATATGACTGACTGCTCTTCTTCCTAGTCTCTGCAAACTGCCAAACCCTTGCACAAGGGGAATCTGATGAGCAGAACAGAGCTCAAAGGTTCAGAATGTAATCATGGTTCTGGTTGTGGCAGATCTGGGAGTTCTGCCAGTAAGTTGGGTACATATCGAACATTGCCCCCAAATTCCTATAAAAAGCACTCAGGGGGTACTTTTTTTATTTTCCTCTTTGTGCTGCAGGTAATACAGGTAAAAGTCAAACACTGGAGAACTGCAGGAGTCTCCCCTCCCCCAACACACAATTTCCTGGATGTCTGGGTGATTGTACGGGTAGTGAAGGATCTGTGTATCTCTTTTTTGCTAACATTTGTGTAATGACTTTTGTAACATCCTATCCGTCTCTATGTTAACTTCTCCATGGTTAGCATTAGCCGAACACTACCTGAGCACAATGTCCTGTGGGTTTTGAACTACTGAGAAAACAGACCTCTGCCAAGAGAGCTTGGAAAGGCCACCTAATACGGAGATTTACAACACAGACTTAACCTGGATTCAAATTCTAGTTCCCACCTACTTTGGGTGAGTCACTAATCTCCGTGCATCAATTTCCTCATTGACAAAGTGGATTAATAGCGGTGCTTTCCTCATAGGGTTATTGTGAGGGTTCCATGAATGATTATCTGTTAAGCACTTAGAACCAATGTCTGAAATACAGGCAGTGATTGTAGGTTAGTTACATCAACAAATGAGAGTGTTACCCAATGAAGTGTCAAGCATTACCCAATTTAATACCAAATTTACTGTCAGATATTTAACATGTATTAGCTGGTACTCTCAATGACCCTATGAGTTTAGGACTATCATTCCTATTTTACAGATACAGAAACTGAGACACAGAGGAGTTAAGCAACTCCTTGAAGTTCTTAAGGGCAAGATAGAAATAAATAAATAAGAAACTAAATAAGTAAATAGACACAGCGTAATTGTGGCTATCTAATTTAAGCTGTTTTCAGAAAACCCATACAGATCAATAAGGAGCAAATAAATCACTCCACACATAATCGTCAGCCTAGTGAGGAAATAGAGAATGCTACAAATTTCAATCTGTCAGGAGAGAAATAAACAATTCAGCAGATGCGGTGTCAGAGTCCATGTCTGTGCGTGCGTGCTTAGTCCCTCAGTCATGTCCAACTCTTAGGGACCCCATGGACTGTAGCCCACCAGGATCCTCCATCGATGGGATTTTTCAAGCAAGAATACTGGACTAGGTTGCCATCTCCTTCTCCAGGGGATCTTCCCGACCTAGAGATCGAAGTTGCCTCTCTTGTGTCACAGGCGGCTTCTTTACCCGCTGAGCCATCAAGGGAGTGGAGACATACGAAGACCAGAGACTGAATGCCTGGAAATGAGGCAGGGGCCTTGGGCTTAACACAGGACACAGGTAAAATAACCCTCAGAAAATGAAGTCTGAACGCAAATGGGGGAATCCTGAGAACAAGGCTGATATCTACAGTAGATCCCTGGATCCTGAGAAATCAAAAGGAGAGGTGCAAGTGCAAGAAACCCTAAATAGGCAAACACAGGAAGACAGCATTTCTCAGAGTGCCAACAGTGACACAGAAATGGCAGGACCTCTTGTAGACTTAGAGGCCGTGGGAAAGAAGGGAGCTAGAGAGGAAGTCAGTGGGTCCTCAGAGTCCAAACACTTGGTTATACAAGCGACTCATTTCCCCTGGAGCTGATCAAGCCCAGTCTCATTTATACCATTTCCATTTGACAGTGAACCGCCTCTATGCACTGCTCCCCATTTTGAGACTTCAAAGATCAGATAACCTCCAAGTTGTGATGGAAACTTCAAGTTGCAGAGTGGTTTGATGTTCCCTGGTTAGACATGGGTCTTTACCAGGGTTTGCTAGCAAGGAAAAAGCTGCTTCAAAAATGGAAACCATCTGACAACAGAAGAGAAAGTCTGACCTCAATACAGGTTTGTATTCTTTGATTCTCCTACTGGAACTTGCAAAGAGACCAGTCAGCATTTTAATCAACCACAGACACTTTGTATAATGCATGTGCTAGCAGCTAAGACCTAAGGGACAGGCAACTTGCAAAATATCCTGGCCCTGTTGCAGAAATATTCCTTAATCTGGATTCCACTCAAAACTAGCAGCCTTGGACTCCTCTGGTGGTCCAGTGGATGAGAATCTGCCTGTCAGTGCAGGGGACATGGGTTCAATCCCCTGTCTGGGAAGGTTCCACATGCCGCGGAGCAATTAAGCCCGTGTTCTAGAGCCCAAGAGCCACAACCACTGAGCCGGCATGCTGCAAGTACTGAAGCCCATGCGCCTATAACCAGTGCTCTGCAACAAAAGAAGTCAGTGCAATGAGAAGCCCATGCACAGCAACAAAGAGCAGCCCCCAATCGCTGCAACTAGAGAAAGCCCACGTGTAGCTCTGAAGACCCAGTGCAACCAAAAATAAAAATTAATGAATAAATTATTTAAAAAAAACTACCAATCTTATGTTCCCCCAGAAAGTCAATAAGAGCAGAGTGCCCCCAAACTGGCCTTTATTGTCTCCAAAATCCAAACAGCTCCACCAAGGGAGATCCCTGGTGGTTCAGTAGTTAGGACTTGGTGCTTTCATTGTTGTGGTCTGGGTTCAGTCCCTAGTTAGGGAACTAAGATCCTGCAAGCTGTGTGTCATGGCCAAAAACCAAAACAGCAACAACAACAAAGCAAAGAGCCCCACCACGCATTGTGTCTTTCTTCATGGTGGGCAGCAGAAGGTGCAGCAGCTTGTCTGCTGCCTCAGAGGGACTTTCCTACACGCCTGGACAGCTGGATCTCTGGAAATGTTACCAGCAGAGCAAGTCCTGGACTCTTGTCAGGTGTCAGGCTACTGTCAGTCTGGACTATTGCCCCACCCTCTGGCATGCAAGTGCTAAAGCACCTAGGATGCCTGCTATTTCCATTCTCTATGGCCAGTGAGCAGAGTGTCATATGTGTGATGAATTCTGCGTGATGGTCCATGGAATACCAAGGGATCAAAGTCTTTCCAGACTATGAAGTCAAAAGCCCAAAGACAAACACATGAAAAGATGCTCAACATCACTCATTATCAGAGAAATGCAAATCAAAACCTCAATGAGGTACCATTACATGCCAGTTAGAATGGCTGCTATCCAAAAGTCTACAAGCAATAAATGCTGGAGAGGGTGTGGAGAAAAGGGAACCCTCTTACACTGTTGGTGGGAATGCAAACTAGTACAGCCACTATGGAGAACAGTGTGGAGATTCCTTAAAAAACTGGAAATAGAACTGCCATATGACCCAGCAATCCCACTACTGGGCATACACACCAAGGAAACCAGATTTGAAAGAGACATGTGTACCCCAATGTTCATCACAGCACTGTTTATAATAGCCAGGACATGGAAGCAACCTAGATGCCCATCAGCAGATGAATGGATAAAGAAGCTGTGGTACATATACACTATGGAATATTACTCAGCCATTAAAAAGAATTCATTTGAATCAGTTTCAATGAGATGGATAAAATTGGAGCCCATTATACAGAGTGAAGTAAGCCAGAAAGATAAAGACCAATACAGTATATTAACACATATATATGGAATTTAAAAAGATGGTAACGATAATGCTATATGCAAGACAGAAAAAGAGACACAGATGTACAGAACAGACTTTTAGACTCTGTGGGAGAAGGCGAGGGTGGGATGTTCTGAAAGAATAGCATTGAAACAAGTATACTATCAAGGATGAAACAGATCACCAGCCCAGGTTGGATGCATGAGACAAGTGCTCAGGGCTGGTGCACTGGGAAGACCCAGAGGGATGGGGTGGGGAGGGAGGTGAGAGGGGGGATCGGGAAGGGGAACACATGTAAATCCATGGCTGATTCATGTCATTGTATAGCAAAAACTACTATGATATTGTAAAGTAATTAGCCTCCAACTAATAAAAATAAATGGGGGGAAAATCATAAAAAAAAAAGCCCAAAGAGATGAATTAGTCTTTAAGTAAGACACTGAGGGTCTATTGCTAGGTCTGTACATGAGAGAAAGCTACTTCTGATTATCTTGATTGATACGAACAAGAGGTAAAAATTTGCTAGGGGAAGCTCTGGAACTTGAGAGGAGAACAAATCATGTAATAAATAAATATATAGAGAGACAGACAGACAATAGATAAATGAATGAATGAATAAGGCATAGCAACCACGAGGCCATGTGTTTGTCACAAACAGATCAGTCGTGATCTGCGACTTTCTGTAGGCAGGGACTTGACCTTTTGTGAACTGATAGACTGTAGCCCGGGACTTGACCTTTTGGAGACCCAGATCATGGCAAAGTCTGCATTGGTTTCCTCCTTTGTCTCCATAGATTTCAATGTCTTCCAAGGGACCCCCCACTCCTCTCTTTTATGTAATAAAGAGGCCACTGTTTATTCTAATAAAAACAGAACATGAAGTGGTATCCAGGCAAGCACTCCTCTTTCCTAGCCATAGCATTCTAGGTGTGGCCTCTGAGTTCTTTAGAGCAGGGTGGACTGTCCAGAGAGGGTCAGGGTACCAGTCACCACAGGGAGAAGGGCAGCTGCTTCCAGTAAAATTCATGGTGCATGGTGTTCACCAGTGGTAAGGAATAGGTCAGCCTGGTACATGTGATACACCAATGAAGTAGGACAAAATGTCCACGGGAGGTCATTCATCATGTGGCCCTGGGCAGGTGATTTTGCCTCTCTTAACAGTCTGTTCCAGGGTGTTTGAGGGGATAGTCAAACATTGGGAAAATGCTTGTAGAGTGAGATTATCTGAGGATGGACCACATAAGAACTCCTATAGAGCATGCCCTTAGTACCCAACTACCTCCAATGATGTCTGAGTTGCTAGTGGATCATGATCTCTTTCCTAAGGCCCCCTTGTCTGAGGGCAGCTCTTAGCGGAAGTGGAGGACACCCTCCAGTACCAGAAGCCCTGTGATGCTCCTGAGATGGGTCAGAGGCTCTGGGCCGATGGAGGCATGTCCTGTCTCCTTCACTGATGCTCAGCAGGAACCACTGGCCTGGAGCATAACACCACATCCCCGCCTCCAGCAGGGCCTGCCCTCCCGAGTGCTTCACAACTGACCCCATGTCCCAGCTGGACACATGTGCCCGGGTCTCTGGACTTAGTCCCAGGACCACATCAGAGGAGGGGTGACTGCACAGAGTAGCAGGGACTCTGGACCCCAGGGATAAATTTCTACTGACTCACCATGAAATCAGGGGCAAGACCCAAGGCATCCTGTGCCAGTTAATCCTAGTCACATCACCCTGAACCAACTGTTCCTCCCTCCAGATTAAAAAAAGAAAGATGAGGCCACAAAGAAAGTTTGGGCTCACACAGTTAAAGGAAGGGCCTGGGGCCTCAGGGGTCTCAGGCCGGGCCCCACTCCACGAGCAGCCTGTCGCTGGTGCTGGAGCAGGGACAGCACAGGACTCAGACCCTGTGGACCGTCTTACTGGGAGGCGGAGAAGGGAGCACAGAGGAAACCTCCTCCTCCAAGCAGCCCACGACTTCTCCCTCTGCTTTGCCCTTGGACATGTCCTCTCACTTCCTTGGGATTCACTTTCTTCGTTGCAAAGAAACAGTAACTTGAACCTCTCAAGGATGATGAGCAGGATGGGATGGGGGTGGACCAAGTTTATGATGAGTCCTTCTCGGGGGCCTCCCCCTCTGTGCCCCAGGGTCTAGCTTCCCGGCATCTCCTGTTGAACTTGGCCCTTTGTGGCTCCGGGCGAGGCATGTTCTACTGAGGACCAGGAGGTGCTGCACATGAGCGGGTCCTCCCCCTGGGAGTCCTGGTTCAGTGAGCAGAGGAACAGGGGGGCTGGGCTTGCAGGGGCCTGGCAGGGAGGCAGGAGGGAGGCGGGGAGGGGGAGCAGACAAGGGGAGAGAGATCAGAGACCTGGACCCAGAAAGGGGGGTACCCGTGGGGTCTGCGCCGGGTCCTCCATGACCACAGGCACCGGAGTGAGCCAGGCAGGTCCTCCCACATTTGTTCTGGTTTATTTGACAGGGACAGGTTGTTCAGATACTGGCTGGACAGGGTGGCGTTCCTCTTGACAACCTTGTGTCCAGGGTCAGGTCCTCGTCTTCAGCCGCAGGCACAGTGTCTGCGGAGACGGTTGGCGGGGGCAGGATGCCTGGCCCCCTGCTCTCTGACTCACAGGACATTCATACAAACATTCCCGCAGAAGGTTGAGCAGCATATGTTATTTGCTTGACATTCTCGGTGATCTGTGCAGGGGATTGTGCACAGATATATTTTGGGTCTTTTCTCACACTGCTTGATTTCTGAGGGTGGTTGCTTTTCTGAAACAGAGCGGAGGAAAGGTCAGTGGAACCAGGCCCCCGAGAATACCCCTCGAAAGCTTAAAGCCTCCTCCAAGACCCCAGACACAGGCCCACTCATGACTCTTGAACTTTCAGGGAACTCACCTCCGCCCTTCACCAGATCCTGGTGATGGGTAGTATCTTAAATCCCACTCCTCCTGCTCTTCCCCAATAGACCTCGATGCCTGGACTTCTGACTCTCTCCATAATCCTGCAACAGGACTCCGTCTCCCATACTAGTCATGGCCTTGGCCAAATCACCTCCATAGAACCTGCACCCGAACCCTGAGAAATCCACAAAGGCGAGGGTGACCTGCTAACTCTCCCCTACTCTCCACGATCTGTGGGGACCAGAGACGAAGGTGAACTTGCCCCTTCATCCTCTCTCCTCTCATGCGGACACTGTCTGCACGATCCCTGCCACTTCCCAGCCACACAGCACCCTCAGCGTTTCCCTTCCCCTCTCCCCATCCTGCTCCCTCGGAGGTAACTGTAACTTGACCTGTACATCCCAAATGTTGCCCTCTGGAGGTTTTTCACTCTACATCTACTCCCTTGAACATGATATATTTAGCCGTTACCTGTGTGCATAAACCAAAGAACAGTTGTTTGTTTTCCCACCTGATTCTTGCTCAGGTGTATCTTTCCCCGTTGTAGGTATCACGTGTCTCTGGATTTGGGGGATGGGGAATGAAAAGATGCTGGTTCCCCCTCCACCCCCATCACTCTTCCTAGAGCCAGATAAAGAGACTGGAGGACTGTGATTTGGGAAGAACCAGAGTCTTCATAGTGCCGTGGTCCAAATAGGATGTCGGAAAGTTCTAATTCCCAGGTTCTCCTTAGACTGGACACGTCACCTCCCCCCCCACCGCCCCCTGCCCCATCACCTACGGTTCATCCTCTGGCTGCGTTGCCCTCCCCGGGCCTGCAGCAGCAGGACGCAGAGAAGCAGGGTGAACAGCAGAGCCTGGGTTCTCATGACTCTGGCCTGAGTGGTGAGCGCTCCGTCTGGCCCGGACTCCCCGGGACAGCTGAGTGGGGAGAGGGAAGGGAAGGAAGGAGAGGTGATCCTGGGCTCCTGGCTGCCTCTCCTGGCCAAGCTGGGGCAGAGCAAGGAGCCCTTGTTTCCTCCCCTGGCCTGCCCCTCAGCACGGCCCACTCCTGTGACCCTGGGGCTCCTACAGGGATGGTCCTCCTCTCATAGCTAATCTTCCTCTTTTGTGAACAGAAGTTTTTTTTTTTTTTTTCTGGAAGATGTAATCTATTTCTATTTTCTAATTACAAAGTAATTTATAAGAAAAGAGACAAAGAGTGTTAAAAAAGATGATCATCTCACTGCCTGGAATTAACATAAGCCCTGTCATACTGTCTTTCTAGTTTCTTTGCATATTTACTATGTACAATTCTTTGTCTTCTCACATTTTGAATCATCACGGGTAGCTTTTGTTACCCATCCTCTCCACTCTCAATGAATTACGTAAATATTTCACAAAACATGGTTTCTCATAATTGCACAGCCCTCACTTAACATAAATGCCTATTGTCAAGCATCTGTATTACATTAATTACTGATTATCTGGACAATGTCCTGTTGAACACTTTTATTCAAAAGTCCTGTTTTTTTTTCCTTTTCTTTTAAAGTAAGGCAGCTGGAATTTGTGGGTGAGAAAGTGAGTAGGTACATAGTGTTCTTCCTGGCTTAGCAGGAGACACTTCTCATATCAAAGAAAATCCAGGACTTCTCGATGGGTGAATATCAAAGAGGCTGTAATGTGACCTATATGTTCCTGAGTGGGAAGGAAAGATGGGCTGCAACCAAAATCACCATTAAGTTCCCAGCCTTTGAACTGACTTTTTCTCCTCTTCTGCCCCCTGTTCCAGACCACAACCCCCTGCCACCACCCCCTACACCCCACAACTCTCCCAGTAGGAATAAGCCAGATAAAAAAATTCAGCCTGTTGCTGCAGACACTCTACTCAGATACCTTCAGAGGTAGGTGGAGGTAAGGGTTTTGAGGCGTGAGCTTTTGTTTGTGGCTTGCTCAGGTGAGTTTCCTGCCCAGTAATGTCAACACTCTTCCTGTTAAATGGGGATTATTGCCTGAGGTACGAATAAGACAATTGATAGAGAGGGCATGGGGACTGTCTGAAGTGCTCTCGGTAAAAGGAGCAGAGATTAAACAAGATGACAGTATCCCTGACTAGAAAGTCCCTGTTCTGTCCTTTAACATCTAGAAAGCCCAGGACCCTGAATTTGGAGGAGGGGGCAATAGTTTAGTGTCTTTGTGATGCCTAGAGACCATTTCATTGCCACACACCCTATGTCATCAGGGCCAAAAGATTCGCCCAGATCTCTGTATGTGAGTGGTATCCAGCCTGGATAGGATGATATTTTTCCTCCCTGGGATCATTTAGTACACCTGTGGTGTGCAAAGAAGGGGACTGGGCATCCCCAGGATCCTGAACAAGCCCTCTAGGGACAAGTGAGAAGCTCAGAGAACAGGACGAAGAATGAGGCTCTTTAAACGAACAGATCTCAAAGCTCTGGCAAACTTGCGTCTAGAATGCTATTTTTGAATACAAATAAACAGCTTCATAGAACCCATTGCTTTGAATTTATTGTGTCTGTCTTCCTCCTTCTGTGTGCAAAAGGCAGGGGTGTCAAGAATCCAGAGGCCTGTCCCATCCATGCCCAACTCCACCCAGTTCTCTTATGCCTCACCCCTGCCTATGAGTGGTTAACAGAGCATCCTCATTGCATATCTGTCTTGCTTTGTGCTGCTGCCTTTGGAGGATCAGAAGAACACTGAGCCCAGCCCAAGGACTGGGAATCTTACCACTCTTAGCTGGCTTTCCAGTGCAAAAAAAAATGTGAGTGATTTACAGGATTTCTGGAAGCCCACTGTGCTTAAAGAGAGTTCTCCTTTGGCTTGGAGCTTCACCAGTTAGGTTGTATGTTTCGGTATAAATATTGCCTAATGCTCAATGCGTCAGTAGGTGAACTTCACAATTTGCCTTCCCCATACCCTGCTGAAGCAGGCTGGCAAGAATGTGGATTCTGAATGGACACGGTTGGAGAGCATATATAAGCATCTGAGTGGAAGCCCCAGACATCTGATCTTTTACCTTTTCAGGTTTTTGATTGTGCCATGGGGCATGTGAGATCTTAGTTCCCCAACCAGGATTGAACCCATGCTCCCTGTATTGTAAGCGTGGTGTCTTAACCCCTGGACCACCAATGGATTAGCTCTTTTACATTTTAAGGACTTTTTCTTTCCTCTTCTTTCTTTAATCTCCTTCTCTTACTGTCTCTCCTCATCTCCTAAATGCAATTTGCCTCTGAGTCAATGCGTCTAGGGATTCACATGCCTCAAATGTACATTTTTGCAACTTCCAAACTTCACATATTCTGAGTGGACAATGAGTTTTCAAAGATCCCTTTGAAAAATTCCACACCTTTTAAATGATCTATAGTACTAGCCTTGCTTTTAAGCAAAGGCATTTTGTTTCATTCCGAGGAGTGTGGTTTCATAGAATTTTCTGGGATGTTGGAGATATTCTACATCTAACTTATCCGATAGAATAGCCACTAGCTTCGTGTGGATATTGAAGCCTGAAATGCCTGGAAACTAAACTTAAGTTTAATTTTTAATTGACATATAGTTGATTGATAACAGTGTGTTAGTTTCAGGTGAACTGCATAGGTTTTGTTTTTTATGGTTATATTCCATCAAGATACTGGGTATAATTCCCCAAGCTATACAGTAAAACTTTGTTGTTTATCTTGCACTTTAATTAATTTATATAGTCATAGGTGCCAGTAGCTACCATATCGGACAGTGTAGTCTTCTGCTGGATTGAAAACTTCTAAACAAAGACTTTCAGGGAGAGAAACAACCTCTAACCTCTACCTTGTTACTATGTACTTCGTGATATCAGAATTTTACCCTTTTCTTAGATTCTTTCATTTTTCTTCCTGTTTGGTTTTAAGAGAGCAAGACAGCAGATAAAGGATGAAGGAAGCAGATGGGAGAGGGCGGGGACTTCTAATTAAGTCTCCTCCGCCTACCTCCCAACTCCCTTCACCCCTCAGCTGCCAGTTGTCAGCAGGCCATTTCATTTTTTTTCTGCTTCTTTGTTTTCTCCTGAGTGCTTACTATCAAATATGTATTTCCTTATTCTCTTACTTAACTAGAATGGCAACTCTACAAATGTATGAATTTTTGCCTGTTTTCTTCATGACACAGGGAATGATCATAATATTTATCATTGTATTGCTGGCATGACTTGTGTGATGTGATCATACTATTTTTGTCCCCCCCAACCCATTCCGTTAGATTTTATTCAGGATCTATTTATTCAGAATAGATTTTATTCTATTCAGGAAACAGCTAGTTTTTTGCTTGCTTCTTCAGGAAAACTTTGGTAGCTGCCCACAACTTCTGTGACTTTAGTCATAAAACATTTTCTCAATCTAATCATTAAAATGTACAGACCCACAAAATTAGCCACAACTTCCTAAATTGTTTAGAATTGTGGATCCTCCTTTTTCTCAGAGGCTCCAGCTGTGCAAGAGGATGTGGCCAACATCTTTCTCTTGGGTTCTTTGTGATTCTGTTCCTCTGTCCCCAGTTGGTTTAAAAAAGTTTCTGGCTCCTGAGTAATAGGGAGAGGAAGGACCACTAAGAGAGATTGGGAAAGTTCTTACACAGTAGGTGTGATCACTGGCTGGCATCGGGCTTTTGGTCCCCTTTTATGGGTGATTTCAAGAGTTCATTGGAGACACAAAATGGCATCAGGCCATTTACAATTCAGACACTTCTCAAACTGTAGCCCTCTTCTCTGCTACTACAGGTCACTTTAGACAAATTCCTGGCTCTTCAGAGTCTTCAGTTATGACTGGAATATAAGTCTCCAATGTTGGGGACATACTGGAGACTCGGAGCGGCATCCACAGAGCTTATGCTCCCAACTGGGAACTAGAAGATAGCATGTCTACTTCTCTGGGCAAAGCTTTTGACCAATGAGATCTCCTACAACACCTTTTCTTATAACTCCTTCAACTCTGGATCATCTATGCAGAAGAAATTTTTTTTTCCGGTTTTTAACAATTTTATTAATTTTTATCGGAGTATAGTTGCTTCACAGCGTTGTGTGAAAGTCTTGCTTCTAAGTTGGGTCAGCAACTCTTCTCAAGTCCTGCTGAGTCATCTACCTCATCCACTCTGTCTTAAGGTCGCAACTAAAAGTTCCACTTTATCATCTTGTTACCTGTGTTCTGAACTAACAATCAGATTATTTCAAGTATTCTTATTTTTCCAATTTCGTAAAATAATGACCACAACATAAAAGCATACACATTATACAGTTATCTCTGGGTGGTGGAATAATGGATAGCGCTTACCCATTTCCTCTCTCTTTTTTTAATTTGCCGTGCTGGGTCTTGGTTGCTGTGCCGGCTCTTCTCTTGTTTCGGTGAGTGGGGGCCGCTCTCTAGCTGCAGTGCATGAGCTTCTCGCTCCAGCGGCTCCTCTTGTTGCCGAGCACAGGCTCTGGTGTTCTGGCTTCAGTAGTGGCAGCTCGGGGGCTCGGTAGTTTCAGCTCCCAGGCTCAGAGCACAGGTTCAGTAGTTGTGGCACGTGGGGTCTTCCCAGACCAGAGATCAAACTCGTGTTTCCCACATTGGCAGGCAGATTCTTTATACCACTGAGCCACCAGGGAAGCCCTCCTGTTTGTAGTTTTTTGTTTTAACAATACAACCTGAAGATAGATCACTTTTTGATCAGAAAAAAAACAACGCATTAAAAAAAATTAATTTCATAAAGGAAGGGGTACCTAATGTGAATGGGGAAGAAGTCCAGGGAAGTCATTGGCTAGTTTGCTGTGTTGTTGGATGCCAGCGGGTGGAAAGGAAAAGTAGGAGAAGAACAATAAAATATTCACAAGCATTTCTCTTTCTTTCCTATCCTGTCCCCTTAATTCCTGTCTATCTCTAGTAGCATCGGGAAAAGACCTGCCTTCTGCCAAAACCTAACCCAAACACACGTAGAAACGACCATGAAGCCCTGGATTCCTCTCCTCTTGCTTCTCACCCATGAGCTTGTGATGTTTCTGCCTGTGCTGGGAGGCCTCAAGGACAAAATTCCCTGTAGGTGGTGTGGCCAGGGAGGAGGGTGCTTTGCCCAGGTCTGGGGGGTCTGGTGTAACTGATTCAGAGCCCACATTTCTAGGATCACCCTTTAAATGAAAATAGTCCTCCTTCAAGCAAGAGACGTCCAAGAAAGATTAGGTTGGCTGTTCCCAAACTGGCATCTCCTCAAGCTTCCTTCCCCAGCTCTGAAAGCCGTAGTGGGTACATGGAAAGGGAATGTAGCTTTTGCCCACAGTCCATAAGCTAGCAGGTTACAATAGTGGCCAATGTCAGACCACCTTGGGTGAAGGAAAGACCAACACAACGTCCGTCTGAGCCCACAGTTTTCCAATCTGAAAATCGGGTATGGAAATCTTTGCTAGAGACTATTGCAGACCTTGCAATCTAAAGTTATTTGGGAACGGACTTGGTGAGGTGGTGTTATCTGTATTGGGGTTGTCCTAGTGAAGGATGTCCCCATCTTTAGGCAACCTGGACGGAACCCGAAGCCCTACAATGCTGTGGGAACATGTGGTAAGAGGGAAGTCATGTCATATAAGGATGGTCTTCTGTAAAAAGCCACTGGCTAGGACTCACAGAGGGATTCTCTTCAAGGGCAGAAAAATACTTTGTGGCTTAGAGCTCAGGGATATTTCAACTTGAGAAAGGGTTTCTTGTCCAAGTGGTGGGTGGATAGACACTGCCAACTTCTACCCTCTTGATTCCAGATGAACTAAGAGATACTGATCAGTGCTGGGTACAGCCTCCATCATTACGGTATTGTGTAAAAAGATGCACTAAATTAAGGGAATGTTCCTTTCCAAACCACACATGCTGCTGGACCTACTGTGGAAACATCTGCCTGGACAATGAGTGAGTTGCTTGGGGTGGGAAGGTTGGCATGGGGATGCTTCCTTACTGCTGCTAGCCCTAGTTCAGAAGGTGTGACCTGGGACAGAAGACATCATCACCCAAACCCTGGTCAAAGAAACAAGCAGCATAAGGCAACGTCTTCCTGCCTCCACACCTATGCTGCCACTCACTGCAAAGTAAACCAAGATACCAGCATGGGGGCCAACCACACATTTTTCCACTCTCATTCAATTCCCCGCAACATCACCCATCAATTTGTTCATCCTTCCCTTGTCCAAGATTCCAATTATTGCCTCAATCTGGCCTCTCCATTGGCCCCTTTTCTTAGCCAGGCCCAAGGAGACCAGGTCTTTACTTGTCTGCTCAACTGGCAAATGTCTTGAGAAAACTGACTAAAAGCAGGTAACTCCTGATCTTCTAGGAAGACTTCCTGGTTCCATTAACTGGGACTAAGGGTGCAGTTAGGTTTGGGAATGGATGCCCCTCAGAATTCTGTGACTTTTAACCACTTAACTTTTCTCTTCCAGGGAACCTTTTAAATTCATGATAAAATCCTAGTTTCTAGTTGACCTCCTTCCGACTAGTATGGGCTAGAGGCTGTGTGGTCAAGAAGAGGGCTGCCTGGTTCTCTGTTGGGATATCCACTCGCTCCATCTGAGGATCTCTGTTCCTCCTTGACCTTTCAATCTTGAGAAGGCTCACGTCTTTGCCAAATAAACTGATCCACCAACTTGAGTGTTCTGTGTTTGTTGGTCCTTTATCCCTGTGACTTCATTTCTTTCCTTATAACCCTCAACAGCCCCCAAAGGAGTTCCCATCCCATCATGGGCACAGACACTCAACTCTGCCTTTCAATTAGACCCATGTGTTAGTCCGGCATGCTCATGGTTGTAACAAAAATACAGTTTATAAAAATCTTGTGGGGCCAGGTGCTCTAGATCTTGCATGCTGCAAATACTGAAGCCCGCAGGCCTTAGAGCGTGTGCTCTGCAACAAGGGGAACCACCACAATGAGAAGCCCGCACAGTGCAACTAGAGAGTAGCCGCCGTTTGCAGCAACGAAGATCCAGCTCAGTCAGAAATAAACAAACAAATAAACAAATAAGTTTAAAAAATAATTTAAAAAACTTATGTGGTCAGCACAGGAAAGTTTATCCTTATTCATAATACATCAGGGTGATCAATGAATGACCCATGTCAAGATTCAAGGACCCTGGCTCCTCCCATCTATAGCTCCATCATCTCTTAGGGATGCTTCTGCATCCAGCCAGCAGGTGGGAGAAGAAAGCAAGGATGGAGGCTCACATGGAAGGCTTTTAAGGGCCAGGCCTAGAAGTGAAGTTTATTATTTCTCTCCAATATTCTATCTGCCATAATGTGGTCCCACCTATTGGCAAAAAAGACTAAGAATTATAGTCTAGCTCTATGCCCAATAAGAATAGGAAAATGGATTTAGTGAACACACGACAGACTCTCACCTGCCTATTTATGAAAAGCCAGACTCCTGAAGTAAGACCTAAGACCCTGGCCTCTATATCACTCTGGTCCCAGGAGAAAGCACCCTTGATAACCTCTATTGTTGGACTTCCCTGGTGGCTCAGATGGTAAAGGATCCACCTGCAATTCAAGAGACCTGAGTTCAATCCCTCGGTCAGGAAGATCCCCAGAGAAGGAAATGGCAATCAACTGTAGCAATCTTGCCGGGAGAATCCCATGGACAGAGAAGCCTGGCAGGCTGTAGTCTGTAGGGTTGCGAAGAGTCGGATGCGACTGAGGCGACTTAGCACACTGGCTAGTGCCTTAAAGCTCAGAACAATGGAAAGGGGCAATGGGCCAGGGGCTTGGGGAAACACCCTTCAGGAGCGGGGCGCTAGGGTCCCCACTGTGGAGCGCCCCTGGGGATTTCCCTTCACCATCATAGTAGTATTTTACCTATCCTGGTTTAGAGATCCTGTTTCCTAGACCCCACTTCTCTTTCTTAACAACCTCATTTTGGTAATATATATACCCGACAGGGGTTTCCTCAGAGAGATTGAGAACTAATTAAATAAAGTAAATTAAAAAATTTGAGAGCTTTCATGCCTTCATTCTACCTTTATCTTGATATATAGTTTGGCTTGGGTATCATTTTGGATTTTCAACTACAGGTTGACAGTGACCAAGAAGAAAATGGTGGCTTAAATAAGATATGTTAATTGTTTTTCAGGCGCAAGATTCAGGATTTAGGTATCCAGAACAAGATCCTCTACCACAAAACTTTAGAAGATCCAGGCTCCTTTTGGTCCACTGTCCTTGTCATGATGTTTCCATTTTTAAGGTCACCTCATGATCCATAAGGACTGAGCAAGATAGCAGATATCCCCCTCAACAAAGTATAAAATTCAGGCAGATTAAAAAGTTAAGCCAGAGTAAGAAAATTCAAAGCGTAGCAAAACTAGAGGAGAATGGAATAGGCTATGCCTTAAAATTTGAGGAGGAATAACTGCAAGGCCTTAATAGTAAAAATGGCACTGTGGTTGTCTTGTTTTTGAAATATTAATCATTATTTCAATCACTACTATATTTAAAAAATATATTTATTTGGCTGCACCTGGTCTTAGTTGCAGCATGCAAGATCTTTAGTTTCAGCATGTGAAATGTAGTTCCCTGACCAGGGATTGAACATGGGTCCCCCTGCATTGGGAGCATGGAGTCTCAGCCACTGGACCACCAGGGAGATCCCTATTTCAATCATTATTTCTGCAATTCCTTTTTTTCATCAGACTCTCTCACCATGAAACTAGGGCCTGATTTTTATCAGTAAAATACTTATAAACAGGTGCAAGTGTTTTGGGGATTAATGAACTAAGTTTTACTCAAAATCGCTTGTGGCTCAGCTGGTAAAGAATCCACCTGCAATGTGGAAGACCTGGGTTCGATCCCTGGGTTGGGAAGATCCCCTGGAGAAGAGAAAGGCTATTCACTCCAGTATTCTGGCCTGGAGAATTCCATGGACTATATCGCAAAGAGTCGGACATGACTGAGCAGCTTTCACTTCACTTCACTTCATAGTTGATTTACAATGTTGTAAATCACTGTAAAGCAAAGTGATTCAGTTGTACATACACACATTTAAAAAATATTCTTTTCCATTAAAGTTTATCATAGGACTACAATTTTTAAAATTTGAGAGTTTATAACTCTCTTTTATGAAAGATAAAAAGCCCTAGTATCTATCTATATCTAGGTAAGGGATAACCAGCTGATAATACCTCATTACTCTTCTTCATACTTTTCTGTGTTTTTAAAATTGCTAAAATAAAAATAAAGTACAAAGAATCCATTTCTACAATGAGAGGAGTATATAACGTATAAGAGAAGGCAAGAGCTTCATGAGATATCAATGCCCAGCCCAGGAGTGGTGGCCGAAGATGGAGAGGAGAGGAGGAAGAACCAGACCGGGCACTGAGAGACAGTCACGTGGTCTCCCAACTCCCCACCCTGAAACCCTTCTTGAGCCCCTGCAGAACCTGGCCCAAGTGCTGGCTCTTCTGCCAGGCTCACCTTCACATGCCCAGGCTCAGCATCATGAAGTTGTTGGGTCTCCAGCTGCTGCTGCTCTCCTGCGGGGCAATCCTGCCAGTTTCAGGAAGCTGGAAAGAAAAAGTAGATTCTTCCTTTGAACTTCCACCTTACAGTAGGTATTCGGGCTGGGCTTCAAGACGAAGAAGGAATAGGAAACAAAAGGACCTTTCTTGGTCCAATTGCAGAGAAGAACTAGGGTTTGTAATAGAAGCACTGGTTCTTTTTTAAAGTCAGGATACTAGAGGAAGGCTGAATGTTTTGTTCTCATCTTGAGTGTCTTCTGATGCTACAAGTAATGCGATTTAAAAAAAAATGTGTGTACGTAGAGTTTTTGCCCAGGAGGGCACTTAGCAGTGAAAAGCTCCACGGGATCTAGAGCTTAGCTTGAGCTACCAGGTGTTCATGTTCTCAGGAGTTTCAAGGATGAGCAGCAAACTGGAAAAGGACTGGTAATAATTTCTTGAAATATGCCCTTTGTTTACAGATCTGAGTATTTCAGAACATTGGGTATGGAGAGGAGAAATAAAACACAAGTTCGTCTAGAAAAGTGGTACTGATGATCCTAGTTGCAAGGCAGGAATAGGGATCCAGACATAGAGAAGGAACTTGTGGACACAGCAGGGAAATGAGAAGGTGGGATGGACTGAACGAATAGCATTGACATAAATATAGTGCCATGTGTAGAACAGATACCTAGTGGGAAGCTGTTGTATATAGCACAGGCAGTTCAAGGTGGTGCTCTGTGATGACCCAGAGGGGTGGAACTGGGGTACAGTGACAGGGAGGCTCAAGAGGGAGGAGATATATGTTCACATGTAACTGATTCACACATATATGTTCACATGTTAGATGGCAGAAACTGGCACAAGACTGTAAAGCAATTATACTCCAATGAAAAAATAAATAAAAGATAGATTGAGAGGAAAACAAGCCTAGATATTCCAAGACTAAAGGCCAGTAAAAAAAATTCTGTTCCATGAAGAGAAATTTAGAACCAGTGATGTAAAGAAGTTGAAATCAATAGAATTGAGGGGAGAAGAGTGGTGAATAACTAGTGATAGATGTTTCTAGGGAAGAACTAGGTGTGGAGGGCCATTTCCACCAGAGGTGGAACAGTGGAGTCTCTGCTCTGGGACCCGGTTCCCCTCCCTCTGTAAAACGAGAGTGGGAGACTGGGAGATCTCTTGGGATTCTTTGTTCTGAAACTCGGGTTTCAGGACCCAGGTTCTGTGAGTTTAAATTCCACAGAGGTGACTTCAGGGTGACTGGGTTTGTTGGGGGAAGTGGTGGGAGCAGGATCTTGGGTCTGGGCACTAGGAAGCCCACCTAGACCCCTGGGCAGGGAGAGGAAGAAGAGAAATGAGTGGAGTAGGTCCTGGGGTCTTGGAGGGGCTGATAATCTTGAGAACACTCTCCTTCTGGGACTCAGTCCTCATGTACTTCTTCTAAGTTGAGCCAAAGCTGAAACTGAAACCCTGCAACAAGAGCCCCACTAATGAGCAGTGTACCATCAAGTGCAAGCTTCACACGGAGTGTCAGCTCGGTCATTACTGCTGCGGTGCCTTCTGCGGAGGTGTCTGCATGCTTCTAAAGCTGAACGGTAGGGTCTCAGAAGCACCCTTCCTTGCCTTTCCATTTGGTTCTCAAGGGCTATGGACTCCTGGGACTTCCCTGGCAGTCCAGTAGTTAAGACTCTGCGCTTCCAACACAGGGGGCATGGGTTCGATCCATGATCGGGGAAATAAGATCCCACATGCCCCCAGGTACAGCCAAAAGATTTTTTAAAAAAGGAAAACCAGAATACTATGGATTCCAAATTGTGGGGAGACAGACAGCAGGAGACTCAGCCTCCCCTCCCCCTCCCAGTTCCAATATCTAATCAAACCTGGGCTCCCCTGCCTCTTCATTCATCTGAGTCCCCACTGTCTGCTTGTGGGCCTACCTCATTCATCCAGACTTCAGGAGGGCTGATATTTATATCTCCTTGCTCATGGCTGACTTAAAACATCCCTGGAGAAGCCTTGTGTGGCCCTTCCCTACACCGCAGAACACATCCCTGCCCCTATGGTTTGGGAGGATCTGTTTTCTCTGGATTGTGTGATGACTGAGTATCTACCCCTACTCTCTCCTAGTGAGCAGCAATACAGACCACAAAAGCAGCAACATCCTGTCCACCGTTCAGCCCACAAAGCACCCGTGAGAATCGGAGGATCCCTGGGAGGCCTTGGAAGAACGTGCCGTGACCTCCAGTAGGATCATCTTCCTGACTCAGCTCTGGATGGGGGTGAGGAGGGTGGGCCCAGGGCGATGTCCACCTGCCAACCCTCTTCCCTAAGCTGTTATGTTATCAGCTTTAATTCCTTGACAAATAAGCTGTGACAGTAAAGGAGACATCTCTTTCTTCTTTCATAATGTCCATATCATTCGCTGACCATCCCCACCCCACTTTATACAAGCCCTCAACTTCTGCCTCCCAGTCTTGGTTTTTTCCTTCTGACCACATCTTGCAGTATGTGGACTCTCAACTCCCCAACCACTGATGGAACTTGTATCTTCTGCAGTGGAAGCACAGAGGCCTAACCACTGGACCACCAGGGAAGTCCCTGCCTCCCACTTTGGATCCCCCTACCTCCTCCCCCTTTAGGGCCTTGATGTCCTTAGCCAAGATTTCTGGATTCTACTCTTCTTTGTCCATGGACCAACCTCCCTGAGATGTTCTTATGGCTACAGAAAACACTGTTCCTCTGAGATTCCCATCACTTGGTGTAGCCTTTCTCCTATAATCTCAGGCCTGTGATTTAATTAGTTCATGAGCTTCCCAGGTGGCACAGTTGGTAAAGAGTCTTCCTGCCAAGGCAGGAGATGCAAGAGACTGGGGTTTGATCCCTGGGTCAGGAAGATCCCCTGGAAGAGGAAATGGCAACCCACTCCAGTATTATTGCCTGGAGAATTTCATGGACAGAGGAATTTGACGGGCTCCTGGAGTCAAAAAGAGTAGGCCACAGCTGAGCACACATGCACACACATGAAATTGCAATCTCACCTAAAGGGGATCGCACCAATGGTCTAGAATGAAAGGAAGTACCACTGGCCTCCCCAAGTTCTTTTCCTGAACAATGCCTAATGTGTTACCATTACTTATTCAGTCATTTGGCATCTACAGGGATATTTTCATATGTAAATACTCCCAAAAATGGTAAGCAACCTTTGGAGGGTGGTAGTCTAACATGTGCCCAAGATGGTGGCAAGGCTGCTTCACAAATGAGGGTGTCACAAACTCTATCTGTTAGCATTTTACCCGAGGAAGGAGGTATGATCCAAAAAGGTAGAAACCAGAATGAGACATGACAAGAAGGGGCCAATGGACAGACAGTCAGTGCATTAAAGTACAGAAGACAGGGGAGTTGGTATGGGTAGATGTAAGCAGGCTTTCTTCAAGAAGAGATGCTTGGTCCTATCTTGAAGGATAGAGAGGAACTGGAATGCCCCAAATGATAGCTATTTTCCCTCCTTGAGTAGATTAAATATAGACTTGGGGGGAGAGGAAAGCGAGCTTGAAAGACTTGAAAGCCTGCTACCCTATCCTTCCCCTGCCTCCCATAGCAACAGACGAGTTTGCCGAAAGGGTTGGATCATGAATTTGGTATTAAATTCTATGACCCTAGCATTTCTGGTTTGCCAGCTTTTCCTTTTTGACCCGTGCTGTTACGCCCATAAAGCCTGCAGAGAATAAGTTGTTGTTGTTGTTCAGTTGCTAAGTCGTGTCTCTTTGTGACCCCACGGACTGCAGCAAGCCAGACCTCCCTGTCCCTCACCACCTTCCAGAGTTGGCCCAAGTTCATGTGCATTAAATCGGTGATGCCATACAACCATCTCATCCTGTTTGCCAAAATTAGTAAAGGAGAACAAACAGGCTCTGACAGGTGACTGAACCTATCCAAATTCACTGGGCAACTTGATGATGAATGAATATACAGACCCCATTCTCCAAACACCTCTGTACTTGAGTTTAGAGAAGTATATCTGTGTCAGGGGACAAAGATGTGCTTCAAGGAAGGGGTCTGGTGGGGAATAGAGTTAGAGAGGGGCACTGTGCAGAAAAAGCATTAAGTGAGATGCATAATGGAGGACAGGTCCTTAATGTTTTCCTGGACAAGCAGGGGGTGATTGCCTCAGGACAAAACCAATGAACTAGTCACTGTTGAGTGATTAGAGAAAAAGAAAGTTGAGAAAAATCTCTGGAATCACTTGTCAGAAAGAACACTATCATTTCCCCCAGGGTGTGCTAGGAACACACTGAAACAGCTTTTGCACCTGGTTATCTAGCTTCAAAGAGTGGGGTCAACCCACTCTGGAAATGGGTGGTGATTGGTACCCAAAGATGTGTACTGAGAGCCCCCCAGGGGATCTCATTTTGGCTTTACTGGGAGGATTGGTCCTAAGTAAACTGGCCTGCCATGGCCAGAAGCAAGATTGATCAGCAGACAGTTTTAACATCCTTATCTCAGTAACTGATAAAATAGAACAATATGTCTGCTCCCTCCCTCACAAAATCAGTAAAGAGATAGAATATTTGAGAGAATGGGGTCTGTATATATACATAAACAAAAAGTGACTACTCAACTTGTATAAAAAAGAATTCAGGACTTCCTTGGTGGTCCAGTGGTTAAGAATCCACCTGCCAGTACAGGGGACATGAGTTCAATCCCTGGTCTAGGAAGATTCCACATGACTCAGGGTAATTAAGTCCAAGTGCCACAACTACTGAAGCCTCTGCACCTAGAGCTCTTCAACAAGAGAGGCCACCATAGTGAGAAGCCTGCTCAACACAACTAGAGAGTAGTCCTCACTCTCCGCAGCTAGAGAAAGCCCAAGTGTGGCAACAAAGACCGAGTACAGCCCCAGATAAATAAGTAGATAATAAGGAGTTCAGCATTTCTGTGGAATATACTCCCCTCCGTCCAGAGCACGTGCATGTGTGCTCAGTCACTTCAGGCATGTCCAACTCTTTGCGACCCCATGGACTGTAGCCCACCAGGCTCCTCAGTCCATGGGATTCTCCAGGTAAGAATACTGGAGTGAGTTGCCATCTCCTCCTCCAGGGGATCTTGCCAACCCAGGGACTGGACCCGCATCTACTGCGTCTCCAGCATGGCAGGCAAGGTTATTTACCACTGAGCCACCAGGGAAGCCAGATGGGAACATTAAAGGATGTCTCAGTGAATGTCAGTAAATTGAAATCAAACTGACTATGGTGGAAATTCAAAGTGACCACATTTTAGAAAATAAAATGAAATAGCTAGAAAATTATCCATATAATTAAAAATAAGGCAATTCTAAGGAACCATGGGTCAAAATGAAATCATAATAGAAAATAGAAAATATTTTGAACTGAAAAATAAAAATATGACATATAAAAACACATGGATACAGAATGATATCAATAAAACAATGACCTAGGAGACCCCCGTCTCTGTCCCCCTACAAAGGACAATAATAAGACAGCTATCTGTGAGCAAAAACAGCTCTGGGGGAGCTTTGGAGCTCACTTACAAAATCTGAGCAAGAAAACTTGAGCAACACAATGGAACACCCCCTGAGAGAACCACCTAAGAAGAGAAGAGAACCGTAAGTTTGTTTTCTGTATTTGTGAGTTTGTTTCTGTTTTGTAAATAAGTTCATTTGTGCCATATTTTAGATTCCATATATAAGTGATATCATACACATAAATATAAATAAAACTGATTCACTTTGCTGCACACCAGAAACTAGCATAGCATTGTAAATCGACTATTCGTTGTTTAGTCTCTAAGTTGTGTCCAACTTTTTGAGACCCTATGGACTTAGCCCACCAGGCTTCTCTGTCCATGGGATCTCCCAGGCAAGAATACTATAGTGGGTTGCCATTTCCTTCTCCAGGGGATCTTCCTGACCCAGGGATCAAACAGGGATCAAACCCAAGTCTCTTGTGTCTCCTGCCTTGGCAGGCAGATTTTTTTTTTTACTGCTGAGCCATCAGGGAAGCTGAATACTTTGACAAAAAAAGAAGAAAAAATTTATTTTTTAAAAAAGAGAAGGGAGAATGGCTGCATTTTGCTTACATCATCCCATCCCTGAAGCAATAATTGCTCAGGCATTGCTCAGTATCCAGTATTGAGAGAAATTTTCACAGGTAGAAAGAGTTCTCCTCCCTAGGAAAGAAAGGACAACAGATGTCAGAACTTCAGTTATCGTCCCTGAGGCTCTGTATACCTTTTTCAATATATTTTTCTCTGTTGTTCAAATTGGATAATTTCTATTGTTCTGTCTTCAAGTTCACTACTCTTTTCTCTGTCATTTACATTCTGATATTAAGCCCATCTAGTGAGTTTTTTTTATTTCGGTTATCATATTCTTCTCTTAAAAAGTTTCCATTTCAGTCTTCTTTATCTCATCTATTTCTTTGCTGAGGCTTTCTACTTTTCCATCGGTTTCAAGGGTGTTCATAATTGCTTGCTGCAGAATTTCTATAGTAGCTGCTTTAAAGTCTTCATCAGTGACCTAAATGGGAAGCAAATCTAAAAAGGAGTGAATACATATGTATATAACTGATCCACTTTGCTGTACAGAAGAAGCTAACACAACTTTGTAAAGTAATTATACTCCAGTGAAAAAATATTTAAAAAAAAAATTCCTCAATCATAATTACCTTGCCTCTCCCAACTTTATAGAAGAGGGAAGAACTCTTATTGTAAGACTTTTGTCATTCAATACAAAGTAAGTTGCAGAAATAGGAAAGATTAGGATGTTCCAAAAACATCTATTCTTAGTTGATGAACAGCTTGTAACAGTCATCAACTAAGAATAGATGTTTTTGGAACAGTTAAGGTGTGGTCAAGGTTTAAAATTTTTGAAAAAATATTAAATGATTTATTTACAGAGAGAAGTTTTTAGATGCATAGAGTAATCTTTGATCTTTACTATGTGAATCAACAGAATGCAAGAGAACTTCCACTCATGTTTTTGCTCTTCAAGAATATCAGTGAATTTGTAGAGAAAATATCACTGGTACATCCATGTATACATGTGCATATTAAATATTTTATTTTTTTATTACTTGCTATCTTATGAAAAAATAGCAAAGAAATATAAAAAAAAGTCTTTGTCAGATAATTCCAACATTTATTTCATCTTAGAATTGTAGTCTGTGGATAGTCTTTTCCCTTACGAGTTGTTATATTCCTTTTCCTTCATCCAGTTTCTAGTTCACTCACTCAGTCGTGTCCGATTCTTTGTGATCCCATGGACTACAGCATGCCAGGTTTCCCTGTCCATCACCAACTTCTGGAGTCTGCTCAAACTCATGTCCATTGAATCGGTGATGCCATCCAATCATCTCATCCTCTGTGGTCCCCTTCTCCTCCCACCTTCAATCTTTCCCAGCATCAGGGTCTTTTCAAATGAGTCATATCTTTGCATCAGGTGGCCAAAGTATTGGAGTTTTAGCTTCAACATCAGTCCTTCCAATGAACACTCAGAACTGATCTCCTTTAGGATGGACAGGTTTGATCCCCTTGCAGTCCAAGGGACTCTCAAGAGTCCTCTCCAACACCACAGTTCAAAAGCATCAATTCTTTGGTGCTCAGCTTTCTTTATAGTCCAATTCTCACATCCATACATGAATACTGGACAAACCATAGCTTTGACTAGATGGACCTTTTGGCAAAGTAATGTCTCTGCTTTTTAACATGCTGTCCAGGTTGGTCATAACTTTCTTTCCAAGAAGCAAGCATCTTTTAATTTCATGGCTGCAGTCACCATCTGCAGTGATTTTGGAGCCCAAGAAAACAAAGTCTGCCACTGTTTCCATTGTTTCCCCAACTATTTGCCATGAAAGGATGGGACTGGATGCCATGATCTTTGTTTTTTGAATGTTGAGTTTTAAGTCAGCTTTTTCACTTTCATCAAGAGGCTTTTCAGTTGCTCTTCACTTTCTGCCATAAGGGTGGTGTCATCTGCATATCTGAGGTTATTTATATTTCTCCTGGCAATCTTGATTCCAGCTTGTGCTTCATCCAACGTGGCATTTCTCAAGATGTACTCTGCATAGAAGTTAAATAAGCAGGGTGACAATAAACAGCCTTGACATACTCCTTTTCCAATTTAGAACCAGTCCTTGTTCCATGCCTGGTTTAACTGTTGCTTCTTGACCTGCATACAGATTTCTCAGGATGCAGGTAAGGTGGTCTGGTATTCCCATCTGTTGAAGAATTCTCCACAGTTTGTTGTGATCTACACAGTCAAAGGCTTTGGTGTAATCAATAAAGTAGAAGTAGATGTTTTTCTGGAGTTTTCTTGCTTTTTCTATGATCCAACAGATGTTGGCACTTTGATCTCTGGTTCCTCTGCCTTTTCTAAATCCAGCTTGAACATCTGGAAGTTCACGGTTCATGTACTGTTGGAACCTGCGTTGGAGAATTTTGAGCATTACTGTGCTAGCATGTGAGATGCTAAATAATTTTGGATTATATATTGGACATTTTGAATATTGTATTATGGGACTCTTAGGTCTTGTTTAAATCCACTGGAAAAGGCTGATATTTTGTTTTTAAAAGTCATTGAAATGGTTAGGTTCAGGTTTAAAACTTCCATCTGTCTTCTGTGGGTGGTGGTTCCAATGTCAGTACAATTTCTAAAGCTTTGCAGTTCATTCAGTAACTTCCCTGCCCATGTACCACCTAGTGGCTAGTCTGGGACCTAGGGAGTGGTGTATTTGTTCATTTCTCAAGGTATGTTAAATAGGATTCCATACATGCTTAGAGGGGAGACTAGGAGTAACCAAATAACTTTATGGGTTCTCTTTCCTGAGTTCTTTTCCCTTGATCTCCCCATTATCTTCTGTTTCTTCAAAACACCTAAAAGCTGGGGCTTTGGTTACCCTGCTCCTCTAGCCACTTCCACAACTGCACCCATATTCAGGGCCAAGTGGCAGAAGAACAAAGAAAGAAATGGAGGACAGCAGGGGTCCACCCATTCTCTTAAAAGTATGGCTGTACCGGCTGTACCGCACGAGGAAGATTTTCCTTCCTTCAGGGTCTTGGTTCCTTCTAATTCCTGTACTAGTTGCAGCTGTCACTAGCATAGAATTTCTTAGGGGCCAGGGTGCAAAAGAACAAAAAAGAGAAAGGAAAAAATAAAAACAAAAATCCCTGGGGATTTCTGCACCTCTTCTGAACATTGCAAGTTCCGTTTCACATGCATCAAGCCAAAATTAGAAGATTTCTTCTGAAGCTCTGTCTCTCTGCACCTTAGTGCTTATTTCCTGGTTAACCAGGAATATTTGATGGAGGGAAAAAATGCCAGCAAACTCATGATTGGTAATGTGGCCCTCGCAGTCTTTCCCAGTCTGCCAGCTATTACTTACTTTACAGCTTTTGTAGCTCTATTCAGTGGGAGACACAAGGAACCAGAACCAGTAAGTAGCTTTTTTACCCCTGGAAATAGGCTCGCCTTTCCGTCTACTGGGCTTTGAGTTTGTGTGAATCTATTTCAGAGCAGGGCTGAGTTTGGGGTGACTGGCTGATGGTTACTGTGGTTGCCCTTGAGCGCACCATGAATTTTAAATTCCATCCTCAAAACAGAAATAGTGTCTGTGTTTAGGGTGGAGCTGGGCTTATGTGGTTTCTGCCCCCCCAAACAACTGCTCCGATTTCAGCTTTGTGCTGGTTCTGAGAATGACACTCTTGCAAGTTGCTTATTGCTCAGTGTTTTTAGCCAGGTGAGGCAGGAGGAGGTGTGATTGGGGTCCATCCTCTGCCGTTCTGGTTAAAGCCTCAGTCTTAAGTAGATGCGCTGTCCTGAGTCTCAGGGGAGTGGTCTTAGTGATCTTGCCCTTCCCCCAACCCCCAGGGACAAAGTTCTGAATCTGGCCAGTATTTTGGCCCCTCCACTGGCTGCTTTGTGATTTCACTGGTACTCTTGGGGCAACAGCAGTGCTTCATTCTCTCTAAATGAAAAGTCCCTCTGGAGGAAGGACAGGAAAGCTTTCAGGTGGAATTTCTTGCCCTTCCATAGTGGGGGCTGCCTCATCTCCCCTCCCCAGTGTTGCCCCATCAGGAGACATTATCAGAGCTCTAATTTTTTTCTATGAGGGCCCCGTGGGACTCCTGGAGAGAAAGAGGGTGTGGACTCGCCCTGTATTTGCAGCCTCAGGGACTGCGCTATCTTGCTAGTGCCCACTCAGCCTCCAGCCGCTTGCCACCCCTGGAGGTGTACTCTCCTTCCTGGTGACTGCTGCCTGTCTCCAGCTAATCCAGCTCACTGTATCTCTCTCTCGACAGGTGCCCATGTTTCTCTAGATCCTGGATGATTGGTGGGTTCGAGAAAAGCCATCCAGCTTTTTTTCAAGGTAAGTTTGAGAGGTTTATTCAGCTCTCTGCATCTCTGAGCATAAAGCAAGAGTCTCTTTCCTTTTATTATTAAAATTATTTGCAATTGTGGTAAAATACGCATATATAAAGTAGACATACACTTGTGTGTTAGTTGCTCAGTCTTATCTGACTCTTTGCGGCCCCATGGCCTGGGACCCGCCAGGTTCTTCCTCTGTCCGTGGAATTCTCCAGGCAAGAATGCTGGAGTGGGTGGCCAGTTCCTTCTCCAGAGGATCTTCCTAACCCAGGGACTGAACCCCAGTCTCCTGCATTGCAGGCAGACTCTTTACCATCTGAGCCATCAGGGAAGCCCAACTACACAGTTCAGTGGTTTCAAATACATTCATCTTGTTGTGCAACTATCATCATCACCCATATCTACTACTTTTTTTTGTTATTTTCCATTATGGCTTATTACAAGATATTGAATATAGTTCCCAACCCATTCCTCCCCTTCTCTCTTCCCCCTCGGCAACTATAAGTGCTCACTACTTTTTATGGCAGGAAATAGCTAATTCTTCTGGCTATATCAGCAACATCATGACCCAGTCATCTCTGAAGCAGGGAAGAAATGGCCCTTTCAGCAAGGAAGTTTCTTCACTGAAATGCAATTGGTAGCCTGAGGTCAGCTTCTATTACTCTTTTCATTTTGCAGAACTGAAATTCTGTATATATTAATCAATGACTCCACATTTCTCCCTCTTTCTGCTCCTGGAAATCATGCTTCTACTTCTGTCTCTATAAACTTTGACTCTTCTTTGTGGTTCATGTAAGTGTAACCATAGAATATTGTCTTTTTGTGACTGGCTTATTTCACTTAGTATATTGTCCTCGAAGATCATCCATATTATAGCATATGCCAAAATCTTCCTTCCTTTTAAAGGCTGAATAACCTTCCATTATATATATATATATATTCCACATTTTATTTATCCATTCAGTAGAGTGGGGAAAAAAGACCCCTACAAGAGTTCTACAAACTAGTTTCCTAGTGACAGTGAAGCAGGAATTAGTACATGTGATATAGAGTCTGAAAAATCTGAAGCAATGGGTCTAATTCAAAATAGTTTGAGTTGTTTGGGTAATATGGACAATAATTGAATTTTGAAAATGCTTCCTTAAATACAGCCTTCCAAGAAATTCTACAGATAAAGTACCATTAGATGTAAGCTTCCATTAAATATAAGAGCTCACACACAAACACACATAGACATACACATTCACACACAGTTTAAGAAAACAAGAAAATATGGGGGGAAAAATAAAGAGAAACAACAGAGAACATGTAAAAAGAATGAGATTAGAACATTTCTCCACACCACATACAAAAATAAACTCAAAATGGAATAAAGATCTAAATGCAAGATCTGAAAGCATAAAGCTCCTAGAAGAGAACGTTGGCAGAACACTCTTCGGCATAACTCATGGCAATGCTTTTTTTTTTGGATCTGTGTCTTATGGACATAAGAAATAGAACCAAAAATAAACAAATGGGACCTAATTAAACTTAAAAGATTTTGCACAGCAAAGGAAACCAGCAACAAAATAAAAAGGCAACCTATGGACTGGGAGAAAATATTTGCAAATAACATGACCAACAAGAGGTTAATATCAAAAATAAGTAAACAGCTCACACAACTCAATGTCAGACAAAGAAATAGACAACCCAATAAAACATTGGGTTCGAGGCCTGAATAGACATTTTTCCAGAGAAGAAATTCAGATGGCCAACAGGTACACAGAAACAAGCTTAGCATTGCCTATTATCAGAGAAGTGCAGATTAAAACAACTATGAGGTATCGCTTCACACCTGTCAGAAAGGCTCTCATGAAGAAGTATACAGGTCACTAATGTTGGAGAGGATGTGGAGAAAAGGGAACATCTGTGTGCTGTTGGTGGAAATGTACATTGGTGTAGCCACTGTGGAAAACGGTATGAAGGTTCTTCAAAAACTAAAATTAGCATACCATATGATTCAGCAATCCCACTCCTGGACATAGAGCTGGAAAAAATGAAAACATTAATTTGAAAAGATACATGCACTCCAAAGTTCATAGCAGTATTATTTATAACTGCTAAGATGTGGAAGCAAGTCATGTATCCATCAACAGATGAATGGATAAAGAGATGTGATATATATATATATATATATATATATATATATATATATATATATATGCCATAAAAAAGAATGAAATTCTGCCATTTGTAGCAACGTGGATGGATCTAGAGAATACTATGTTCAGTGAAGTCAGTCAGACAGGGAAAGACAAATACTGTATGATATCACTTATGTGGAATCTAGTAAGTATCACACAGAAAAGACTCCCTTGGGGAATTCCCTGGTGGTCCAGTTGGTTAGGGTTCAGCACATCCACTGCTGTGGGCCAGGGTTCGATCCTTGGTTAGGGAACTAAGGTCCCATAAGCTGTGTGGTTGGGCCAAAAAGAACAAAAGACAGATATAGAGAGCTAGTGGCAACCAGTGAGGAGAGGAAAGTGGTGGGGGCGCGGTGGGGGGGGCAGGCAAAATAGGGGTAGAGGATTCAGAGCCAGAAACTAATAGGTATAAAATAAATAAGCTACAAGGATATATTGTGCAGCACAGGGAGTGTAGCCAATATTTTATAATAACTATAAATGGAGCATAATCAATAAAAATTCAAATCACTATGTTGTACACTTGAAATTAATATGAAACATATAGGTAAATCAACTATACTTCAATTAAAAAAGCACATAAGTGCCTTGAAAGGTTGAAAGCAAGAAGATGAAAAAAAGTCAAGGTGTGTCTGGGCTCAGTGGCTCAGGCGTGTCCAACTCTTTGTAATCCCATGGACTGTAGCCTGCCAGGCTTCTCTGTTCATGGAATTTTCCAGACAAGAATAGTGGAGTGGGTTGCCATTTCCTCCTCCAGGGGATCTTCCCGACCCAGGGATTGAACCCGAGTTTCCTGCGGCTCCTGCATTGGCAGGCAGATTCTTTACCACTGAGTTACCAGAGAAGCCCCAAAGTCTAGATAATTGCAAACAAAAGAAATGGCATAGTTTGGTTAATATCAGACAATCAAAAACTCTAAGGTGAATATTTATTTCAGAGATAGAGAGTAGGTCACATATAATGACAGAAGATACAATTCACAAGGAATGCATTGTTTCCCGGTGGGTCAGAAGTAAAAAATCTGCCTGCCAATGCAGGAGATGAGGGTTCAGTCCCTGAGTCAGGAAGATCCCCTGGAGAAAGGAATGGCAACTGACTCCAGTTTTCTCACCTGGAAAATGCCACGGACAAAGGAGCCTGGCGGGCTACAGTCCATGGGGTTGCAAAGAGTTGGACATGACTAAGCTACTAAAATAGCAACAGCAACAATAAGTAAATAGAGTCAGGATATATTAAACAAACATTAGTGGAATTACAGGCATAAACTGAGAAGCCTATGGCTGTATTGATAGCCCTCAACACATTTTTTTCAATTACTGATAGGTTAAAGAGACAAAAAATTAGAAAGATTTAAGATCCTTAACACAGTATGGAGATTCATAGTGCTCTGCATTCCACCCTAGAGACTGCCTTCCCTCAGTATCACAGTGTAGATCGCTAAGCAGGAGTTATTTAGAAGGCTATGTCTTTGGAAGAAACACCTACTTACTCTACCTGAGCTTAGGGCATGCTGTGTGTGCGCAATTGTTTCAGTCATGTCTGACTCTTTGTGATTCTATGGATGTAGCCCTCCAGGCTCCTCTGTCCATGGGGATTCTCCAGGCAAGAACACTGGAGTGGGTTGCCATGCCCTTCTCTAGGGGATCTCCCCTACCCAGGGATCAAACCCACATGTCTTACATCTCCTGCATTGGCAGGTGGGTTCTTTACCACCAGCACCACCTGGGAAGCCCATCCACAGAGCTAACTGTCCTTCTCAAGGTCTCCTGCCCAGGGACGGAGGCTCAAGGCATGTTACTGGTTGAGTAGCCATGCAGGAGACACGCTATACCACTGGGATGAAGAAGATGTGAGCAAGGAGCTCTCAGCCATGGGAACAGGGCTGGCTTTGCTCCCAGTAGGGGACTTAGAGTGTAGTGGGACATAGTGGAGACAAGGTGGCACCTTTACCTGTGGTTCCAAAGGTTGTAACCTGGAAATTCACATGTTCCCCCAGCTCCTGGCCATCTGTAGACCTTTCAGTTGCGAAATGCTCCTCAGTCTACTGCCAAGCGCAACCTCAGCCACGCAGGGAAGCTGGGCAAAGAGGTAGGTTCAATGATGAGGCTCTGGGGAAACTCCTGACCAAGCAGGCTCAGGAACCAAGGAGGATGCTGGGCTTGAAAGTGTCCTAAAGAAAGTTGGAAAATAGGAGAAATCTCCCTGTCATCCTTCTTGGTGGCTTAGATTCTTAGGGTTCTAGAAATTTCAGTGAACTACTTTAATCTCTTAAAATGCTTTACAGTCTTACCACTTTGCATCTATGAGAACGATTAAAATAAAAACATTTACAGTAACACATATACATTACTATATATATAATAGATACCCTACAAAGACCTACTGTACTTATATGCAGAGTACATTATAAGAAATGGTGGGCTGGAGGAAGCACAAGCTGGAATCAAGATTACTGGGAGAAATATCAATAACTTCAGATATGCAGATGACACCACCCTTATGGCAGAAAGTGAAGAACTAAAGAGCCTCTTGATGAAAGTGAAAGAGGAGAGTGAAAAAGTTGGCTTAAAGCTCAACATTCAGAAAACTAAGATCATGGCATCCGGTCCCATCACTTCATGGCAAATAGATGGGGAAGCAGTGGAAACAGTGGCAGACTTTATTTTCATGGGCTCCAAAGTCACTGCAGATGGTGACTGCAGCCATGAAATTAAAAGATGCTTTCTCCTTGGAAGGAAAGTTATGACCAACCTAGACAGCATATTAAAAAGCAGAGACATTACTTTGCCAACAAAGGTCCATCTAGTCAAGGCTATGGTTTTTCCAGTAGTCATGTATGGATGTGAGAGTTGGACAATAAAGAAAGCTGAGCGCCGAAGAATTGATGCTTTTGAACTGTGGTGTTGGAGAAGACTCTTGAGAGTCCCTTGGACTGCAAGGAGATCCAACCAGTCCATCCTAAAGGAGATCAGTCCTGGGTGTTCATTGGAAGGACTGATGTTGAAGCTGAGACTCCAATACTTTGGCCATCTGATGCAAAGAGCTGACTCATTGGAAAAGACCCTGATGCTGGTAAAGATTGAGGGCAGGAGGAGAAGGGGATGACAGAGGATGATATGGTTGAATGGCATCACCAACTCGATGGACATGGGTTTCGGTGGACTCCGGGAGTTGGTGGTAGATAGGGAGGCCTGGTGTGCTGTGATTCATGGGGTCGCAAAGAGTCAGACACAACTGAGCGACTGGACTGATACTGATAGCATAGGGAAGGATACTCAATATTGTGTCCTAACCCACACATCTATATCTATATATCTGAATCACTGACTGCACACCTGAAACTGACATGGCATTGCAAATCAACTATACTTCAAATAAAAAAGCAAAAAAATATTTACAATACTAAGTTTTAACAATCATGTGGAGCAGGTGGACCGCTCATCAACTTCTTGTGGAAATGCAAAATAGTACGGCCACTTTTTAAAACATTTTGGTAGTTTCCTATAAATGTGTGTGCATGTTGCTCAGTCGTGTCTGACTCTTTGTGAACCCATGGATGATAGCCCCCTAGGCTCTTCTGCCCATGGGATTTTTCAGGCAAAAATACTGGACTGGGTTGCCATTTCCTACTCCAGGGAGTCTTCCAGACCCAGGGATCGAATCTGGCAGGTTAGATCAACTTCAGTACTGGCAGGTGGATTCTTTACCAACAAGCCACCAGGGAAGTAAAAAGATACCTTACATTCATGCAAAATGCTATAAGCAAATGTTTGTAGGAAGTTTATTCATAATTGTTCCAAACTGGGAAAATCCAAATATCCTTTAGTGAATGGATAAACAACCTGTGAAACATTCATGTAGTGGACTTAGGACTCAGCAATAAAATGGTACAAACAGCACACAGAAACATGAATGAATCTCAAATGCATTATTCAAACATGTTGTAAACTTTTTTTGGCCATGCCATGAGGCTTGTGGGATTTTAGTTTGTGGATGAGGGATTAGACCCCATCCCTCAGCAGAGAGAGCATGGTGTACCAACCACTGGACTGCCAGGAAGTTCTCTGTTGTAAATATTAAGACTTTACAAAAACCCTGCTACATAACAAATGAATCAGTTGGGGCCAAAACACCATACTAACTTGATATACAACATCATTCATTTAAAAAATATGTGAAAAGCACTTGAAGAGTTGGAAAATTTAAAACACTTCTCCTTGAACTTCTCTTTCCATTGCTCTTACCCTTCAGACTTTTAATATGATGAAATATAATCTCATGCTCAAAAGCCTTTTATTCATGACTTTTTCATATTGCTATGCAATGAGAACATGAGTATAAATTAAAATTTAGCCTTTTTTTTTACTGTGATCATAAGATTGTAGGAATAAAATGTTTTCTTTTGGATTGATTTTTCACTCCATTTATTATTTAAATAACATAATAATAGCAATGAATATATAAATAAATACATTGAAATTATGGATAAATAAAAATTTATTGATAAACAAATTCCATAGGTAATGCAACTCAATGATATGTAAGTACATGGGATCAAATGGAGTTTTGTTATAGGTATGTTACTTGGTTCTTTGAACTTCTAGCAAGTTGCCCCCCAATCACATAATACTGTGTAATAAAAATTTATTTTAATGATCTAGTTAAATGTTTAAGAAAGTTTTATTAAGTCCTCTTTCAATCTTTATTTAAGCATACAACTGGAAACCTTACCCTTGAAAATAATTTGTTTCCTGGTAATTAGAATACTGATCACAAATCACAAGTGATTTTCTTAATTTCTGGAAAGTTTACCAAAAAGGTTTTAAGATTATTTGCCAAATGACCAAAGATGTTATTGATTACACTCATTATTCTTTGACATCTTATATAATCTTATACATTCTGTAGATGTTGGAAAGCTTGAATACTATTATTAACCTGATTGATCTTTGATAGCATATTTTCATAAAATGCATTAATCTTAGTGCAGTCTTCAAGTACATTTAAAAAAATCTTTGATGTTATAGATTTAATGCACTATATTTGTGGAAAAATGTTAACCAAATTATCTAATTGGCAAAGTCAGTCCTCAGTCAACCAAATCAAATGACTTTCTTCCATTAAAAGATTGAATTAATTTTTCAATTGAAATGTTTTAATACACATCCCTTTGGCAACCATCATTCTTCTGAATTCTAATTCTATTGTCCAAGCAAGTCTCCTTCCAATCGAAATGAATTCATTCTGTTTTAAAGTTTCCAGGTTTAACAAGTACAAATAAATGATGGCCATTTCAACTTGGGGGGTTCTTTTGGCTGTGCTATACAGCTGAGCACTGAAGAATTGATGCTTTTGAACTGTGGTGCTGGAAAAGACTCTTGAGAGTCCCTTGGACTGCAAGGAGATCAAACCAGTCAATCTTAAAGAGAATCAGTCCTGAATATTCACTGGAAGGACTGATGCTGAAGCTGAAACTCCAAAAGTTTGGCCACCTGATTCGAAGAACTGACTCATTTGAAAAGACCCTGATGATGATAACCCTATATGCAAAACAGAAAAAGAGACACAGAAGTACAGAACAGACTTGTGAACTCTGTGGGAAAAGGGGAGGGTGGGATGTTTAGAAAGAACAGCATGTATATTATCTATGGTGAAACAGATCACCAGCCCAGGTGGGATGCATGAGACAAGTGCTCGGGCCTGGTGCACTGGGAGGACCCAGAGGAGTCGGGTGGAGAGGGAGGTGGGAGGGGGGATCGGGATGAGGAATACGTGTAACTCTATGGCTGATTCATGTCAATGTATGACAAAACCCACTGAAATGTTGTGACGTAATTAGCCTCCAACTAATAAAATAAAATTTAAAAAACAAAAAAAGAAAAGACCCTGATGCTGGGAAAGATTGAGGGCAGGAGGAGAAGGGGACAACAGAGGATGAGATAGTTGGATGGCATCACCAACTCAGTGGACATGAGTTTGAGTAAACTTTGGAGTTGGTGATGGGCAGGGAAGCCTGGCGTGCTGCAGTCCATGGGGTCGCGAAGAGTCAGACATGACTGAGCAACCGAACAGATTGACACAGCATGCACGATCTTAGATCCCCAACCAGGGATGGAACCCATGCCCTCTGCAGTGGAAGTGCAGAGTCCTAGCCGTTTGACCTCCAGGGAAGTCCCAACCAACTCAGTTTGAGTGTCAGATAAGCAATGAATAATTTTTGGTGTAACTACAGTCCTTACATTGCATGGGATATGCTTATAGTAAAAATGATAATTGGACATCCTATATTATATTTGGCAATCTTATTCATCTGTATCCTTCCCTTTCCGCCTTTTCAGGAGTTCTGCTTCCTACTAACTGACTATAGGCTAATCCGATCAACTAAGTTTCAAGAGTTAATAGGTGTTACTTCCCTAGTGGCTCAGTGGTAAAGAATCTGCTTGCCAACGCAGGAGACTTGGGTTCGATCTCTGGGTTGGGAAGATTCTCTGGAGAAGGAAATGGCAACTCACTCCAGTATTCTTGCCTGGAAAATTTCAAGAACATAGAACATAGCAGGCTACAGTCCATGGAGTCACGAAAGAGTCAGCTCTGACTTAGCAACTCAACAACAACAACAACAACAACAGCACACTTTGGCATAAAAACTTTCTCTCTTCCCTCCCCTCTTTCTTTCTGTCTTCCTCCCTTCCTTCTTTCCTCCTTCTCTTGCCATTTTTGAAATTTACTCCAAGAGAGGCAATACAGTAAGACATTATCAGTTCTTCACATTATTTAAAAAATATATAGATAAAGGCCAGGAAAATACATAGAAAATGGAGACTTAAGTAAGTGGGGGAAGATGTCCATTTGTCTGGTTGTCTGGGCATATCATAGGCTCTCCTAGGCTTGGATAACACCAGAAGGGATAAGAGGGACCACTTTGTTAACCTTGGGCTTCCTTTGTGGCTCAGCTGGTAAAGAATCCGCCTGCAGTGTAGGAGACCTGGGTTTGGTCTCTGGGTTGAGAAGATCCCCTGGAGAAGGGAAAGGCTACCACTCTAGTATTCTGGTCTGGAGAATTCCATGGACTGTATAGTCCATGGGGTCGCAAAGAGTCAGACATTACTGAGCGACTTTCACTTCACTTTGCTAACCTCAGATCAACTGGCATCTTTTTGGCTCTTGGGGCACTAAAACCCAGTGGGATATGCCCAGGCCTCCCTGCAAATCTCATACCATCATCAGTTTCTTGTTCAGTGGAGCAAAGAAAAGATTCTCACTGGTGTCTGGGGTTGCCCCAGGACTGACTGTGGGCAAATCAACTTTGCGTTCCAGACAGATCCCTGTGATCACTCATGTGTGGCCTCTCACCTGGGAGCAATACGATGGGCAAGTGTCTGGGTAGGTAATGTACAGCCCCCATCAGAGCGTGGGGCCCCTGGGAGGGTGTTGGGGCTGAGCGACCTGCCCTGCTTGCCATGTGACTGACCTCACGTGACGCACCTTGGCTTTCTCCTCTGTGAACTAAGGGAATTGGTGGATCAGCTCCAAGGTTCATCTGCAGATGCTCGCGTCTCTCTGGCTTGTGCCTGATCCCTGCCCTCTTCTCTTCCCCTTCCACAGGCATCTTCCTCCCCACAGCTCCATCTTCTCCTGGAGGAATGTCGCCCTCCTGCTGCTTCTCTTCCTCTCTTTGGAGCAGACATCTGCCTCACCAAACTACAGAGCCAAAAGTGGGTTCGGAAAAGCTGCGGCTGCTCTTCTTTAGAAGGCAATCTTGGGGACTGAGGATTAGACACGAGGGAAGGACTTGTGTCAGAGGAGGCCGCTGCGATGGTGGCTTCAGATAACTAGCCTTACTCACCTGCTTAGTCCTGAGCCCTTTAAATCCTTCCCTCACCTGCTTCCCCCCAAATTACTCCCCGACTTTTCCTGACACATGTCTTTTCCAAGTTTAATTTTTGAAAACTTGTCAGTTGCTAGACAGGACTCTGAGGGCAGAAGATGGATGAGGAGGCTGGTGCAGTAGTTGAAGGGGGAGATGGGAGAAGGTTGGGCTTCCCTAGTAGCGAGAGTGGTGAAGAATCCACCTCCCAAAGCAGGAAGTGCAAGAGACACAGGTTCAATCCCTGGGTTGGGAAGATGCCCTGGAATAGGAAATGGCAGTCCACTTCAGTTTTCTTGCCTGGAAAATCCCATGGGCAGAGGAGTCTGGCAGGCTATAGTCCACGGGGTCGCAAAGTGTTGGACGTGGCTTGGTGACTGAGTACATAAAGCGCACGCGGGAGGTCAGGTGCTGACCTGAGGAAGTGGAGCAAAGAGGGAGAACAGATGGGATTTAGGAAGTTGAACTGACCCAAGTCCATGACTGGTAGGATGCTGGGGGTGATGGCGAGTGAGGGAACTGAATCTCAGGATTCTACTAACAGATTAGGGGGCTGAGGCCAAATATCAAGACGGACACAGAGAGAAGGTGCTGTTTGGACATGGGGAGATGCTAGTTCCATTTTGTCTTCTTATTGTTCTTTAAACTGAAGTTTAGTTGATTTACAAAGTTGTGCCGATCTCTGCTGTACAGAAAGATGACTCATATATATATACACACATATATACATTCTTTTTAATATTCTTTTCTATTATGGTTTATTCCAGGGTATTGAATATAGTTCCCCATGCTATATGTTAGGATTTTGTTGTTTATCCACTCTAAATGTAATAGTTTGCATTTACTAACCCCAAACTCCCAGTCCATCTCCTTCTTTTCCTTCTCTTCCTTAGCAACTACGGGTCTGTTGTCTATGCCTATAAGTCTGTTTCTGTTTTGTAGATAAGTTCATTTGTGCCAGATTTTAGATTCCATGTGTAAGTGATTAGTTCCATCTTAAACATGTTGGAACAGAGGTGTTTATTAGATGCCCAAATGGTGTTTTCCTCAGGCTGTTGGATATAAAGTGTCTTAGCTTGGAAGAGAGGCTAGGTCTAGGAGCTATAGGAACCACAGTTGGGGTTGTGGGAATGGATGTGATCTCCTGGGAAGTGTGAGTGAAAGAATAACGGGAGAGGGCTGATACCATCTTCTTTTCTTGGCCTCAGGCCATCCTTGGAGAGTGCATTAAGGATACCATGAAAGGGGGATATCCCTGGTGGTCCAGTGGTTAAGACTCTGCACTTCTGATGCAGGGGGCACAGGTTCGATCCCTGTTAGGGCAGCTGAGATGCCACATGCTTTGAGGCTTGGCCAAGAAAATAATAAATAAATAAATCTTTTTAAAAAGGGTAATATGAAGGGCAAGAAATATATTTGGAAAGCACTAGAAGTCTCAGTGGCCAGTCCTCACCAAAGAACTGGGTCTTCTGGAAAAAGCCATGGATTGGAAGTCCCAGATCTGTCCCCAATTCACTATATTATTCTATGTGACCTCTCTCTTTCTTATTTTAACCTATTAGATTAGGAAGTTGATATCAATGATAAATATGTTTTTTCTAATTCTAAACTTCTGTAATTCCAAGATTCAGTAGTATTCAAAAGAGTCATGTCTCTCTGGTCAGATTCCACCAGAGAGATGCTCAGTTTTGAGACATGGAGCCACAATAAATATTTTATCAGTTATCTTGCTGCCTAACAAATTACCTGTACGTTGGAAGTCTGGCATGGAGTGTGGTGGTTCTCTGCTCAGGTTCTCACCAGACTGAAATCAAGGTGTCCATCAAGGCTTCCATTCTTATATGGGACTCAAGGGTCTCTTCTCATCTCATTGGTTGTTAGCAGAATCATTCCTGGCAACTGTTTAGCACTGAAGTTTCTTTACTGGTTGTCAACTTTTAGCAGCCACCCTCATTCCTAGACAATTAGCCTCTTCCATCTTCAAAGCTACAAACAGCAGGCCAGATTCCTCTTATACTTCGGATACCTCTGACCTCTTCTCTACCAATCAGGAAAAAACCTCCTTTTTAAAAGACTTAACAGATTGGGCTGAACTCTAGTTGCTCCTTGCCTCTCTGGGAGGCTCTCTACAATCAGCAGGGGGTTCTGACCTTGCCTCCTTTCAAATCACTGCTTCTGCCCTGGGTCCCAGAGCAGGTGAGATTTTGTGTGTGCCCTTCAACAGTGGAATGTTTTTCACAGCCCTCTGCTTCTCCTGAAAGTAAGCCCCACTGGCCTTTGAAGTCAAGCATTCTGGGTCTTGTCTTGCTAGTATAGGACTCCTGTGTTGGGGAGCCCAATGTGGGACTCAGATCCCCTCACTTCCTGGTGATAATCTCTGCAAATTGTAATTATCCTTCTGTTTGTGGGTTGCCCACCTGGGGTATAGGTCTTGAGTAGACATCTCTGTCCCTCCGACCCATCTTGTTGTGGTTCCTTCTTTGTATCTTTCATTGTAGATGATCTTTTCTGTTAGTCTTCTGGTCTTTCTCATGCAGAGTTGCTCCATGAAGAGTTGTAATTTTGGTGTGCCCATGGGAGGAGGTGAGCTCAGAGTTTTCCTACTCTGCTATCTTAATCCTTCTGAACAGCCTATAACGTAGAGATTGTAATTTTCCTTTCATAGATGGGAAATTTATAACTCAGACAAAGGAAGACATTTCCCCCAAGATTATTTAGCTGTTGTGTAGAGTCAAGCATCTAAGCCAGAGTTGTCTTATTTATAGTGATTCTTCCACTTCACCATTTCTTCCCCCTTAGAGATAGCTGCAGAGTCATATAGTGGAACTCAGATTGGTCTTGAATTCACAAGGAGTTAGGAACCAAAATCAGGGCTCCTGACTCCTATGTCCATGGTATTTCCACCACTTCTCACTAATTAACTTCCCTTATCAACTAAGATACAGGAGGCATTAATTTAATTGGTTTTAAGAGGAGAAAGGAGATCCTGAATTTAAGACTAGGGTCTTGATCCCTATAAAACCCCCTGCCCTGGAATCTGAATGGATAAAGAAAATGTGATATATGTATATGTATTATTATTACTCAGTCATAAAAAGACTGAAATAATGCCGTTTGTGGCAACATGGATAGACCTAGAGATGATCATGCTACGTGAAGTAAGTCAGAGAAAGACAGATGTGATTTTGCTTATATGTAGATTCTAATTAAAAATAATGTAATGAATTTAGTCATGAAACAGAGACAGACTTACAGATTTTGAAAGGTGCTTCCCCTTTGGTTCTACCTGGACACAAATTCCTGATTCAGATCTATCTAAATGTGTGAAGAGTGGTGAGAGGCAGACCCTGAATACAAGCAGAGTGACAGCTAAGAATTGAAGGTAGAGTATAGGACTTAAAGAGTCTCACTATCCACTTTTTTCCATGGGCCAATAAGAGCTGAAACTCTCAAAAGATGTGAATTTGGACATTTCTTTCTTACAGAGAAGCCAGGAGCGTGCCTCCAAGAAAGGATCACCTGTAATTCTAAAGCCCCAGACTTATGCAAAACAGATTTCAATTGTGATGAACACCTCAAGTGCTGCTCTTTTGCCTGTGGGAAGAAGTGCATGGATCCATATGAAGGTAGTGCCATCCAGGCTGAGAGCAACGGTGTCTTGTGAGGTGTCCTACTTCCTACCCTGTCAAGACATGTTGGAATAATTCCCTTGAACATTGGGATAGGGAGGCCAGGGTTCAAGCTTTTTGCCTTTTCTAATGAGACTCCCAACCCTCAAGCACAAACAATGAGTCTAGGCATGGTGGACATCAACTGATGCTCTTGAAGTTACTCTTCTTTGGTCCAACATCCAATCACTTCCAGTAACTAATGCTTGCTGCTTGTTCACTATGTGTCAAGAAACTATTGTTGGCACTGTGGCAAGTATCAGCCTCAGTCAGTTCAGCGGGTGGAGTTGTTTTCTGATTCTTTGCCCTTCGAGGAGGTTTTCCGGTAATTCAAAGTAACTAATAATAAGGAACTGTGCATTTTGTATAGATTCATTCATTCATTCATTCAACAAATAAGTAGTATCAATGCCCTTTGGTTAAAGGCCACCAGGAACAGACCTGTAGTTGAACAAGTTGAGCTAATTACTTGCTGCAGTGAGGGAGAAAGTTCACCACAGACAATTTGAGGTTTCTCAAGAAGAAGCTGTTAGGAAGTATCTACTATAGGATTAAGGCTTTGATTGGGGAATTTGGGGGAAGATCTAAGGAAGTGGGAATTCACCCTAGATTGGGTGCTGTCAGAAAGTGGGGGAAGTTGTGTAATTATCCTGGTAAATCTCTTCAATAGAGTGGGAAGACTAGAATGAGGATAAAGCTGTAATTGGTAGAGAAACATACATCACTCATAGGTGTTTGGTATTTTGTAGGTTTCACAGTGATCTTTTTTTTTTTTTTTTTTTTGGTCCCACTCTATCACCTCAGAGTAACTTTGTTTGATGTGGGTGTCCTGTGGGATCATGTCCAACAAGAGAACAATATGGCTTAGCTGTGAGCATCAGATCAATTTCCAGACAGAGAGGGACTGCTCTTTTTCTGTCTCAGTACCTCATTCTTCCTATGTGCCAGATGCTTTGATAGGCAGTTTGGATATAGTTCTTGAACAAGTCTTTCCCTCTCAAAACTCAAAGCAGTGAAGAAGTAAGATCAGCTCTGAATCTTTCTTATAAGCTCTTTGTGACCTCCTTTGCAACGTAGGAAGAATGCTCAGAGATGTTAAAGAGTGACCATATAGAGCTAGGACCAGAACTTTTATTGATCATGGCTCTTTCTATAACTTGGACAATAACACCTTGAACTAACAAAAGCTGAGGGCCTAAGCCCTTCCTTTTTTGCTACCCTTATGTTCTTCCCTCTCTGTCTCCTGTCTCAGAACCCTGCTTGTTACCCTTAGACAAAGGACTCTGCAAGAAGACAGTCAAGCAGTGGTATTTTAACACCAAACAGCGTGTATGCAAACCCTTTTTTTATGGAGGCTGCCTTGGGAATGCCAACAGCTTCTCCAAGAAGGAGGACTGCATGAAGGCTTGCTCATCAGTTGGTAAGGCTCATACCCTTGGCAATCTGTGAGCCTAGCCTGACGAGAAATAGTATACCATACCAGTTGCAGATTCAGGCTTTGGGGTGAAACTGCCTTGGTTCAAATCTCTGCTGTGTCATTCACTGGCTGGGTAGTCCTTATTTTGTGTCTTTCATGAGTTTTAGTTCTCCTGTCTATAAAGTGGAAATAATAGTAGTCTTTACCTAATGGAGTTGTGCCAAAAAATGAGGTAGTGCACACCAACTGTTGGTAAACTTTGGCCAGTGGAACCTGAGAGTCAGGCCAGCACTTTGGAAACAGGTTATTTTCTCATGACATTGACCTGCTGAATATTACCTAAAGACTCACCCAAGAATGAAGCACAAACAGGCCAGCTCTGGAATCCCATGAAATAGGGATGGAGCAGGGAGGAGGTGAAGAGTGGAGCAAGACACGGGTGTCCCTGGTGGCTCAGATGGTAAGGAATCTGCCTGCAGTGCAGGGGACCCAGATTCCATCCCCGGGTCAGGAAGATCCGCTGGAGATGGGAATGGCAACCTACTCCAGTATTCTTGCCTGGAGAATTCCTTGGACTGAGGAGCCCCAGGGGCTACAGTTCATGGGGTCAGAAAGAGGTGGACATGACCTTCACTTTCAGAGTGGGCTAAAGGTAAAGTCTGTGGATTAATTCTTGTGCAATGACCAGTAATGTTGGGTGACAGCGTGATACAGAGCTTAGGAATCAAAATACTGGCTACAAATCTGTCTTTCTCACTGCAAATTTCTTCACCTCTTTGAGTTTCAGTTCCTCCCCTTGTAATACTGGAATAATAGTATTGGAATACTGGAATAGTACCTCATTGAATTGTTGACAGGATCATGTATTATCAAGGACACAAAGATTTGACAAGGTTACGTGGGCTCACTAAGGAGGAGGAGGAGGAGAGCAGGAAGGAGAATGATGAGGACAAGGAGAAAAAAACATTTCCTGCTGTCAGGGAATGTACAATCAGATGAGGACAAACAGAGACAAGTACATGCATCCTTGATGTCTGTCTTTCTCAACCAACATCCTTTGTTAAGAAGTCATTTTAGACTTATCTGGAAAATAGATCCAGAATCTGATCAGTTCTTACCACATCCACAGCTGCCACCCTAACCTGACGTGCCATCTTCTCATGTGGGTTAATCGCAATGATCTCCTAATAGATCTCCTTCCCTTCTTACAAGTCTGTTACGAACATAGTAGCCACAGTGATTCTTTCAAAATTCGAGTCAGATCACGTCACTCCTCCTGCAAAGTAAAGCACGTCCCCTAAAATAGCTCACATGGACTAGTGTGGATATCACATAATTAATCCTACCTTGTAGAGAAGGAAACCGAAATCGTTTATTAAGTGGCAGGACGGGGACTTTACCTTGGGGCTTCAAACACCAAGTTTAACTCTCTTCCTACTGCATCTCCTGATACAGAGGGACATTTCATCACTCCACAGCCTCCTAGAGGTGCCTGTGGACAGGGTAGAATGAACCACATCCCAGAAAGAGATACTGGTTTTGAAGAAAAGGAAAAGCTGTTTGAAGGGTGATGGGAGAGGATGGGGTGTGAAGGAACTCACACCTGCTTTCGTTGCAGTCAAGGAAGGACAGTGTCCGCTCTTCCCTTTTAAGAACCGTATGGAGTGTTCAGCTTCATGTAAGAGTGACTACGACTGCCCCTTAAATGAAAAATGTTGTGAATCCATGTGTGGCTTTGCTTGTGCCATGGCCTGGACAGGTAAGGACTGGGGATGTACTTCCCAAGGTCTACTGGGCAAACCCTGAGAATGCCCCTTAGTTTAGCTCAGGGGTCCTTTGGGAAATTTTCCTCACTTAATGGCCAACCAGGGCTCTCATGTTGCTCTCTTGACCTTGGGAAACTGTTGTGCTATTCTTCCAAGCCAATCTTGCATGGTAACCCTCTTCAGATTTCTCAACGAAAATGTATTTATTTCAAGTCTCATTCTTCAGTGTCCTACAAGATGACAGGATCCACTTATTCACAGAAAATTCATAACCATTCATAGGTATAATTCAGATAAATCCTATGTCTGCACAGAACTTCATGTAAAGTGTGCAGGGGAAAAGATGGGTAGCAAAGTGCTGTTGACTAGAAGCGAATTCTTCCTCTATAGATGCTGTTCATTCCCCCATGTAGAGCTAAGATGCTGTGGTCTTGTCCCAGGAATTGTCAGTGTTTTGAGGAACACCATGGTATGGTGGAAGGAGTCAAAGGCTTTTCAACTGACTTCAACTTTCCTGCTTGATTTCTGTGTGACCTTAGGCAACTCAATTCCCCCTATATGGTCCTTAGTATCTACAGTTTATAAAACAAGGAAGTTCTTGGTGTTCTCTAATACTCCTACTTCTGGTACTCTGGGATTAGATAACCCAAATCTATTAATTTTGTAGAGTCAATTAGGAATCCTATCAGATTTTATAAATCAGAGACAGCAAGACTTTTTTTCCTGCCCATTTAAAAAAATTATTTATTTTTAAATGAAGGATAATTGCTTTACAGTATTGTGTGCATATCTGCCAAACATTAACATGAATCAGCCATAGGTACTCATATGTTTCCTCCCTCTTGGCAAGACTTTTTGATTCTCCTCAAATAATTATTAAAATTATCAAATAGAAGTCAACACTCCACCTATTCCACCTTATTGTTTCTCTAGGGGGGAGGGTAAGAGACTTAATTAGAGGAAAATCTTATTTAAGGTTCCCAAGGTTCCCCTAATTTATCTCAAAGTATGGTCAAGTGTTTCAAGGTCAAGTGTCTTGTTTTACCTCATAAAGTCAAAGCAGGTTTCTGCCCCAACAAGCCGCCAGTGTGTACCACGATTGACAGACCCAGGTGCCTGCTGGATGATGACTGCCCACTGACAGCAAAGTGCTGCTCACGCTGTGGACTGAAGTGCCTGGAACCCCTGAAATGAACAGTAAGTTTAAAATGTTATCATCAAAGTAATTCCTGATGAGTCATATAATAAAAGGGCTTCCCTTGTGGCTCATGTGGTTAAGAATCCGCCTGCAGCTTGGGAGACCTGGGTTCTATCCCTGGGTTGGCAAGATCCCCTGGAGAAGGAAAAGGCTACCCACTTTAATATTCTGGCCTGGAGAATTCCATGGACTGTATAGTCCATGGGGTTGCAAAGAGTTGGACATGACTGAGCGACTTTCACTTTCGGTATGATAAAAAGCTATCAATTTTGTCTTGCATCCGACTAGTTTGCCAAATGGCCTTATTAAGCATAACAATATTTATTGGGGTTACTTTGATTTTATATACAATCATATAATCTGAAAATGATGATAAAATTGACTCTTTTTTTTTCCTACTTCATGACTTGCTTTTTAAAAATTTTGGGGCTTTTTATATTATATAGAACCTCTGAAATAATGTTGAGAATAAATTCAATAAGCTCTAGCCCTGTCCAGTTCTTTATTTTAAAGTCAGTGGCTCTGGCTGTATAAAATGACATTTGTTGTTGGGTTTGGGACAAGTAGGTTTTATTACCCTTGGGTCATTTCCTCTTTAATCCATTTAAAGCTGCTGTTGAAAATTACTGCTAAATTTTATCATATATTTTTTCAGCATCTAGTGATGCAATTATTTTTTTTCTTTTAATTTGTTGATATAAAAACTTATACAATTTTTTCAATACCTTTAAACCATGAAGTTTCTGCACCTGGTCTTCTGCCTCTGGGTATGTTCCAGTGTCTCCTACCTTATAGTCTATGGGAACTTAAATAGAATCTGTATCCTACTGTTGTGTGAAAATTGCATAAATCTTAATTACATCAAGTTGGTTCATAATGCTTTTCAACTAGAAGAAGTCTACTATCTTCATCTACTTCTCTGTACATTCATTCTATTAATTTCTAAGAGTTTGATATTGAAACCATAACTAAAAATCTTAATTTATCTACTTAAAACAAACAATTGTTATAGTGGAATTATATGTAACTTTGTTCTGTATTTTCCAAGTCTCCTGTAAATGCATTATCATATTTTCATAATTTAGAAAATAAAAAAGAAAGACAAAAAAACTTACACAAATTTTCATATGTTGAACCATCCTCATATTCCTAGAATGACCTTAATCATGTTCAAGGTATAATTGAATTAATACATTGTTGATTCTTTTAGCAAATAGTTTATTTAGAATTCCCATATCTATAGTTAAAAGAAAAAACTAGGCCTATGATTTTTGTGTCCTTTGCTATTTGAGTCATATTACCTCAGAAAACCAGCATGGAAGACTATTTGCGAAACTTGCCTATTTTCTATAATAGTATATGTACTTATATATATTTTAGGTTAGATAGGATTTTTTTCAATTGAGGTATGTAATTGATTTACAATGTTAGTTTCAGTGATTCAGTTATGTATACATACATATGTAAATATCATAATGGTATATTTTTACTTATTTTTTGATACTTCATCCTAGAGTTTGTACAGGCTTTCTACCTCATCTGTAAATTTTGGTTTATTTTGCTAAAATTGATCAGTTTTCTCCCTATTTATAAATGCATGACTTTGTAGCAGTATAAATTATTCTGTATACAGTCCTTTTCTTTTCTTTAACTTCAGTTAATATTTTCATTCATGTTTCCACCCCACCTACCTATCCACCAACCATTCAGTCCATTTATTCACCCATCCATCCTCTCACTTTGCCCTCTGTTGACATATGTTTCAACTAATTTATCTTTGCACCCATTCTTTCACCCATAAATCCATCCAACTTACCCTTCTCACTCGTCTACCTTCTACCTGTTCAGCTGCCCAATTTACATCCAATCTTTCTTCCATCTACCTATTTATCTACCTACTTATCTTTCACACTCACACATTTCTCTCATATCCATCAGTATACTTCTCCATCATTTCTACATCCATCTTTCTCCCTTACACCCACCAATCACTCATATGCTTTCCATTCAAACAACTTTCATCAATAGACCCATTCATCGCATCACTAACCTATCCATCCTTTTATCCAATCCAGTTTACTTCTTGGCCCTGCCATCCATCGACCCATCCATATCCATGCATTCATGCACTTAAATATTCATGCTACCCTCACCCTTTCTTCTTCCTGCCAATCCAACCACTTTTCCATTTATCACACCTTGGTCCATCTATCCATCCGCTTGTCCACTTACCAATCCTGCACCTACATAGCTCATTCAACATAATGTACTGAATATTTATTCTGGGCCTATTCATGTTCTAAATATGAGGTTCTACAACAAAGACATAGTGTATAGCACAGAGAACTCTGCTCAATACACTCTAATAACCTAAATGGGAAAAAAAAGTTGAAAAAGAATAGATACATGCATATGTACTAGGAATCACCTTGCTATACACCTGAAATTGATACAACATTGTTAATCAACGGTATTGTGATATAAAATAAATTTTAAAAAAATGTAAATGCCAGACTTCCCTGGAGGCACAGTGGATAAGAATCTGCCTACCGATGCAGGGGACATGGTTTAATCCCTGGTCCAGGAAGATTCCACATGTTGTGAAGCAGCTAAGTCTGTGTACCACAACTCCCGAGCCCTTGAGCTGCAGCTACTGACCCCCATGTGCCTAGATCCTGTGTTTCCCAAGAAGAAAAACCGCCACAGTGAGAAGCCTGCACACCACAATGAAGAGTAGCCCCCGATCACCACAACTAGAGAAAAGCCCTCGAGCAGCAATGAAGACCCAGTACAACCGGAAATAAAATAAATTAAATAAATAAGGTTTAAAAAATGTAAGCACTAGGATCTAGACACAGACCTGTTCAGAGGAGCTCAGAGTTTCTTTGGGAAACCAACATGGCACTCAGTGATTAAGTCAGAGGCATGGGGAACAAGATACAAAGTCAGGGACTGGAAATCACCATGTGATGAGTCTTGGTCTAGTGGAGAAGCCGAAGTTTCCAGGTGGAGGCCATCTACCTTGGTGTCCTTTGGAGTCCCTCATTCTGAGCACAAGATTGGCCCTGGGGCAGAAGTGTGGCTAAGGCAGAGGTAGGGCACGCTGCCCATTGGTGAGACGCCACAGGGAAGAAGGGACAAAAATCCAGGTGGATCCTTACTCAGCCTTCTCCAAGAAATTAGATGAAGGAATGGTCCCCAAGCAGCATTGATCCAAGGCCCCCAAAATGTAAATTTCATCTCACCTGCTTCTAAAGTGAGACTTTTGGAAAAGGCTGAAAATTTAACAGGACAGAATGGGATAGAGCAACCAGAAATTCTGAGATTTATTTTTAAGAAAATTTAGAGAAAAATTCAGTCTTATTTGGGAACCCTGGGAACCACTTGGACACTTACGGACTCTGCTGGCCTTTAGTTTCTCTGTGTTTGCTCAGTCGCTCAGTCACGTCCAACTCTTTGCAACCCCATGGACTGTAGTCCACCAGGCTCCTCTGTCTATGGGATTCTCCAGGCAAGAATACTGGAGTGGGCTGCCATTCACTTCTCCAGGGGATCTTCCCGACCCTGCGTCTCCTGCGCCTCCCACATTGGCAGGCAGATTCTTTACCGTTGCACTACTTGGGAAGCCCTGGTCTTTAGCCTGTGTAGCCACTAAAATATTACTTTCCTCCTCTTTAGACTCACCATTCCTCTCTACCTTCAACTCTCTACTAAAACAGTATATCCATACCAATGCAGAAGATTCTCTCATGACCTCTAGCAAGGGTTTAGGAACTCAACTCTCTCCTAACTTTATTTCTGACACTCACTTGCTAGGTGACGTTGAGTCGGCATCTTTACTTCTTTGGACCATATGATCTCTAGCTGTAATTTGAGGAAATGGAACTTGATGGGCCCCCAGAGTTTCTCGACTTAAGTATTTCAGCTTTCTATTCCCCTGGGCTGAGTTTGGGAGAATGCAAGTAGTAGAATAAAAAGGACACTACTGCTTAAGACATCTTGGCGGTTCATTAAAAATTCTGCTCCCTAGTTTCTTTGTGGGATCTGGTGAGATCATGTAGTTGGTGGGAAAGTATTCTGTAGTGCCTGACGTTAAGATTTTGATTGTTGGGGCATCCATTTTGACTACATCCCTCTTGAATAAACATATTGCCAGTTATCTGACACAGCAAAACAACTAGGCAAGGAGCCAGGCTGCCTCCTTCTATGAAGTTTCCCTCATAGAAAACCCAAGTACTGAAACTGTGTTCAAGCCCTTGTGTCCTCGTCTTTTGAAGTAAAATATTGACTGAAGAGTTAATAGTTGGGAAATGTGAAGATGCAGAAACAAAGAATAGCTATTGACTGGGGAACTGGTAACATTATTGACTATAGTTTTGTCACATAGCAGAACTCCCGAATTCCCAGTTCCCTGAAAGATACAGATGAAGGCCTGGCACAAGTTCCTAAGTTGTTTTTACAGGAAGAGATGAAAACTGCTCACCACAAGAATATAGACCCTAGACTGGTTGAAATCAGGACATTGAAGATGCTTGAAACTTCACCTGGATGCCAGTCGATCTGAGAATGGTCCACAAGCTGATCAGGCCCTGCTCCTTGAACACTATAGAGCTCCTGTCTACCTCACCCAGGGTGGGTTACACAGTCTTGAGGGCATTAGCCCCCTGTGAACCCCTTCCCCTGGCAAAGCAATAAAAGCTACTGTTTTCTATTTTACCCAAAACTCTTGTCCCTGCCTTTCTATTCGGCACAGGTGAACAGAGGCTGAGTTTTGGCAACATAACCTAGATGACTAACCACTGCATGACCTGGTTTCTCCCTTCCATGCCCTCATTCCTGCTTTCATGCTTTAAACTCACTAATAAAGATTGAAGTCTTAGGATTTTCCCGTGATCCAGTATTTAAGAACCCACCTTCCAATGTAGGGGATGTGGATTCAATCCCTGGTTGGGGAGCTAAGATTCCACATGCCATGGGGCAACTAAGCCCAATGCCGCAACTAGAGAGCCCACTCGCTCTAGGATCCATGCTCCACAAGAGATTCCCAGCTACTGAGCCCATGCAATGCAGGAAAAAAAAGAGGGGGGGGGAGGGGCAGAAATTTTTTTTTTTTTTTAAAGAGTGAAACCTTAGACACTCCATCTTGAACCCTAATAAAGGGAGATCCCCGGGTCTACACTTTCTTCATCTTTCTCTGCTTGTGATCTTAACTGTGTGACCCTCGGGCCTGTCATGTACCCTCCAGGACTTGTGAATAGTAAAAACCTTGTTCTGCAAAGTTCCATTATAAAAATACAATTCAACTGAGTAAATTTGAAGGTCAACTGGCTTTCTTAGCTGACTGATGAATTGAGTAGCATCCACCGTGGTGCTAGAAGGTACTCCAAGGGGTTGTACGAAACAGAGGGTTTTTATAGGAAGAGCTATGAGGCAAGGGAGCTATAAGCAAAAGAAAAGAAAAGATTACTTTTAGACCGGGATGTGCTTTTGGAGGAAAGAGAATCAAGGGTCCTTATCACACAGACTGCCTGTTCTTGGGGAGTGGGACGCATGGAGACGGCCCATGTGACAGATTGCGTCCTTGGTGTTGACCCGGGAATTCCAGACTGATTAATACTACATTTCTGGTGAAGGTCAAAACTGCAGTTAGGTTAGGTATTAAATCTAGGCTTGGTATCATAGACTTGAGCATAAAAGATGCCATTTGTGGCCCGTGGTTTTTCCCTTTAACAGTTCCCTGTGGATTTTGCAGAGATGTGTCCTGCAACCACCCAAAGAACTACAAAGGTTGGTCCATACCCAACCTCGGCCCCGGTGATGACGGTGATGACGGAAGGAATATCTCTGGGGCTCTACAAGAGTAAATACAGGCTGTCTGAGTGCCTCAGGCAGTCCTGGCCAAGAACATCAGTATCAGTAGGCTTAGATCCACAAGATAGATTCCATAGGGACTTTGTTGTGATCCTAGATTTTGTGTCTATAGAGTCAGTCACTGATAATAATGTTGGTTTTTGTCTGGCTTCTCCAGCAGGTAAGACAGTTGGACAATAAAGCTTTGCCCAAATATTCAACATCTACGTAAGGAAGAAACCGGGGACCCTACTGGTGACATTTGTCTCTCCCTCTACCAGGACTGATTGATGGGCTGGGGTTCTGGGTTCTGTAGCTGAAGGAAAGTTGACAAGTCCTACAGCACCCTCTCTCTCTCTCTCTCTCTCCCACAGCCCTTCCATTAGTTAGTTAGAAACCAGAAACTCTGCTGTGTTACTGACCTTTCCTGAGTTGTGGTCTCTCAGGCAGGTCTCTTTCTTTCACAGTTCCCCATCAGACAACAGGGAGTTTGCACCAGATGGTAGATGCTCTGTACAAGCTCCGATCTTCCTGACCTTCCCTCCTGCTCTTAGGACAATGCAATCTTGACGAACGTTATCTGCAAACTCTGCTATCAGCCTGCTTCCTCCTCCCCACATCACTCTGGGGTAACATCTTCACTCTGTGGTCTTAGTCAGAGTTCGAGTGGAGCGAGCCAAAGAGATAAAGGAGGATGGGAGGCCAGTGTGGGAGAGGGAGACAAAGAAACATAGGGACCATGGGAGACCAACAGAAACAAAGAGATACTAAGAGCTCAATAGACACATATGGATCAAACAAAACAAGAGGGGGTGTGCCAGTTACAATGGAAAATGAATAGAGAATGAGGTCCGCCTACAACATCTCTCAAAGTTATCAGGATGAAGACCTCTGATGGTGGCATTCACTCCAAAGCTAGCCTGGAAAGTGAGAGCAGCTTTGCCTACTTGCCCTGGGTGACCAGAAGACCCACCATAGCTGAGGGGGCTAATGATCAAGAGCCACACAATAACAGACCCTTGCCCAGGACTGTGGGATGTGGATGCCAGCTAGTCACGTTGATGACCTCAGGAACCCAGTGTTCCCATCAGGAAAGGAGGTGGCTGGCTTGACTCCAGTTCTCAAGTATCCAAGATACTGACCACTGAAAGATTAGGCTGGACAAAGGCAGCCAGACATTTTTATGATCTGGAACCACCAGCAGGACAGCTTTCCTTCAGAATGGAGTCTTCTGGACTTTTGAGCATCTTGGTGCTATCCCTCCTTCTAGTGAATGTCCAGGGACCTGCTCTCACTGACTGGTTCTTTCCCCGTAAGTACTGGGGCCTCAGCCGTTGCCCTGGAGGGAAAGAATATGGTTGGGAGGAAGAAACAAGCTTTCCACCACCTTAGCCCTGGGCCTGGGTTAGGGATGAGGGTGATATTTGGGTTATTTCTTCCCTTTTTCTTTTCTTTCTTTTTTTTTTTTTTTTTTTTCCCCCTTTTTCTTTTTTATGAAAGATCTCTTCAGTAAATGCAAGAATCCAGACCTGGGCAATTGGTATTTTCAGCCCCTTTGAAATGGAAGATCTTTCTGAGTGGGGCTGGTATGATGGGGTGGGCATCACAAAATCTAGCATTTAGGGGAGGGTTTATAAAGATCTGGGATGCCTAAGAGGCTTTTCTCTCACCCCATGACAAAAATAGCTCCCTTTCTTGAAACACTACCTCTACTAACTCCTGATTCTTTCAAATGTGGTTCAAGAAAGTGTTCCCACCTCCCCAGGGATTTCTTGACTTTGGGATGAAGGATACTATCTAGAAGTTCCTTTGAATTTAAGACAGTAATACTCCATGCCTGGTGTGCTGCAGTCCATGGGGTTGCAAAGAGTCAGACACAACTGAGCGACTGGATAACGACAAATAGAGTAATATTGATAATTGCTACCATTTACTGAACATTCTGAAAGTAGGGATTTAAAGAGAGGGATCTGGAGTCAGACTTGGTGGGTACAAATTCTGCTTAAATTCCCTGTGCTTCAGTTTCCTCATTTGCAAAATGGGGGATATTAATAGAATTAGCTTCATAGAACAATTCTGGGGATTATATGAGATAACGCCTTTAAAGTAGTTGAAAGAGTGCTAGGCTTATGGTTAACTTAACCAATGTTAGTTAATGTTACTGGGCATCTGTGACGATGATTATAGCTTTACACGCTTTGCCTTACTTCTTCCTCACCTCTCTGTAAGGCTAAAAGGATTTTATAAATGAAGAAACCAAAGTTCAGAGAGAGTAAGTGGTAAACCAAGAATGAAAGAACCCAGCCGTCTGGCTGCCAGGGTGAACAATATTGCTGCACAATAGCGCCCCCCAGAGGAACTCCCAAACACTGTTTTCTCAACCAGCCCAAAGCGACTAGATTGGCTTAGACCAGTGACTTTCAATGGGCGATTTTGCCTTCCAGAGAACATTGACAATGTCTAGAGACTTTTTTGGTTGTCCCAACCGGGGAGTCCTACCGGCAAACTAGTGAGTAGAAGCCAGGGATGCTGCTAAACGTCCTACAATGCCCAGGACAACCCTCCTCTACCCATCAAATAATTATCTAGTCCAAATGCCTCCAGTGCCTAGGTTGAGAAAGCTTGCCTTAGTGGGTGGGGCTAGGGGAAAGAAGGCAGAGAGTGGGGGGTGGTCAGGAGAGAGGCTAGTGCAGGCAGTGATGGGAAATAAATGAAAGACCCCCAGGAAAAGGACTCCTGGGGATGAGCAAAGCGAAAGCAAACTCCCCTGACTCCCCAGGATTGCCTGGGGTCTGGAGAAGCGAGGGCACTGTGACTGTCAGACTCATGGTTGTTAGTCCTTCCCTAGAGAGATGCCCCCCTGGACGGAGGAGCCTGGTGGACTACAGTCCACGGGGTCGCAAAGAGTCGGACACACAGGACTGAGCGACTTCACTTTCACTTTCTTTCAGAGAGATGCCCCAGAATCCAGGGTAATTGTGAATTCAAAGAAAGGGATGAATGTTCGAAGAACAAAAAGTGCCTGAAGCATGAGAAGTGTTGCTTCTTCAGCTGCGGAAGAAAATGCTTAAACCTCCACCAAGGTAAATAAATACTGAGAGCCTCAATAACCAACCCCTCTACCCATATCCTCCCCTTCTGCTCTGGGCTGGCCCTGTCCCTGGTTCACTAAGGGCTGGTCTCTGAGCAAGACTGCTGAACTTGGGAAACTTGAAATTTAGATACATCACTGCGCCCAGTATGATGTTTGACATCAGGGAGTATCTTCATCCTGTTGGGTCTCAGGTTCCTCAAGCAAAATCTAGGTATAAGGTTGGGATTGAACCAGAGAGTCTCTTGGTTCCTTTCCACTCTTATTATTATTTTTTTTACCCTTATGATTTTCCTAGTCCCCAGGGGGCCACTGTTGGTTCACCATATATCAAATTGTTGCTGCAAATGATAATTAAGATGTTTGTATTTCTTAAAAATGCAAAAAAAAAAAAAAAAAAGCTTTTTGCTCCAGATTCACTGCCTGCCTATACAAATCCACTTTAGCATTAGGAAATTTTTGCTGACCACTCCAGACCAGAGGGCCTATCCTTTGCTGATGTAGTCTTAACTCCATGCTCATCTACCTCAGCTCCAGAAAGACTATCAAGGATTTTTTTTTAAAATTAAAGTGTAATGCATATGTATTGCATTATGTAATACATAATGTATATGTATTACATTATATGTAGGGTCCCTTTGTTGTTCACCTGAAACTACCATAACATTGTTAATCAACTGTACTCCAATACAAAATAAAAAGTTTAAATTTTGAAAAAAAAAAAAAAGAACAAAAGTTAAAGTTCCTTACAATGTTTCAGGTGTACAACAAAGTGATTCATACATATATATGTATATATATATTCTTTTCAGTTTCTTTTCCATTGTTAATCATTACAAGATGCTGAACATAGTTCTGTATGTGCTATACGGTATGTCCTTGTTGTTTATCTATTTCATGTATAGTAGGATGTATCTGTTAGTCCCAAATTCCTAATTTATCCCTTCTCCTTCCTTTCCCTTTTGGTGACCATAAGTTTGTTTTCTATGTCTGTTGAATCTATTAAGACTATCAAAGATTCTTTATTCACTCATTCAAGAAATGTTTGTTGAGTGTCTCTAAGACCTATAATAGGATTTGACCTATTATAAGGAGGTTGAGGAAGCCTTCCCTGAGAAAGTAAAACTAGAGTTGAGTTCAGAAGGATGGGTAGCAAATTTTGGGAAAAAGGGGGTGGAAGGGCTTTCCAGGCACAGGCAATGTAGATGTACAAAGTCTTGATGGACTCTGGCGTCCCACCATCAAGACTTTGTACCTGAGCATGAACATGGTGAAAGGAAAAAAGGATCTTGGTAGGTAGGTTCTTGTTGGACGAGGGTCTCACCTTGATCCTAAGATCAATGGAAATTCACTGAGGTGGGCGGGCACATTGTATGGCTTTTACTATGCCTACGAGGTAGGAATGGAGTGACTAAAAGAACTTCAAGATGAAAGTGCAAATGGCTTCTTGGACTAAGTAGCTGAGAGGGCGGGGAAGAGGTGGATGTGTTTGAAAGGCATGTAAGAAGTGAAGCAAACACGACTTGACATTGGAGTAGACTGGACAGGCAGGAGGATCGGGGATTATTCATTTGCTTATAGTTGAGGAATTCTGAATCCAGACTTCCTGAGTTCAAATCTTAACTCCAGTTCTCACCAGCCTTTTTATCTTGGGCAAATCAACCACTTTCCCCCTTGTGATGACTCAGTTTCTAGATAGCAAAAAGACTAATGTTAAAGGTTATTTGAAAGATCGTATATGTTTATGCAGGTGAAATGCTTAGGGCAATGCCTGGCATCTAATAGTCACGTGACACATGTTAGCTCACATTATTCACTCATTCATGACTGGGAGCTCCTATATAACAGAGGCCATACTTTTGTCTCTTTAAGCATTGAGCATGTTGTAGGTGCTCAAGGAATGACTTATTCAGTTCCAGTCAGGATACATTTTGTTTTACCCTCAGTATTTGCAAAATCCTACACTGTGCATGCCCACCTGCTAAGAATGGGGTTCCAAGATGAAATCAGACATGGTCTCTGCTCACTACCTCATAGAAGCTCACAACCTCATAGATGAAACCGAAGATGAAAAAACTGACAGACACACACACACACGACTCAGAAGCACAGTAGAAAAATGCAGGATCGACTTGGGCACCTATGGGAGTGTGGAGTGTAGGATGGCGTTCAAGATGCCACAGTGGAGTTGATGTCTGGGAAGGGTTTTGAAGGGAGAATTGGAGAGGGAGGTGGGGGGGATCGGGATGGGGAATACATGTAAATCCATGGCAGATTCATGTCAATGTATGACAAAAACCACTACAATATTGTAAAGTAATTAGCCTCCAACTAATAAAAATAAATGAAAAAAAAAAAGTGTGATTAATGAACAGTGGAAAGGTGGCAGAGGGAATATGGAGTGAAAGGTGTAGGGGCTGGGTGTTGAAGACTGTGGAAGCCTGAAGCTCAAAAGGGGACTGTGGTAGGGGAGGAGGCCAGAGCCCCAAACAGGAGCCAGATGATGAAGTGTTTATAGATCATGGAAGACTTGCTCATGAAGTCAAGGTCTTGGCTGTGGAATGACACAGTTAGCTTGGTCTCAGATCCGTCAGGTCCTTCTCTCTGGTGGGCAGCAGGAAGGATTGATTGTAGGAGCCAAGGATAGAGGCTGGAAGGTCAATTTGAGGCTCTCTCAACAGCCTGAGACTTAAGGAGAGGGGCAGACAGGTGAGCTTTGAGAAGGTAAAAATCAACAGGACTTAACTGTTTAGCTGCGGGAATTGACTCTTGGGGAACTTATAGTTTAGTTCAGACCTGTGTTAGTTTGCTAGGACTGTTGTAACAAAGTACCACCAACAAGATGGCTTAAGCCGCAGAAACGCATTGTCTCACCATTCTGCAGGCTAGAAGTTCAGGGTCAAGTGTTGGCAAGTCGGGCGGCTCTTTGTCAGTGTTAAGGAAGAACCTGTCTCACACCTCTTCCTCTAACTTCTGGTGGTTTGCTGGCAACCTCTGGTGTTCCACGCCATGGAGAGCCCTCATCTTCATGTTCACCTGTGTGTGTGTGTGTGTGTGTGTGTGTGTGTGTGTGTGTGTGTGTGTGTGTGTGTGTCGGTGTCAGAATTTACCCTTTTTATTGTTAAATTTTTTTTATTGGAGTATAGCTAATTTACAGTGTTATGTTACTTTCAGGTGTATAGTAAAGTGAATCAGTAATACATTTATCCACTCTTTTTAAGATTCTTTTCCCACCTAGGCCATTACAAAATATTGAGTAGAGTTCCCTGTGCTATACAGTGGGTCTTCACTAGTTATCTATTAGAATTTGTCCTTTTTAAGGGACACCAGTCATTTTGGATGAGGGGCCCATCCCATCCCAGTATGGCCTTATCTTAACTAGTCACATTGGCCCCAATTTTGTTTCCAAACAGGGTCTTTCTGAGGTGCTGAGGGCTAGGTCTTCAATGTATGAACTGGAATTGGAGGGGGACTCAACCCATAACAGGACAGAAGCTAACTGCAGGGAAAAAAGGGGCTTGACAATCTGAAAAACTACCCCTTGCGTTCCCTGCATGGACTTGCCCTTGACTGTGACCCCATATTCTCTTTCTTTGGCATGGTTTGGAGGGCAGAGTAAGTGGCTTATAATTTGGCATTTTTGAGGCATTCCCGTATCCATTCAGAACATATTTATTGAGCACCGATTCTCGCCAGGCACGGTGCTAGAAGCTGCACATTTAGATACAATCAAGGAGCTCACAACTTAGCGGGCCTTGAGGGTGGTCTTATTTGCACCTCAGGACAGCCCCGAGTGACGAGCAGGGTGGGATTTTGCATCCTCATTTTACTGAAGTCAAGTACAAGACTGGTAATGTGGGAGGTCAATGTGCATGCCCCGAATTAAGCTCACCGCCCTGAAAACAGAGGCTTCTCACTCACAGGGGAGACACTGTGACCTGAAGGGAAGGTGGGGACCTGACCTGATGTTCCCTGGGGGTGCAGATAGCCAAACAGCTCTGCTCTGCTCTGCAAATGGGCAAATACATCAATGGAACCGGGCTCCCAAGGTGTGAAAGGTAAAAGGAGCCTGTTGGGTTTCGTCTGTTCTAGTTACTAGGGGGACAATAACAGCTGCTTTTTTTTTTTTTTTTTTTTTTTTTGGTGTGGGCACTTTAAAATCTCAACTCTGGCATCTCCCTGCAGACATATGCAGTATGCCCAAAGAAGCTGGCCCCTGCATGGCTCTTTTCCATCGTTGGTGGTATGATAAGACAAATAATACTTGCTCCAGCTTCATCTATGGTGGTTGTAAAGGAAACAATAACAACTTCCAATCCCAAGCTGTATGCCAGAGTGCCTGCTCCGCAAAGGGTGAGTCACAGGGGCCCCAGTCTCTCATCCTTGCCAGGGCCACTCTGAGGGGGTAGTCTGGGTGTTTCTTGGCCCGTTCCAGGATAGTTGCATCCTTGACAGACCAGGTGAAGACCAAGAACTGACCAACTCCAATCAGCAGGTAAGAATGAGCCTTGCAGAGGGTGGGACCATGGCTTGCTGGGAAACTGAAGTTGGGAGGGGACGTGGTTGTGGATCAAAGCTGGCAAGTATTAGGAGTGGGAGAGGATGCAGACATGGTGAGGTCTCAGAGACCAACTTCAGTGAGATCACAGGACATCCAGCTGGACAGGTGGACCAATCACCCCTTCCAGGCCATCGATTTCCCCTCACGACTCTTCGCCAGCAACCCACTCCCGGCCACACCCCATTCAGAGCATTCCAGGGAAACCCACTTCCTTTTAGTCTCCTGTGAAAAGATGTACAAATATAACTTCAAGATTAGTTTGGAAAATAAACTGAGTCCTAGAAGCTCAGTTGGTCCTATCCTCCATTCTCAACAGGCTCTAATTCCTGAATGCGAAAGGATACACTGCAACCACCACCGGGATTCAGCTCATGACCAAGCACTGTCCATGTGCCTGCAGATGATCCAGGCTGGCTTCCACTCTTCCACTTCAGTGTTCCAAGGCCTTAGAGCTTCCCTAAACTGAATCCTGGCACCTGTCTCCCCTTTCTCCATCGCAGCCTGTTTTTAGACATAATCTTTCTCTTTTGATCCCATCTCTATGCTTCTTACCTTTATGTCCAACTTCTAGAACCGCTTATTTATATCTGTGAAACTCTCATTTTTCCCAATAAAGCACTTTATTTAGTCCTGTGCCTCTGAGGTTGAATAATTTACATCTACTAGCATATTACACTTTGCAGGGAGTAAAGGGTCATTGAGGTTTCTGGTGACATCATTAAAGGGAATGAAGATAATCAGAACCTTGAGAGTTGAGGATTCTAGGGACATTGTTATACTACTCCTCTATTTTTCCAAAGCATCATATGACCCTTTTAAGGCAAGGGCTCTTGGGTGCTGCTCCTTTCTAGGAGAAGTACATGGGTGAACATAAGTTTATTTGGGATCTTTCAAGAAGTACAAGTTGAGGAGGGGGATAAGTGATACAAGGAAGAGAGGAGTTGATTATGTATTGGTTACCGTGGTGGAAAAATGCAGCTTAATCCCACTAGGGACTTTTCAAAGAACCTTGTAAAACCTGCCTCTGAATTTTCTTCATTCATGAGGAAGCTAAGGTGTTTAGTCATTGATTTTCATCCTCTATTGAATGCATGTTGGTTGTTAAATCCCTCACTCTTCCAGACTCTTCTGCATGCAAACAGACCAAGTTCCTAGAAAGTCAGAGAGAACTCAGAGCAGAGAAGCAGAGACTCTGAGACTTGAAGTGGGAAGCTATTGGTGTGCATTGGATGTTATTCAGCCTTTGGAACTTCCGCGGCCGCCCAGTAGTTGGGACTCCACACGATGTGTGTTCAATTCCTTGTCTGGGAACTGAGATCCTGTGTGCTGTGTGACGTGGCCAAAAACAAAACAAAACAAAATTCAGCCATAAAAAGGAATGAAGCACAAATGCATGCTACACTGTGGATGAACCTCAAAAACATTCAACTAAGAAGTCACACAGGGGCAGCGGCCAAGAGGAGCTACCTCATGTCCAAGGTCAGGGGCAGTGGCTGCGCTTTGCTGGAGCAGTGGTGAAGAGATACCCCATGTCCAAGGTAAGAGAAACCCAAATAAGATGGTAGGCACTGAGAGAGGGCATCAGAGGGCAGACAGACTAAAACCACAATCAGAGAAAACTAGCCAATCAGATCACATGAACCACAGCCTTGTCTAACTCAATGAAACTAAGCCATGCTCTGTGGGGCCACCCAAGATGGACGGGTCATGGTGGAGAAGTCTGGCAGAGATCTGTCAGACCTCCATGTGGTCTACTGGAGAAGGGAATGGCAAATCACTTCAATATTATTGTCCTGAGAACCCCGTGAACAGTATGAAAATGCAAAAAGATAGGACACTGAAAGATGAACTCCCCAGGTCAGTAGGTGCCCAATATGCTACTGCAGATCAGTGGAGAAATAACTCCAGAAAGAACGAAGGGATGCAGCCAAAGCAAAAACAATACCCAGTTGTGGATGGGACTGGTGATAGAAGCAAGAAGCAAGGTTCAATGCTGTAGAGAGCAATATTGCATAGGAACCTGGAATGTTAGGTCCATGAATCAAGGCAAATTGGAAGTGGTCAAACAGGAGATGGCAAGAGTAAGCATCTACATTCTAGAAATCAGTGAACTAAGATGGACTGAAATGGGTGAATTTAACTCAGATGACCATTATATCTACTACTGTGGGCAGGAATCCCTTAGAAGAAATGGAGTAGCCATCATAGTCAACAAAAGAGTCTGAAATGCAGTACTTGGATGCAGTCTCAAAAACAACAGAATGATCTCTGTTTGTTTCCAAGGCAAACCATTCAATATCACGGTGATCCAAGTCTACGCCCCGAACAGTAACGCTGAAGAAGCTGAAGTTGAACAGTTCTATGAAGACCTACAAGATCTTCTAGAACTAACATCCAAAAAAGATGTCCTTTTCATTATAGGGGACTGGAGTGCAAAAGTAAGAAGTCAAGAAACACCTGGAGTAACAGGTAAATTTGGCCTTGGAGTACAGAATGAAGCAGGGCAAAGGCTAATAGAGTTCTGCCAAGAGAATGCACTGGTCATAGCAAACACCCTCTTCCAACAACACAAGAGAAGACTCTACACATGGACATCACCAGATGGTCGACACTGAGATTAGATTGATTATATTCTTTGCAGCCAAAGATGGAGAAGCTCTATACAGTGAGCAAAAACAAGACCGGGAGCTGACTGTGGCTCAGATTATGAACTCCTTGTTGCCAAATTCAGACTGAAATTGAAAAAAGTGGAGAAAACCACTAGACCCTTCAGGTATGACCTAAATCAAATCCCTTATGACTATACAGTGGAAGTGAGAAATAGGCTTAAGGGACTAGATCTGATAGCCACAGTGCCTGATGAACTATGGATGGAGGTTCATGACATTGTACAGGAGACAGGAATCAAGACCATCCCCAAGAAAAAGAAATGCAAAAAAGCAAAATGGCTGTCTGAGGAGGCCTTACCAGTAGCTTTGAAAAGAAAGGAAGTGAAAGGCAAAGGAGAAAAGGAAAGATATTCCCATTTGAATGCAGAGTTCCAAAGAATAGCAAGGAGAGATAAGAAAGCCTTCCTCAGTGATCAGTGAAAAGAAATAGAGGAAAACAACAGAATGGGAAAGACTAGAGATCTTCAAGAAAATTAGAGATACCAAGGGAACCTTCATGCAAAGATGGGCTCAATAATGGACAGAAATGGTAGGGACCTAACAGAAGCAGAAGATATTTAGAAGAGGTGGCAAGAATACACAGAAGAATGATACAAAAAAGGTCTTCACGACCCACATAATCACGATGGTGTGATCACTCACCTAGAGTCAGACATCCTGGAATGTGAAGTCAACTGAGTCTTAGGAAGCATCACCACAAACAAAGCTAGTGGAGGTGATGGAATTCCAGTTGAGCTATTTCAAATCCTGAAAAATGATGCTGTGAAAGTGCTGCACTCAATATGGCAGCAAATTTGGAAAACTCAACAGTGGTCACAGGACTAAAAAAGGTCAGTCTTCATTCCAATCCCTAAGAAAGGTAGTACCAAAGAATGCTCAAACTACTGCACAATTGCACTCATCTCACACGCTAGTAAAGTAATGCTTAAAATTCTCCAAGCCAGGCTTCAGCAATATGTGAACCATGAACTTCCAGATGTTCAAGCTGGTTTTAGGAAAGGCAGAAGAACCAGAGATCAAATTGCCAACACCCCCTGGATCATCAAAAAAACAAGAGAATTCCAGGAAAACATCTATTTCTGCTTTACTGACTATGCCAAAACCTTTGACTGTGTGGATCAAAATAAACTGGAAAATTCTGGAAAAGGTGGGAGTATCAGACCACCTGACCCACCTCTTGAGAAACCTGTATCCAGGTCAGGAAGCAACAGTTAGAACTGGACATGGAACAACAGACTGGTTCCAAATAGGAAAAGGAGTACATCAAGGCTGTATTTTGTCACCCTACTTATTTAATTTATATGCAGAGTACATCATGAGAAATGCTGGGCTGGATGAAGCACAAGCTGGAATCAAGATTGCCGGGAGAAATATCAATAACGTCAGATATGCAGATGACGCCACCCTTATGGCAGAAAGTGAAGAAGAACTGAAGAGCCTCTTGATGAAAATGAAAGAGGAGAGTGAAAAAGTTGGCTTAAAGCTCAACATTCAGAAAACTAAGATCATGGCATCTGGTCCCATCACTTCATGGCAAATGGATGGGGAAACAGTGGAAACAGTGGCAGACTTTATTTTTCTGGTCTCCAAAATCACTGCAGATGGTGATTGCAGCCACGAAATTAAAAGATGCTTACTCCTTGGAAAGAAAGTTATGACCAACCTAGACAGCATATTAAAAAGCAGAGACATTACTTTGCTGACAAAGGTCCATCTAGTCAAGGCTATGGTTTTCCCAGTAGTCGTGTATGGATGTGAGAGCTGGACTATAAAGAAAGCTGAGTCCAAAGAATTGATGCTTTTGAACTGTGGTGTTGGAGAAGACTCTTGAGAGTCCCTTGGACTGCAAGGAGATCCAACCAGTCCATCCTAAAGGAGATCAGTCCTGGGTGTTCATTGGAAGGACTGATGCTGAAGCTGAAACTCCAGTATTTTGGCTACCTGATGTGAAGAGCTGACTCATTTGAAAAGACCCTGATGCTGGGAAAGATTGAGGGCAGGAGGAGAAGGGGATGACAGAGGATGAGATGGTTGGATGGCATCACTGACTTGATGGACATGGGTTGGGGTGGACTCCGGGAGTTGGTGACGGACAGGGCGGCCTGGCATGCTGCAGTTCATGGGGCCGCAAAGAGTCAGACACGACTGAGTAACTGAACAGAACTGAAGAAGTCACACAAAAGGTCAAGTACTATAAGATTCTACTTACATGAACTATCCAGAACAGGTAAATTCATAAAGATAAAAAGAGAATAGTGGTTGCTGGAATAGGCTGGAGAGGGTGTAGAGTGAGTGCTAATGGTATGAGGTTTTCTTTGGGAGTGATGAAAATGTTTTGGAATTAATAAAGGTGGAAGTTGTGCAATATTATGAAGGTACTGAAAAGCCACTGCACTAGTACTTTAAAATTCTTAATTTTATGTAACATGAATTCCACCTCAGTTTTAAGAAATGGATTAGAAAAAAAAAATAACGAACTAGAACTGTCTCCTACAGCTGCAGGTAAAATCAGAGACAAGCCAAGAATATGAACTACAGATGCTGCAAGCCTTCAACTGGAAAGTTCAACAGAACATTCTTCAGGCCCCACTGCTGCAGCTAGCTATGAGGTCATAACTGACATTTATTCCACCCCACTCCCTGCATCACTGATTCCAGGTTACACTCAGAGGTGATAGAAGCTCTCCGTTAGCTATAACCTCGTCTCCTGCTTTCAAAGCACGACAACTTTAACAGGCACGCTCTGAAGATTTGGTTCATTTTCAGATCAGCCTGTTTCTTCCCCCACATGCTATCATGACAATACCTTTACTTTTTGACAATGGTTAAAAAAAATGGTACCTATCCAATTAGGTGGTGCTGTGGTAAAGAACCCACCCATCAATTGCAGGAGATGCAGGGATCTTTGATCCTTGAGTCAGGAAGATCCCCTGGAGAAGGAAATGGTAATGCACTCCAGGATTCTTGCCTGGAAAATCCCATGGACAGAGGGGCCTGGCGGGTTACAGTCCATGGGGTCACAAAGAATCAGATGCAACTGGACAACTGAGCACACCCACACAATGAAAAGGGGTGGCCCAAAAAGAAGGAAGAGAAAGACAGAAGAGAGATGAATGGCAGGGAGAAAGAGACCCAGACAGAGGGAAATGCAAAGAAAAAGAGAGAAAGATAGGCAGTATAAAAGAAAGGTGATCAGAGAAGGAAAAACAAACAAACAAAGCAGTATGAGAAAAATAAGCAGACCAAAATAGATACGTCAGGAGAAGAGTAAGATTAGAAAGAGACAAGAGAACTAGGATCCTCGTGATCTCCAAACTGCCCCTGGAAAACAGAAGATCCTGAAATCAAATATGCCCTTCTGCCTAGGGGGTCTAGAAGCCCCTGACAAGCTTTGTTCTTCTCTCTGGTTGACCAGAAAGCCAGAGAGCCTCAGTGAGATGAGAAGAGGGAGCTGCCCATCAAAGAGCTCCTCCCCGCAGGGGTTGATGTTGTGGGAGTCAGCTGGTCCCACTGATGGCCTCTGGGGCTTGCCGTTGCCCAGAAGAGGGAGTGTGGCTGGCTTGGCTCCAGAGATGTGTGGTTTCCTGGAGTGTCAAGCTAGGCCGGGGCAGCCAAAGTTCAGAAGCAGAAGCTGCAGAGCAGGAGTTCCTGGTTTTGGTGCCGCCGGCCAGGCGAGTCCCTCCTGAAATGGGGTTCCTCAGAGTTTTGCCCATTCTGATACTATTCATTCTCTTGGGGGGTGTCCAGGAGCCTGGGCTGGTGGAGGCATTCTTTCTAAGTAAGTATGAAAGGAAATATCAAAGCAAGAATTGAAGACTCAGTCTTCCTAGTGGAGAAACGGAGCTTGGCTAGGAGGAAGGAACAAAAATTTTTGCTGATTAGAAATATGTTCCCCCACCTCTGTCTGGGATCCTGGGGGGAGAAAGAAGAACGGTATCCGGAGACCTCCTTTTAGCCCCTCTCCTCCTGGTTAAGATGTCCTTGGTGAATGCGGGAACCTGAGCCTGTGGCGACTGACTTCCCACCATCATTATGAGAGGGCTTCTTCCTAAGGGTTTGGATGAAACAGACTAAGGGAACTTGGGAAAATTCCCCATAAGAAAGGCCACTCCCCACCCCCCAGCACCACCTCCATCAACTTCTAAGTCTTCTCCCTGTAGCCTTCCAAAGTCTCCCCACCCCCACCTCTGCACCTACAGGGGATCTTTGCCTTTGGGGTAAAGAAGGGTCTTTGAAAGTCCCCTGAAATGCTGACATGAAGACCTCTGCCATTAGCAGCAGAGAGAAGCAGCCCCCAGACAGCAGCGGAGCCACACATGGCTGGGTCAAATCTTGTTCCACTCCCTGGTAGCCGTGTGAACTTGGCAAGGTTACAGCACCTCCTTTTTACAAAATGTGAATGCTGACAAAGCTTACCCAGAAGAGCTGTAAGGAGGACTGAAGAGAAAAGAACAGGGACACGGTAAACACTTAATCAATACTGGTTATAATGATGAGCAGGAGGAGGATGGGGATGTTGGATGGGGATGCTGAAGATGTCCCCGGCAGCTTGACAATGGCTTTACAAGATTTGTCACATGAATCCTCAAAACAGCCCTCTCAGCAAATGAAGAAAATCAAGGTTCAGGAACAGTTCCTGCCACACCGAGGGATGCACAGAATTCAAAAGCCCTGCTTCCAGAAAGGGAGTTCGCAACCCTTGAGAGCTGCAAACCCCCCCCCCCCCCGCCCCCAGCCAGGGAACATCCAAATACAGGAAGGCCAAGTGACCAGAATAGCCCTGGGACGAGCATCTCTGTCCCTGGAACCTTATAGATGATGGGTTTAGAGATCAGATGTTGAGTGGTTATGTGGTTGGGAGAGGGGGTATCTTTGGGAAAATTCTGAGCTCCCTGAAGGTGAGAGGTGAAGTGAAAAGAGCTTCCTTCCTTTGGTGATGGTGTCCTGGCCCTGGGAAGGGAGGGGCCCAGCCCCTTCAAGGTTCCCGACGAGTATATCCTTTTGCCCCTCAGGGCAGTGTCCCCGAAACAGGGTAAGATGTGAAATACAAGAAAGAGACCTATGTACGAACAGCAGAGATTGCCCAAAGAAGATGAAGTGTTGCATGTTTAGCTGTGGAAAGAAATGTTTAGATGTCAGCAAAGGTAACTCACCAATCCCCTGGGCTATCTGACACGCTCACCCCTACCCTTACTTTCTACCACCTGTGCTGGTATTGCTGTACTCCTCCCCTGGTTTGTTGATGACTGGTCTCTGACCAAGAGACTGGGTGCATCTTCAACTTGGCACAAATCCTGTTGATGCTGGGCTAGGGAGGGTGTTGACAGATGTGGGTTTTATCTCATTTCTGCCTCTATTTAGGTGTGTGATGTGAGTAGTACAATTTTCCCTCTAAGGGGCTTAGTTTTCCTGTTTCTAAGAAAGGTGTGAGTATTTTGTGATCCTCTGAGATGCTAAGTAGCTATTGAAGTCTCATCAAATGCCAGCATGGTGGCAGGTGACATGATAGCTATAAAAAGCAGGTATATGATCTGTATTTCCTAGCTTCTTTTCTGGCCTCTCTGTCTGTAGAAATTCTGGATGCCTCTCCTAGACGTCTGTGATCTCCTACACTCTTTTCTTTCTGCTCACATCGTTGAGCTCTAAAGAAGACCTAGTTCATCAAGGGTTATTCATTCATTAAACAAACATTTACTAGTGGCCCTGACACCCATGATGGGCTCCACTTGCTCAGTGTAGCTAGGGGGGACAGGAAAGGAATCCATGATTTAAGATCTGAAAGATGGGTAGAAGGTAGGAAAACTGGAAGGGAAGACATTTCTGGCACAGGGAACAGCATGTGCAAAGGCCCTGTGTGAGAAGACACCATCCGCAAGCTAGGAAGCCCAGAGAACAGAGAAGGGCATGAGATGGTGAGAGAGGAGAACAATAAAGCTACAGTAGGTAGAGAAAGCTCTGACAAGGCAGGGCCTTGCCAGTCAGGGTAAAGGGTCTGGTCTCAATGTTAAAAGCAACAGACTATCTATATTCAAATCCCTTACCATCTATAATGTGACCTTAGGGAAGTGATTTAGCCTCTCTGAGTCTCAGTTTGTTCATTTGAAAAATGAAGATGATAAGAGGATCTACCTCATAAGACTATGTGTTAATATATGTCAAGTATTGAGAACAGTGCCTGACCATTTAATAACTGTGTGCTCAGCGTGCGTCAGACTATGAGGTTCTAAAGAACTCTATTTGTACCTCCTAGGACTGTGCACAAAACTGTTGCTCAGTAAATGCTTCCGTTCAGGATTTTTTACTGTAAACATTCCTGAAGCATCCAAGCAGGATGAGTTCTGTGCCATGCGCTAAAATTTTCATGCATTTGCATTCCGCTGCCCTCCCACCCCATGCCACTGCACGAGCTTGGAATGTTCCTTAGGGAGGCAGACATCCAAACAGCTCTGCCCCTCAATCTCCCTGCAGATGTGTGCACTTTGCCAAAGGTTCCTGGCCCCTGCAACGCCTTCTTTGTGCGCTGGTGGTATGATCAGCAAAAAGAAATCTGCTCCTCATTTATCTATGGAGGTTGCCAAGGGAACAATAACAACTTCCAATCTGAAGGTGTCTGCCGTGCTATCTGCCCCCGGAGAAGTAAGTCCCAGTCTCCATGCTAACCTGGGCCACCCTGGGAGGCCTGGTGTTGACTGGTCCATTTCAGAAGCCTGGCAGTCTTTGGGCTTACAATCGAGAGGTAAGAATGCAGCTCACAGAAGGGTAAGTAGAGGATGTTTTGGGAAAGAGAGGGTGGGAAAGGTAGCAGTGGTCAAAGGGATGTGGGTGAATATGAAATAAATGGTGGGTATAGACAGAGTAAGCAGAGGTGGTGGAGTAGCTGAGATCAAGTCAGAAGAAGGCCCACTGAACTGACCCAGAGCTGGGCGCCATGCACCAGCCTTAACTTCTATCGAACCTCGCCACTGATTCTTTTTCTTTTCTAAGGGTGATTATAGCCAGGACAACCACATGCTTTATTGACCAAACCAAGATACTTTTAAGAGTGAAAGGAGATGCCATTAATTATTACACTGGGAACAACAGGCATAAACTGGGACTATTGGAAAAACCAGAACACATGATCACTCTATGAGCCCCTGAAGACACTCCACTTCTGTTTTTTCTCCCTGTGAAATGATATAAAAATGACACCATCTCCTTTCTTCCATTAATTGCAAGCTATGGTCCTGAAGGTGAGAAGGGCCCCAGCATCTCACCAGGACATCGTTTTTCATCCTGTTGTCTTGCAGGGTCAGTCAGCTGGCTGGGATAAAGAAAGCTGGAACAGCCTCCAGGATTTGGCTCTTATTCCAAGGATCTCTCCAGGTGTGCCTGACAGAGGTTCCGTGTTGGCTTCCACAGGTCGAATCTCAGCTGCGAAGACCTTGGAGGTTCTCTTGAGGAGCCCATGATTTGCTGACGTCCTTTCCTCCAGCTCAGCTACTCTCAAACATAATGCCCTTCGCCCGTTGAACCCTTCTCAGCATGTGACCCTATTCCTTCAACTTTCAGGGCCCCCATTTATCTTTTGGAAACCTCCAGTTGCCCCCCAATAAAGCGCTCTGTGAGGTCTGAGTTGTCTGTGGCTAAATAATTCACATCTGTTCCCTCTGCAGAGAACATGTCATTTGATCTCCCAGTGACACCAACAGAAGGACAGAAGAGTATGAAAATCCTGTAGAGGGCTGGTGATATTTTTGTCCTGGTGCAATTGCCATAAATTTGCTTAAGAATGGAAACAGAGCAGGTCCAGGTTTTGTCTGGACTAAAGCTTAGAAGTTCCTTTGAAAAGGAATGCACATTAAATTTAAAAGTGAGTATTATTTCAAGTGGGAAAGGAAATTGCACCAATTGCAAAGTTTGAAAAGCTAGCTAGTACTACTAATTGCACAAAATCCATTTAGATGAATTATCAATTTTTTAAAATGTAGGACGTTATTTCTGTAAAAGTCAATGTCTATGGAAAGATAATTCAGTCTTTGATTTACTCTGGCTGATCAAAAGATGACTATTTTTCTATTTTGGTTATGGAGGGGATGCATAAATAACACAGCCATATGTGATAGTTCTGGTTCTCCTGCAGGTTTGTGCCCTAAAGATACAGGAATTTTAATAAATTCTCTTTGTACAATTCCATCAAAAAAGAAAATGCATGGTGCATTTAAAATTGTGCATATTGAATTATCAAATATATTCTTGCTAGTAAAGAGCATCTATTCTTGGGATGGGATATGGGAGGGAGGTTCAAGAGAGAAGGAACATATGTATACCTGTGACCGATTCATGTTGATGCATGGCAGAAACAGAAGAAGAAAAGTTAAAATTTAACATAACCTCTTTCTCCCTCTGCCTCTGTAACTCAGCTTGCCCCTTGCAAATTGTAGATCATGTAGGTCACATAGTTTCGGAAAGTGGGGACTTGCAATAGTAGGAACTGGAGTTTATCTCACTCACGCTTATCCTGCTGTTTGCAACTGCCCAGCCCCTGCAAACCTGCTTAATCATGCCTGTCCAGGTCAGGCACCCCCTCCCCATCTTGACTGCTGTTCCTGTGTACACGAAACCCCTTAGTTTAAACCAGCCTATTAACAGCTAGTGTTGCCCACTACAGTCTGTCTATAAAAACTCTGTAATCCCTTTGCTCGAGGCTCAGAGCTTGGAGTCTTAACTCTTCTGGGCCCACCAGCATAATAAACCTGAGTTCTCCAACTCTCCAAGTGTGGAGCTTGGTTTCTCGAATACTGGTTTCTGCAACAAATTAACTCAATATTGTAAAGTAATTATTCTCCAATTAAAAAAAAACAAGCACCTGCTCTGAACAGGCTTCCTTAAGAACTAATTTTTTCTTCTTTATAGATTTATTTTTCTGATATTTGGAAGAATTTTTTGCAGAATGATTTTTCTGGCTCCATACATTTTAAACCTTGTTTCTCCTCCACTATCCCATCCTTCTAGGTACGTTAGGTATATTTTATTACAACACAACCTCTAGCCCCATTCCTTAGTGTCATGTGGGTGATAGGAATGTTGCTTAGCACCATTCTTGCACCAAGACAGATGGCAGCAACTTATGATACATAGAAACGTTGTGGGAGTGTGTAATTTCCTCAATTCTGTCTCATCACAACAAAAATTTGAAGAGACGGACATTAAAGCTCTCGGACAGACCATGTCACAGCACCATGTTACAGCTCAGTTTTATTTAGAAAATAAAAGGAAAACACATCCTTGAGGCCTGAAGGCATGCTGACCCAAAAGACGTGAAGAGAAGAGAGCGAGACAGCTGGGGAGAGAGAGAGAGCGAGCGAGCGAATGAGGAGCCTGGCCCTTTGGCTCCTCTTTATATGTTTTTTCTCCTCCCCCTGGGCCTGCCTTGTGTAAATTGGGTTAGCAGGAGTGCTATTTGTTCTACCTGAGGTCCTCACTCCAGTCCTCGGACATTCCTTTGTTCTATTTTCATGGACTTTCCCCTTCCTTGTCTTTTAGCCACCGCCATTCTGGACTCCTTTTTCCTATTCTAACTACCTAACAGAAATAACTGATACACAATACATAGATGTATCGTACATACATGAATGACTACTTAAATATAGGGACTTCCCAGGGGGCTCTAGTGGTAAAGAACCAGCCTGCCAATGCAAGAGACATAAGAGATGGGGATGCGATCCCTGGGTTGGGAAGATCCCCTGGAGGAGGGCATGACAACCCACTCCAGGATTCATGTCTGGAGAATCCCAGGGACAGAGGAGCCTGGAGGGCTGCAGCCCAGAGTGTTGCAAAGAGTCAGACATGATTGAAGCTACTTAGCATGCACACATGTAAATACATCCCACTAATTCCAAACTCAGTTGCTTCCCCAACTCAACTTCCTTTTAGCTGGATGCCATAAGTGCTGGCAGCCTTTTAAATATCACTGGACACAGGAGGAGAGGGAAAGATGGAGTGGAAAGAGAAAGCAGGCTGATCGGTTAGAAGATCTTGCTTTCAGAGATGATACAGAGCATTCTAATACTACCTGGGCCACTCTCAGAGTCTTACAAGGGGTCTGTTCAAGTGAGGGGTCCTAAGGCTTGAGGCTTAATAGAGGGTAGCTCCATCTTAAAAAGGGCTCATGTATCTGCCACAGAGAGGGAGGGGACCAACTACGCTGAGATGATCATGCTAAAGAGGCCCCTGTAGGTGCTCTGGTCCACAGCCCCAGAAAAGCTCTGCCTAAGGAGCAGCATCAGTCTCCAGTCACATGAATGAGCTCCCAACACATCAGAGCCTCCAGCAAACGTCAACCCTATGAAGACCCCAAGAGAGGACCACCCAGCTGATTCCTTCCCATTTCCTCACCCACAAAAAATAAAATGCTTGTTTTAAACTACCAAGTTTGGGGAGTTAAAAAAAATGATTTATTTGGTTGCATCGGGTCTTAGTTGCATCATGCAGGATCTTGGTTGTGGCCCCTGGACTCTCTAGTTGTGGCTGGAGCACTCTGGAGCCTGTGAGCTTCAGCCATTGCGGTGCGTGGGCTTAGCTGCTTCGTGGCTTGTGGGGTCTTAGTTCCCTGACCAGGGATAGTCTGCGTCCCCTGCATTGCAAGGCAGAATCTTAACTATTGGACCACCAGGGAAGTCCCTGGGGAAGTTTTATTTGCAGCAATTGGTAGATAATTGGAACAGATGAGATAAGGAAGTGAATAGAATGGAAGCAGGAAGCGGGGTCGGGAGAGGAAGAGGAGAAGACTGGGTGAAGAAAAAAGGGGTCCCCAAAAGACGGGCAAGATAAGAGGGCACAGGGCTTGAGAAGGGAGCCCCCACAGCACACATCTTGGACATCACTTTTGAATAAACTCCTTGTTTGCTTTGACTTGCACCAAGAGTTTCTAAAGAGAGTCTGGGGTACACTTACTGGTCAAGTAAGACCCATCGTCTTCTCAACTCTCAGTTTCTCCCTCTTTAAAAAGGGCTGCTTAAATTTATGACTATTTCTGAAAATGATGTTAGCAAACACCCACATTAGGGTCACTTAGGGTCACTTATGGGGCTTCCCTGGCAGCTCACTGTTAAAGAATTTGTTTGCCAATGCAGGAGCCACAGGACATGCAGTTTCGATCGCTGGGTCTGGAAGATCTGGAGGAGGGTATAGCAACACACTCCAGTATTCTTGCCCGGAGACTCCCCATGGACAGAAGAGCCTGGCTGGTCACATAGAGTAGGGAGGAGCTTGTCTAAAGTGTGGGTCCTCCAGAAATTGTCCTCTAAGAAATTGTCATCTCCAGAAGGAGAGTCCAGAAATCTTTAAGATCTAAGTGATTTTATCAGAATCTGTGGATGGGATGATACTTAAGCAGCAATCCATCAGTGAGGAAAAAAAAAAAAAGAGGCTTAACACGTTTATTGGTGCCTGCTGCCGGTACAGAAAGACATTAGGAGAAATTACTAGAATTTTTGAAAGCTGGGGAGGATCAGGCAGGGTTGGGCCACAGATCTCCAAAACACTGCTAATGTGGCAGTTTTGCAGAGTGACCATCTGGCCAAGTGGTCCTCGTGTGTGGTGTCTCCCACATTTACATTGCTCTTGCCTTCACATGTCTGTTCTCCCGGGAAGCCTGTTCCAGTCCTGTGCATCTTTGTGATGGAGGGCAAATTACTAAAAAGTCATCATTGGTCTACACCCTCTGGGGAGAGCATTTCTCTGGGAAGGAAGACGTTGAAATATGAGTCTAAACTTTGCCCCTCGTTGAATGTATGACCCAGTTGGGACAGGATAGGGTGGAGAGGTACTCCTCTCAGGATCTCAGTTTCCCATCTGTTAGATGAAAGTGGTGGACTAATATTCAAAGAGTATTTCTAAAGTTGAGAAAATATGAAAGCTCAGGAACCCTGCCAAATATGATAAGCAACTGATGCTTGTCCATCCCATTGGTACCTCTCAGTTCTTGACTGAAGTTTACATGCATGAGGGATTGGAACAGACTCGTTCTGCCCTCATGGACCACAGAGGTCCTTGTAAATGGCCAAGTGTGCTTTATGGATGACAGCGTCTGTACTCTGTGCTCAGACACTCCTGAACAGAGCCCTCAGCGTTGAGCATAGGTCCTTATATGGAAGATGCTGTGTCTCCTTGTTGTCAACTATTTGCTCATTTCTCTGCCCCTGAGAACCCCACTCAAGAGGATACCTTGAGTAGGATTTTTAGGTGTTACTCATGCTAGCAGGCAGACCCAGGACCCCTTATCTCTCTTCTCCTTCTCTTTTCAAAACTGCCTTCAGATCCAGAAATGCCCAGAGGAAGATGTGGATGGCTTGGAACCTCTGGGAATGAACAGGTAAAGGAGACTAGAGAGGTCTCACAGCCCAATAACTTTCCCCTCTTTTTTTTTTTTTAAACACATGTACAAATAGAAACTTCTAGCAGGAAACAGACTCTTCCAAAGTCATACAGCAAATCAATAACACATCTGGATCTAAAATCTAGGTTTGAAGGGTAGCAAGGTGTTGCTTGGGGGCTCGGACGGTAGAGTCTGCCTGCAATGCAGGAGATTCAGGTTCTATTCCTGGGTCGGGAAGATCCTCTAGAGAAGGGAATGGCTACCCACTCCAGTATTCTTGCCTGGAGAATTCCATTGACAGAGGAGCCTGGCAAGCCATAGTCCACGGGGTCGCGAAGAGCTGGGTACAACTGAGCGACTAACACAAGGTGTTGCCAGATCCCACAGCCTAATGGGAAATCAAGGTGGATATAATGGCTATTTGTCATATTTTTTTTTTTTTTAACATTCAACATCTTAATCTCATTCCTACAGATGAATCTTACAGATGAAGAATTCCCTATCCAGGGGAGTCTTGAAATGAGGTAAAACCAGCATTCCAATGTAAAAGCTGAGAGGGTCAGACACTTGATAAGTCAGGGTTCATTAAAGGACACTGAAACCACCATGTTTTGTATTTCAAACAGAGAGAATTAAAAAATATAAATTGGTTACATGAGTATTGGGAGGATGAATGGCCAAAAGGAGGAGGGGCTGAGACATCCATCACTCCTAGATTTGGGAGAATAAAAGATTTGGAATTCCTAGACCTAGGAGTTCATAGAAGGGGCCCAGACACAACTGGGGTTCATACTTCTGGAAGGACAGAGCTGGGGCCGCGTGGTGGGCACTCAATCTTCTAAAATGCCCTGCGGCTGGTATTTGGCCCTCTGAAATGAGGGGAAGCTGGCTCCAATGGCATTTGGTCTACTGTGTCAGCAGGCAGAGCCAGCTGGTGCTGGTATTTCCAAGGAGGGGCAAATGTATCTGGCTTGAAAGGTGATCCAGAGAGTGGAGCTCTAGCTCTTTTCTGCTGCTGGAAAGATGCTGACGGGAGACAGAAAAAGGAAGAAAATCTCCCTTCATCTCATCTGTCAGTTTTCTTTCAGAGTCTCCCATTCACAGAGTCTAACTGAAAGCAAACTGGCAAAAGAGTAAGGGAAAACTTCATTTGTAGAGAGTGCCATCCCCAGCAGAGCAAGGAAGGACTTGGAGCTAGAAGAGGGGAAATTATTACTAGCATACTCTCTCTCTCAACCTGTCTTGCAGCTGGTAAATAGGCACTAATCTTGGGTTCAATCAGACACCTCACTCAAAACACTGAATTGAGAGCTACAAAGCAAGAAGCAAGGATAAGAGAGAATTCATTCTGAGGGACAGCAAGAGCAGAGAGCCTCATCCTGTTTCTAGGGGGCAGTGGGCATGATGGTGAAGGTGTTGGTATAAGATGGATCCCCAGTGTTCAGGACTCTGTTGATTGTGGTCCTGGCTTTGTCGCCTTCCTTGTTCCCATCCATTCCCCTAATCTTATTTTCCTGTCCTGTTGGGTATCCTGAGAGCCACCCAGAATTTGAAAAGTAGATTTCCATTATGTTTAAAATAACCAGGATTGCATTTGTGTCTGGAAACCCTGACTGACACGTGAGGATGGCACCTGGAAGAGTCTAGAAGTCCCAACGAGCATAGGGCTCAGTCACTCAGTTGTGTCCAACTCTTTGTGACTCCATGGACTGAAGCCCGCCAGACTCCTCTGTCTATGGGATTTTATAGGTGAGAATACTCGAGTGGGTTCTCCAGGGATCTTCCCGACCCAGGAATGTAACTTGAGTCTCTTTCATTGCCTGAAGTGGCAGGCAGACTCTTTACTACTAGCACCACCCGGAAATCTCAATGAGCAGAGAGAACATTTTTTCTCACGACAGGTTGTCGGCCTAACGTGATGTGGTCCAATGAAGTCCTTCCAACAACCAGTTCCTGAAGTTTGTCGTTATGCTATGGCCCCACATTCCTCTGGGTTAGGTTTTTCTTTGGAATGGGTGTCCTTTAGAACATGAATACCCAGAAGTGAGTAACACTGAGGTCATTTACCCTCTTACTTTCTCATTGCAAGGATATGGATATGATGAAAGAACTGGGGCTTGAGTGGAAATCAGAAAGAATATTCTCTTCAAAATAACAGGGTAAATAAAGAAAGACTACTTCCATGAATAGTAGAAAGAGCTTTGGGCTTAGGGAACTGGTCTCTAATGCTGGCCCCAGCCCTTGAACTATGTGACAGTGAATAAGTTGCTATTCTCTCTGGGCCCTGGTATTACCATACCTGCACCACTGGGAAAAGATAGAGGACCTTCCTCTATAGACTCACCTGGGGCACTGCCTTGGCGCGAATCCTTCCCGCCCCTAGTGAGGTTCAAAGCGATATCAACAGAGGTAGTGATGGGAGAAGGGTGGGCCTGGTAGAGCAACAGGAGATCCAGTAAAACCCTGTAGACCACACACCTTCCACGAAGGCCTGGGGCTCCAAACCCTTGTCCTACATCTGCCTCTTGTCAGGCGAGCTGCACCCCCACGCAGTATCATATTGGGAGGGGAGAGCTGAGCCCCTATAACTGTCATCAAGACCTGGATTTTGGGTGTGGAGGGCAGTTTTCACTCTCGATCAACAGGATGTATACTTCAGTATCCATAAGTACTGACATCTGAGCTGCTCTAAGACATCCCAGACACAACTTCAGCAGGCTCTGTCAAGAAGATGAACAAACATTTCTAAATGCCTTTTAAATACCTTATCTGCCTTTGAGTAGGTCAAGTTTTTTTTGTTTTCTTTTTTAAGCCACATATCTAAGGCAGTGGCTCACCAACATTAATACAATGAGAACTCAGATATTCTAGACTTTTCTGAACAAAACAAACAAACAGAAAAACAAACTTAAAGAAAGGTCCCCAGGTAATTCTGATATGTTACAAGTTTGGAACTACTGGCCTAGCACCTTCTGCATTTAATATCACAATTCCTGAAAAATATTATTAAGTGCAGAGCGTGTCATTTCTAATTCATCATATTTATACTTCTGCACTCCTTCTGCTATTAATTTTGACACTAAAGATTCTTCCTTCTTGATCTGCCATTCCTGATAAGTATTGTCCAGTACAGAACATCTCATACCTATTTCATCATATTTATCTTTTGCACAACCTTCCCTCCCTTTTTCTCCTTATCACCTACTTTTGGCATATTAACTCATCAAGCAAAATGAAGACAGACTTACTCAGTGTTCTTTCAAGATCACTGAGGAAGTGAAAAGAGGACATCAGAAGAAGGCTAAGCTTCAGTAAACTTTATTTTTCATGGCTGGAGAGGCTCCCTCTCTTCCCCTCAACCCCCTACCCAAAGCTAATCCATTGCCGAGCCTGGTCGAGTCAGACTCCCCTCTCCCTCATTCCCTGACCTATAGCCTTACTGGTCTTATTTCAGTTTCTCAAATGTGCAGAGCTCCTTCCCATCCCAAAGCATCCATGTAAGCTGGTCCATATTATGTGGCTTCCTCTCCCTCTGAGTCTTCAGGCATTCTATACTTCTCTGTGATGGCCCTTATCATGGTATGAGGCTATATATTTAAAAAAATTGAAATATGGTTGATTTGGGTTTCCTTGGTGGTAAAGAATGGTAAAGAATGGTAAAGAATTTGCCTGCAATGCAGGAGACCTGGTTCGATCCCTGGGTCAGGAAGATCCCCTGGCGAAGGGAATGGCTATCCACTTCAGTGTTCTTGCCTGGAGAATTCCATGGATGGAGGAGCCTGGCGGGCTATACAGTCCATGGGGGCTCAAAGAGTTGGACACGACTGAGCGACTAACACTTCAAGGCTTACCAAGTGGCACTAGTAGTAAAGAACCCGTCTGCCAATGCAGGAGATAGAAGAGACTCAGCCTCGATCCCTGGGTTGGGAAAATCCCCTGGAGGAGGGCATGGCAACCTACTCCAGTATTCTTGCCTGGAGAACCCCCACGGACAGAGGAGCCTGGCGGGCAATAGGCATAGAGTTGCAAAGAGCTGGACACGACTGAAGTGACTTAGCACGCACTTATAGTTGATTTACAATGTTGTGTTAGTTACAGGTGTACAGCCAAATGATTAATATATACATGTATTATTATATATTACATCTATACTTTACAGGTATATAATACATATATTCTTTTTAAGATTCTTTTCCCTTACAGGTTATTACAACATATTGAGTATAGTTACATGTGCTATACAATAGGTCCTTGTTGGCTATCTATTTTATGTATTGTAGTGAATGTATGTTGATCCCAACCTCTTAATTTACCCCTCCCTGCCCTTTCCCTTTTGGTGACCATACATTTATTTTCTATGTCTGTGGGCCTATTTATGTTTTGCAGATAAATTCATTTGTATGATTTTCTCAGACTCCACACATAAGAAAGATCATGGTGTTTGTCTTTCTCTGTCTGACTTACATCACTTAGTATGATAATCTCTAGGTCCATCCATGTTGCTGCAAAAGGCATCATTTCATTCTTTTTTATGGCTGAGTAATAATCTGCTGTTACTTAGCTATTAAATCAGCCATATAACCATGACTGATTTGCACTGTTGTACCTCCCTCTCGAATCTCCCTCTCCTCCCCTCTGCCCCCCATCCCACCCTTTCAGGTCATCATAGAGAACCAGGCTGGGTTCCCTGTTGTTATATAGCGACTTCTTATTAGCTGTCTGTCTTACACATGGTAGTGTATATATGTCAATGCTACTCTCTCCATTCGTCCCACTCTTTCCTTCCCCTATTGTGTTCACAAGTCTGTTCTCTATATCTGCGTCTCCATTCCTTCCCTGAAAATAGGTTCATCAATACCATTTTTCCAGACCCTGTATTTATAAGTTAATATACTATATTTGTTTTTCTCTTTCTGACTTACTTCACTCATATAACAGGCTCTAGGTTCATCCACCTCACTATAACTGACTCAAATTTTATCGGAATTAGGTCAATAGATATACACGCAATCCTATGTACATCCTAAACTCAGGGTCTCTAAGATCTCTCTGTCACCCCAAACATGACTCTATGAGTTCCTCTACTCCATGACTTCATTTCCCAAAGAATAAAGCCCTGAAGTGGATAGGCATTGAGTTCATGGAAAATTGATGGTCTCTCTGGGGTATGAAAGTAATGGAGGGGAATGTCCTTTCTGAAGGACAGAGGTCCTTGGCAGGGTAGTGGTAGAATGACACAGTATAATGGTTTAACAAAGGTTTGGGTCAGAGAAACATCAGTTAAACCCCAGACTGATAGTTATGAACTAAATAAACTTGGCATGTCTCACAACGTCTGTGGGTCATGGTTTTCTCATCTGTGAAAAATGCAAAGTGATAAAATCTGAGCCACAGAGTTTTTGTGAAGGTCACACAAGATGATTTATGTGAGCATACTCCCTGGTATGTTGGAGATATTTTACGACCAAAAAAGGATTAGTATGAGAACAAACAATGCAAAATGCAAGCATTGCTTCACGGTGTCAACCACTCAGATGCAAATCATGTAGAGTCGCAACTCCCAGGAAAATGGTCAGTCTGGAGCTGTGGGAATTCACTGTGTCTCAGGGAGAATTTGAACCTCCTGAGTTTTAGGGACATTTTCTTCCCTGCACTGAAGACCCTATTCATATGCAAGCTATTTGGCATGGAAAATTTGGCTAAAAATTATCCCCTGCTAAAATTTTCACTTGTCTTTCTGAAGACATAAATTGACTTTCCTGGTGGCACAGTGGATGGAAACCCAGCTGTCCATGCAGGGGACACAAGTCTGGCTTGGTCCTGAAGGATCCCACATGCCGCAGAGCAATCAAGCTTGTGACCACACCTACTGAGCCTGTGTGCCAGAGAGCCAGCGCTCTGCAACAAGAGACACCTACACACTGCAGCTAGAGAGTAGCCCCCACTTTCCACAACTAGAGAAAAGCCTGCACAGCAACGAAGACCCAGCACTACTAAAAATAAAAAATATATATATAAAGAATAAATTGACTCTGCTTTTAAAGTAATCAAGTTTATTTCCCCCCTCTGGACATTTGTTTTAGACATAAATAAGGTGAAAACAAAAATAAAAACTCCTGGTATGTGTGCATGTGTGGTAAACGTATTTGTTATATGTACAAGCAAGTCATCTCTCTAAGTCTTCATTTCTCTGTTGTGTCCATTATCTTGGGATGATGATAGTATCTGTCCCAAGGTCTTTTCATGAGAACATGAAGAGTCAAGGCGGAAAATTCCTTGATGTGTAGCCAGTATTCAGGTGATGCTGGTCTCCTTCCCCTTTCTAGAAAAGACAAAGATAAACTTTACATGGAGGTTTTAGTCTGAATGAGGAGATTTTACTTTTCCAATATTCCACCCTTATTTACTTCCCCTATCCCTACACTGGACTTCCCCGGTGGCTCAGTGGTATAAAAATCTGTCTGTCAGTGCAGCAGATGTAGGTTTGATCCCTGGGTCAGGAAGATCCATACCCTGGGAGAAGGGTATGACAACCCACTCCAATTTTCTTTCTTGGGAAATCCCATGGGAAGAGGAGCCTGGCAGGCTACAGTCCATGGATTCACAAAAGAGTCAGATGTGACTACAACAAAAGTCCCTACACTACCCAAAATCATCAGGTCTCAATTAATAGTAATTTAATTAATTCTTTATACATGCGTACACACACATACACAGACACACATACACAAACATGTATACATGGTTGACATGGGGTTAGTAAAGTTCACTTTTTTTTTTTCTTTTTAAGTTCACTTTTTTTTAAAGATAGACAGTACCAAATATTTATTCAAAATAGTTGTAGAGATCACTGAAACTGTATAGGTAATCCTGAAATGATAGGAAGTTAATATAAAGATTTATTATGTCATCAGAAGTAATCAATCAATTTTCTTATTTTTACTGAAGTATAGTTGATTGGTAAGATTCCTTTGATGAGTATAAGTACTAGTAACTAGCAAGAACTTCCTGCTAGCTTCTCCAATGGGCTTTTAATAAATCTTGCACTAGCCCTCCAGCTTCTGGAATTATAGTCATCAGTCACCTGAAGAAAGGCCGAGTCACTGAGTCCTCGCCAGAGATCGCCCAGGGCAACCAGGTACTGAGTGCCTGGTTTGGAAAGGTCAGTGCCTCCCACACCCACCTACAAGGCTTGTTCAGTCAGTAAGTACAGACACAGCTCATCAAGCACTGCATTTACTTTGTGGAATCCATTGCATGCTAACAATGTAAGGTCCAGGGATTGGGACTCTGCACTCTCACTGTCAGGGGGCCTGGGTTAGATCTCTGGTCTGGAAGTGTTTATATCCATAATTTTTATGCAGGTTGCTCAGCAATAGTTGACATTTGAGGGCAGATACTTCTTTATGTTGAGGATGCCCTACATCTTGTAGAATGTTTAGCAGCATCCTTGGCCTTTACCAGCTGCCCCTCACCCCTAAGTTGTGTCACTCAGAAACATCTCTAGATATTGTCCCTGGGAGGCCAGAATTATCCCCTCCCCAGATGAAAACTGCTTTTCTGGGAAGGCAGAAACTTTTCTGAAAAAGTTTTCTGATAAACATTTTTCTTTTGTAGCTTGTGGGACCTTACCCGAGATGGAAACTAGGCCCATGGCAGAGAAGGCCTGGAGTCCCAACCACCGGACTAGTGGGGAATTCCTGAAAATTGCTTTTCTGAATTTAGAGGCCAGTTCTCACTCTAGAAGAGGGGACATTGTAGTGAAGCTCTCAGCCGAGGGATCATTGCAGTAAACCTGTCGGCAATCCTGCCTTTCCTTTGTTTGACTGGAATGTCTGTCTGTTTACTTCCTGGGAGCCTCCTTCTGCCATGATTTTGGTTTCTGATGAACTGATTTGACCACCTAAGAGAGCTAAGAAAAGAGATACCGGGAATAATGCTACTAGACCCAGCAAGGTGCAAAAGAGGATGCACCCATAGAGATGCAGAAATGCAGGCTTTTGAGAAGCCTTCAAGGGAATACAGTGAAACTCTGAAGGTGATGAGAAGATTGACCAGTCACTGTGTGAACTATAGTTGGGAGAAGCAATGCCAGTGAGTGAGGATCATGGCTTCAGGGAATTTAAAGAGAAGGAAGGAAGAGTTACCACTAATGTGTAAAGATGGGTAACCCGTTTCTATAGAGACCAAGTGTGGTGCTGATCCCGCTGGCGCTCTCATTTCCAGTTTGGGGCAATTATGAGTAAGCCCCTTACAAACATTTGCACATAGGATTTTGCAAGAACATAAGGTACCTTTGGCTTCCTGATGGCTCAGTGGTAAAGAATCGCCTGCCAGTGCAGGAGAAAGTGAAAGTGAAAGTCTCTCAGTCATGTCCCACTCTTTGTGACCCCATGGATCCCCAGTCCATGGAATTCTCCAGGCCAGAATACTGGCCTGGAGTGGGTAGCTGTTCCCTTCTCCATGGGATCTTCCCAACCCAGGAATCCAACCGGAGTCTCCTGAATTGCAGGCACATTCTTTACCAGCTGAGCCACAAGGGAAGCCCAAGAATACTGCAGTGGATAGCCTAGCCCTTCTGCAGGGGATCTTCCCGACCCAGGAGTCCACCTGGGGTCTCCTGCATTGCAGACAGATTCTTTACTAGCTGAGCTACCAGGGAAGCAAGGGTTCAGTCCCTGGGTCAGGAAGATCCCTTGGAGAAGGAAATGGCAACCCATTCCAGTATTCTTGCCTGGGAAGTCCTATGAACAAAGGGTGCTTGGTGGACTACAGTCTATGGAGTCCCCGAAACAGTCAGACATGGCTTGGTGATTAAACAGCAACAAGCCTTGCTGGGATCTTGTGTGGATTCAAGGGAGCTAATTAATGAAGAGTATTTATAGGGTGCTTGGAAAGGTAAAGGCACTCAACAAATGGTAGCTGTTGTTTTACTAATTGTTTGAGGGGCTTGCACCATAAAGTGTAGTAAAGAAGCCTTTGATAAATTCAGATCAGGTAAGGTCAAAGGAGAAAGGCAGAACTGTGCTTTGGATGGACACTCTGTTTCAAGGGTGGACCAGCCTTCTGAACTGCAGAAAGTTAGGGATGAATTGTTTGGATCTGGGATCAGACTTCTCCTCCTTGGTCACCTTTCTCTCTAAAATGCCAACCCCAGGCTGGGCTGCTGACTAGGAGGCAACCATGCAGATCCGGGTCTCTCTCGTACTTCTCCAACTCTTCAACTTCTGCCAAGGGCGAGGTTAGTATAGAACATGGGAGCTCCAAGAATAGCCTGGGAATAGGGTGGGCACGGCGGGGAGGGGCAGCAACACAGAGAAAGTCTTGGACCAACACTTTCTAGCTTGACCTTAGGAAAGAGACTTCACCTCTTTGACTTTTAACTTTTTTCATGTAAAGTCGAAAGTCCCAATATCTACCTTGAAGAGTAATTGCGAGGATAAAGTTATTCACTTACAAGGAATATAAAAGGAAATTTATGCTTTTTTAACATAAAAGGAGTTTTATGTTTTCTTTTTTTTTTTTTTTACAAGAAACTTTTAACACTGCCTTAGATTCAAGGTTGTCCCCTCCCCACCACAACCCCTTTAACAAATATTTACTGACAACTCAGAGCCAGGTGTGTGTTAGGTGTGTAGACTGCAGAAAAGAGTATTATGAGGTCCCTGTTTTCAGAGTCTTCTTGGTCAAGGAAGGAAAAGAGTGATTGAGAGCAGCTTCCCTGATGGTTCAGTTGGTAAAGAATCCACCTGCAACGCAGGAGACCCTGGTTTGATTCCTGGGTCAGGAAGATCCCCTGGAGAAGGGAAATGCTACCCACTCCAGTATTCTGGCCTTGAGAATTCCATGGACTGTATAGTCTATGGGGTCGCAAAGAGTCGGGCACGACTGAGCGACTTTCACTTTTCAGGGTTTACTGATGCTTTTCTATTTATCAAGCTTCCCATTGGTCATCTGTCACCCTTCAGTAAGTCTAAAATGTGCCTATTTTGTTATTTTAGTTGCTAAGTTGTGTCTGACTCTTTGGCTATCCTTGGTAGCCCACCAGACTCCTATGTCTATGAGATTCCCCAGACAAGAATACTGGAGTGGGTTGCCATTCCTTCTCCAGGGGATCTTCCCGACTCAAGGATTGAACCCACGTCTCGTGTCTCCTGCATTGGCAGGTGAGTTCTTTACTGCTGAGTCACTAGGGAAGCCCAAAATGTTCATATACACCCGTTTTACAGTGTATATTTGTATATTTGAGTGTCAAAGAGATAGGTGATTTATCCAAGCTTGGAAATGATTGAGTCAAGTTCAACCCTGCTCTCAGATTGAAGTTGGTCCTTGTCTCACGATCAGATATCTTTTCTAGAAAGACAGTGAGATGGGGGTGGACGCCTGAGAGATCTTCCTCATCAAATCCTAGAAAATCAGACATGGAAAGATGCTCAGAGATGGCGGAGTTCAGCTCCCTAATTTTACAAATTGCAATTTACAGATTGCAATTTGAAGACATTAAATTGATAGACTATCACATGGTATTAACAGTAAGTGGCAGGGCTAGGACTTGCAGCCACTTGAGTGGAAGTCTTAAGTCTTGGGTTTTCACCACATCAGGCTACTCCCAGAAATGAAAATCTCAACTGCTGTGTAGATGGAGAAGGGGCTAGGTGGACCCGGTGGGCTGAGTGGGAAGAAACACGGAGCTTAGCTATTACAGACAGCCTGGCGCTTGTGGCCAGGGCCGTCCCCTGCCCCGACCCCCTCTGCACATGGAAACAAGAAGTGAGCCTTTCTCAACCACCTTCTCTCTTTAATCAGAATGGGCGTTGCAAATGTTTGCAGATATCCCATAAACACTGGCCCCTGCGCAGAATGGACCCAGCGCTGGTTTTACAACTGGAAAACTTCTGAATGTGGGTCTGTTAATTTTGGAGGTTGTTACGGCAATGGCAACAACTTTGAGAAGAAAACAGAATGTGAAGAAACCTGCAAGAAACCTGATTTTCCAATAAGAAGTCAGCCCTCCCTGGAGTCAGGCTTGCTCTAGGGCAATAGAAGGTATTTTTGTGAATAAGAAGTGCATTCCTCCATCTCCTTCTCTCTGCCGTGTTCTTTTTTTTTTTTTTAATTAATTAATTAGGCTTTGCCAAGTTTTAGTTTCGGCATGCGGGACTTAGTTCCCTGACTAAGGATAGAAATTGGGCTCCCTGCATTGGGAGCACACAATCTTAGCCACTGAACCTCCAGGGAAGTCCCCCTGGTGTGTTCTTTATTTTTTAATTAGAGGATAGTTGCTTTACCATATTGCATAGGTTTCTGCTGTGGATCAAAACGAATCAGCCATAGGTATACATGTGTCTCCTCCCTCTCAAACCTCCCTCCCACTTCCCACCCATTCCCACTCCTCTGGGTCGTTACAGGGCCCCAGTTTAAGTTTCCTGAGTCATACGGCAAATTCCCATCAGTGATCTAGTTTACATTCGGTAGTCATGTTTCCATGCTACTCTCTCCATTCATCTCCCTCTCTCCTTCCTCCCCCGTACCCCTGTCCATAAGGCTGTTTTCTATGTCTGCATCTCCACTGCTGCCCTGCAAACAGGTTCATCAGTTCCATCTTTCTAGATTCCATATATACATGTTAATATATGATATTTGTCTTTCTGAATGATTTCACTCTGTATAATAGGCTCTAGGTTCATCCACCTATTAGAACTGACTCAAATGCTTTCCTTTTTATGACTGAGCAATATTCCACAGATACAAGTACCACAGCTTCTTTTCCATTCATCTGCTGATGCACGTCTAGGTTGCTTCCATGTCCTAGCTATTGCAGATAGTGCTGCACTGAACACTATGGTGCACGTGTCTTTTTCAGTTTGGTTTCCTCAGGGTGTATGCCGAGAAGGGGGATGGCTGCACTGTAAGGTGGTCTTATTTCCAGTTTTTAAAGGACTTTCCCAACTGCCTCCCATAGTGGCTGTATCAATTTACATTCCCATCAACAGTGCAAGAGAGTTTGGTGTGTCTTTAGATTACCCACCTCTGTGCCTGAAATTCTACAAATATTGCCAAAATGTTTAAAATCTCAAGACTTTATTTTTAAAATATATACATACATACAAATATTAATATACTGTGGGGATTAAGAGTCATTCACACTTACTACTGGAGAAGGAAATGGCAACCCACTCCAGTATCTTTGCCTGGAGAATCCCATGGACAGAGGAGCCTGGTGGGCTACGGTTCATGGGGTTGCAAAGAGTCAGACATGACTGAGCAACTAACACACACACACACACACACACACACACACACACACACACACACACACTTAGTATGAGTTATTGCTTAGTGATTTGGAGGATAAAGGTTTTGGGGGATGGATGGTGAATTTTAAAACTTGGGGCGTGGTATTGGAAGAAACCACATTAGACAGGGAAGTAGATCTTTGGGGTAAAGATTAAATTAAATTAAATTTTATCCACAAGGGCAACATTCAATTATCATCTTAAAATAACATTCCTCTGTGTATGCCTTTACTTACTTTCTCTCTTTCTCTCCTCCCCATTTCTCTCTCTGTCTCTCTGTATGAATTATGTAGTATTTTCTATCAGGATTTTTATGTAACATTTTACTGTAAACATTTAAACATTTTACCAGATCAGTGAACATTCTTCAGCATCATTGTTAATGGCTACGTAATATTCTAACCTACAAAGCATCATAATTTACTTAGCTAATCATCTGTGGCTAAATGTGTGCTTCCAATTTTCCCATTATTGCAAAATAACACAAGGTTAAACATTAAGAATGATTTTTAATACCTTTGAAAAGTAACGTCCTTAGTGACACCAGAAAGATGGCTGAATAAGAGGTCCCCTCTCATACTCCTTCTAAATAATTGTTTGGCATCAATTCATAGACAAAAATGCCTTTATGGAAGTTTTCAGATCCAGGAAGGAGACTGTGAAGCCCAGGGTAGCCCTAGATCTAGGAGAACCATTTGAGAAGGCAGGCCCACACCCAGGCGGCTGACAGACCCATCATGGTTCCAGCTAGAGACCCAGAGACAGCTCCATACCCACGAGGACTTGCTTACAGTCCCATTTAGCTTGGTTGCCACCAGCCCCATATGCCAAGGGACCCAGGCAGAGTCAACCTCCCCCACGCATCAGATAATAGGCCTAGAGAACTAGTGAGCCCTGAACTAGCCTGTGAACTGCCTCCAGCCCCTGCCTAGAAGCCCCTGGAGGAAAAGCCACCAAACTTACTCAGAGTGTAGATTCTGAAAGGGCCCTAAAATAGGAGCTGTCTCATTCTGTCCATGGTCTGCAGACAGGCCCACTGGCTCAGGGACCCAAGAGAAGACACTCCCATCTGCAACTCTGGAGGTCCCGAAAGGCCCTAGGCTGGGTTCCAGCCTTTTCCAGCCACAGACTATGAGCAGTCTTGCCAGAACAGAGACTTGGCAGGAGACACATCTGTACTTTGGGAGATACAGAAAGGGCCCTAGAATTGGCTCCAGTCCTTCCAGTCACAGTCAGGGAACAGCTCAGCCCAGCCCAGCCAGGGACCCAGCAGGCGACACTCGTCTGTGCCTCTTGAACCAGGAATACAAAATTCAATCTTGGCTGTTGAACCTGAAAAAGTCCTGGGGCTCCATTTCAGTCCCTCTCAGCCATGGTCCAGGACTAGTTTCACCCACCCAGGGACTCATCCAGTGACTCAGCAGCAGCCCTCCCAAGGACCTGGTGGGAGCCACACCCACCTTGTACCTGGTAACAGGCTCGCTGAATGAGGACCTGACCTTAGACCCTAAAGCAGACCCCTTTCCCAGCACCTCCCTACAGAACCAGGTTCTAGAGACAGTCTCAGCCACCCAAGGACTGGACAGAATCCATGCCTACCTGAGCCTCTGAAATCAATGCCGATCACAAACCCACTGCAGATGACGCAGTGACAGTCTCAAAACCAGCTCTAAGCCAGCACTCTGATTCTAGTGGTAGTCCTGGAAGCCTGGGGAGCTGATAGAAAGTTCTCACATGCCAAAACCAGTATATCAAGACTGGAAGAGGTGTTTGTTCCTTCAAATGCAGAGACACTGACACAAGGCCACATTAATCATGAAGAATCAAACATGGCACACCCAAAGGAACTAATAAGGCTCTGGTAACTGGCTCCAAAGAAATGCAGATCTAAAATCTGCCTGTCAAAGACTGCAAAATAATCACCTTAAGGAAACTCACTGAGGACTTCCCTGGGGAACAGTGGATAAGAATCCACCTGTCAATGCAGGGGACACAGATTCCATCCCTGTTTGGAGAAGATTCCACATGCCTGGGAGCAGCTAAGCCCATACACCACAAAAACTGAGAAATGGAAAATTTCCTGCCACATCAGTAAACAAGGTTTTCACAATCCTCAGCAATCCCAGCCCTCCAAATGTGAATTCCTGAGTCCTAAGGGCACCCAGGAAGGAGAGAAACACTTGCAATTTAGCAGCCATTAGGCTGTAGCCACTCCCTATGGTAAACCCAGAGGAATTCAAGATGTAAAAAATACATGATGCTGGCCCCATATAGCTGAGATGCAAATGAAAGGAATGATTCTGTGAGTTCAGACTCTTGCATCTTCCCATACACAGAAATGTGCTGAATTCCTTAACTTGGGATATCTGATTTTCTTTACTTCACAAAAATACTTTTGATGTTTAGACTACCTGCCCTTTGTTGCAAACTTCTATATAACCTGACTCATCCCCCTGCCTCCTCGGAGCAGTTCTCTCAGGGTTACTTAAATACTGTCTCCTGAGCTTAAGTTTTTTTTTTACAAGGATGCAGTTTAGGTGTCAGTGACTGACTGAGGCTGTTCTGCCATCTGAAGTTCAACTGGGGAAGGATCCACTTCCAAGCTCACTCACCTGGCTGTTGGAAGGATTCAGTTCTTCAAAGGCTGTTGGCCAGGGGCCACCTTCAGCCCTTGACAATTGGGCCTCTCCAGGGGGCAGCTCACAAACATGACAATGGCCTTCATCAGAGCGAGCAGTGGGGAAAAACCAGAACAAGTGCTGGCAAAATAGAAGTTCCAGTTTTTTGTAACTTAATCTTGGAAGTGACACTGCATCACTTTTCATTACAGTACTGCTCCTGAGAAACAGGTCACTAAGTCCTGTCCATATCAAGGCAGTGATTACACCAGAGCGTGAATCCTAGGAAGTGGGGATCACTGGACCCCCTGGGCAGTCTGACTGCCACAGGGAGGAGGAGCTTGGCCAGAGTCCCACAGCAGTGACCGCCTAAAGATTCACTTGGGAATTTTCTGGTGGTCCAGTGATTAAGATTTCACGCTTCCACTGCAGGGGACATAGGTATGATCCCTGGTTCAGGAACGAAGATCCTGCAATCCATGTGGCCAAAAATAAATAAATAAATAAAATAAAATTTAAAAAGACTCAGTTCTCTAGTCTCCTTCCTCTCCCTCGTTCTTCTCTGATATTTGTTCACAGGTGAAAAGTTGAAGACTTCCAGTGCCTGGTTCCTATGAGTACAAATATCCAAGAGGCCTTACATCACCAAGTCTGGGTGATGAGAACTGTTGTGATACAAAAGTTGCTTAGATGAGAAGATACACAGAAACTATCAAAAAGAAGAAACTACCAGAAGACCAGTGAGTGCCAGATAAGCTACAGGGGCACTGGAAATAACACTCTTGACATGGTGTTGAGATCTTTCTAAATTTCTTAATCCACATATGCTGGAGGAAAATCCTTCAAATGAACAAGCTCCACAAGCCTTAAAAAAACTTCCTGGGAAGACTGAAAGAGAATAATTCAGGAGCATACATTAATACAGATTTATAACCTGTTTTTATCAGTTAGCAATATCTGGTGAAAATTTTCCTATATTGTTAAATATTCTTCAATGGGATCATTCAAAGGGGTAGAGCTTTCTTGGTATGGCTGGATGATAATTTATTTAAGCAAACTTCTTTGATTAAATATGAAGAGAGTTTACGATTTCTCAGTATAATAAGTAATGCTGTTTGGACTTCTTTGGTGGTGCAGTGGTTAAGAACTCACCTTGCGATGCAGGGGACTTGGGTTAAATTCCTGGTCGGGAAACTAAGACCACATGCCTCGGAGTAACTGAGGGCATATGTGCCACAGCTAGAGAGTTCACGCACTGCCATGGAATATTCTGCATGATGCAACAAAGATCTGATGCAGCCAAATACATAAATAAATATTTAAAAAAATTAAGCAATGGTACAAGGATAATAAGTCACTGTGAGCATTTCTGACTAGTTAGGATAGATTATAAGAAGGGGACCCTCTGGGTCAGAGAAACATGCATTTTAAAAGCTTTCAATACATAATACCGTCTATTAAAATTTTCATAATTGCCACTTATGAAACACTTACGATATGCCAGGAACCAAGTTAAGTACTTTACATATACACTGTCCTTTAATATTTCCAACAGCCCAAAGAGGAAGATTCTATGAATATCTATATCTTACAAATGAGGAAGCTGAAAGTCAGAAAGATAAATGGCTTGATCCAAACAGCAAACTGACAAGGAGTAAAGCTGGTGTTTGAACTGAAGTGGGACTCTAGGACCCATATTCTCTCTCTTTTTTTTTTTTTCAGCTACACCAATCAGCATGTCGGATTGTAGTTCCCCAACCAGGGATTGAACCCGCACCCCCTACATTGGAAGCATGGAGTCTTAACCATGGGACCACCAGCGCAGTCCCTGGAACCCATATTCTTAATCTGTTTGCTTTCATTAAAGTTCAGCTCTATTGTGTGAGCAGCCCAGTCCTTGCTTACCTCTCCATCCCATAAAATCCCCCGACCTCTCCATATGGACTATACAAGGATATTCTGGGCCTGCCTGCTTCTACCTTTTGATGTTCGTATTTTGTGGGCTCTTGAAAGCTGGGATGTTGCGTTACACATTTCTGCACCCAGCCAAGGGAGGTGACGTGTGTACAGAGTAAATACTCTTCAAGTACCTATTGATTTGTTTTGTCAAAATTACACTGTGGAGGAAAGGAGGGGCCTGGGATTTATTTTTCAGAGGTAAAGTTTTAAGCTCTCAGCCAGTTCTATGATTCTTGTCATCTTTGAATTATGGAAGAAAGGAAAGACGGAAGGAAATGAAGGAGGGAGGGAGAAGCAGTGCTAATCAAATTAAACTGCAGACAATAAAATCAAGAGCTGTGAGGAGGGAGCCCAGAAAAAATCATGGAAAAAAACCTCAAGAGTGAAAGCCTCCACCCGCTATCGAAGGACCTCCAAAGAAATGACAGAAACCTACCAGGGATGACTTTTATCCTCTGAACTAAGATAAAAGGGGAAAGGAAATGCAGAATGTGATATCTGGGTGCTAGTTGCCCCAAGCAATAAACCCAAACTAGAGAATAAAGCCATAAATACATAAGATTGAGAGATTAGGGAGTTCCCTGGTGGTCCAGGAGTTAGGACTCTGAATTTTCACTGCTGAGGGCCTGGGTTCAACCCCTGGTCTGGGAATGCATGGCATGGCCAAAACAAACAGACAAAAAACAGCATAGAAATAACAAGGTGACCTTACAAGTATACGACAGCTGAACCATATGAGACCAATGGAGAACTAACCCTGAGATAAGCATGAACGTGCCTACCTTGTGCATTAATATGTTGAGAGATTTAGCTATTTCAAACTAGAGTCTCCAGCCCGCCAACAGAGATCATGAGTGAACCAGTGTAGAAAATGTAACTGGCTGTGTCTGTCTGTATTGCCTCCTGGAGGTGGTTAAAGGAGGGTCCTCTGGGCACCATCCAGGCCACTTGGAGCTCGGCCTGCAGAGTGAACCCATCAGTGAGGGGTTGTTGTTTTCAGACTGACTGCAAAGGGCGGCTGCTTCCATAGTCTGTTCCCCTGGTGGTGCCAAGATTCTAACCATAACCCTAAGCCTAATCCTAGCCTGTAATAAACCACAGGCTTTGGACCATTCATCTGGAGAAAAATTTCCAGAGGGCTGTTCAAGATGTGAGGCTTGCAAATAAAGGGATAGGGGGGTACTGTAGCTCTAGGGGGTTCCATCTTTTATATAATAAGCTGACCCCAGTAGGCTTGGTTTGGCTGGGTGCTGGGCTTCTGTGGGGTTGATATCCCATCTGTAGGGGATACACAGAGACTTCTGGGTCCAGGATCTCCGTGCTCTGCAGGCGGGACCTTCAAATGCTATGCTTTTCTGTGGCTGAAGGGGGCACTGCAGCTCCCCCCAAGTACCATCTTTAATAGCTAACGAAACCAGATACTCACCAGATTGCAGCTGTGAATGGAAGACTAACAGCTCCTCAGCCATTGCTATTTTTATGTTTTCCTCACCCCCTCACTTTTGATCAACTGGGTAAACGTGGTCATGGGGCAGGAAGGGTAATATTTGTTGTGTTTGCAATGTGATTATTTCGTGAGCTAATTTCCCAAAGCTCCATCAATAGACAGGACACAAAGAACCACACAGGAGTCATAGGAGCCACCAGCTGGTACAGCCCTAGCTCCCAGGGCATTAGGGCTGACAGTTTGAGGTCTCATACATGTTAGTAGATGAAAAGGCAAAAAAAAGTAATTTCTTCCATGTCCTGTTGGGTCACCTAACTGCTCTCTCTGCTTCCACATTGCCCCCAGAGTCGATTCTTAAATTTAATTTTGGCTGTGCTGGGCTTCTCATTGAGGGGGGGCTTTTCTTCGAGGTGCCTGGACTCTAGAGTGGGGGCTCTGTAGTTGTGGGATGTGGGCTCACTTACTCCATGGCATGTGTGATCTTTCTAGACTAGGGATGGAACTTGTGTCCCTTGTATGGTGGGAGGATTCTTAATCACTGGACCACCAGGAAAGTCCCACAGTCTATATAAACATAACAGCCAGAAGGATCTTTTTCAAATGTAAGATGACGTTGTCCTTCTGCTCAAACCCCCATCAGGGCTCCTAAATTTCTCAGAATAAGAGGCAAAGTCCTTGTAGTGACCACAGGACCCTCCGTAATCTGTGCCCATATACCTCTCTGATTATCTCCCCTGGTGCTCCTGACCCCTCACCACTCCAGCCACAATCCTCAAGCACCCAGGGCACACTCTGACCTCAGGTTCTCAGCCGTAGAAATTTCCTCAGTCTGGACAGCTCTTTCCATGGATTTCACATGGCTCATGTCTTTCTTCACTCAGCTCATGACTTGAATGACACCTTAGGAAAGACCTTCCCTGAATACGCTCTGCTAAGCAACTACCCCGACCTCACCCCCATCCACTGGACCCACTTGTCATGTTACTCATCTTTATAGTTTGCCATAATCTTGCCACCACCTGACATGATTATATGCGCTGTTTCATTCATTTATTGACTGTTCTTCCCCCCTACACACACACATGCACATGCATACACCACACACCTCCTTGATCTCAAATCCACCCCACCTAGAACAGAACATACAGTAAGAACTCAAAAAGGATTTCCCAAATGAGCAATACCTCTTCTTAAGCTGTTCCTCAGACAGGGCTTTCCTCTACTGGTCTGGCTTCAGAACTTCACTTCTTAAGCTCTGGCTCCCTCAAATGTAGCTTTCTATTATCCCACCAACCCCAACCTGCCCTTTACTGAAGAGCAGATATTTGTTTTTGCATCAGTTTTACTGTACACAGTCCTCTAGACTGGAGGTGGGGTTTAGAGACAACGGCAAGGCAGCCTGTTATTGGAGATGGGAGGTCAGTGCAAGAAGAGAGCCTGCCCTGAGTTCTGGAGGGGGTGGCAGTTTACCAGGATTCTGGCCCTGGGAGCCAGGAGATGGAGAGAATAAATAAATATAGAAAGAAGGGATAGAGAGGAGGGAATAAAGAGAAGGGTACAAAGAGAAGAAAGGATAGAGGGAGTGAGCTTGAGCTCTAGCTTGGAAAGAAGATACAAGAAACTGATAGCATTCATGGCCTCCACAGAAAACAACAGAGTAGGGACTTCTCTGATGTTCCACTGGTTAAGACTGCTTTTCAATGCAGAAGGTGTGAGTTTCATCCCTGGCTGGGGAACTAAGATCCCACGTGTTGCTGCCAGAAAACCAAATCATAAAACAGAAGCAATATGGTAACAAATAAAGATTTTTTTTAAAAAAAGGAATTCTTAAAGAAAAAAGGAACAGAGTAGCTGGGAGTGGAGGAAGAGTGTCAAGGGTGAAGGATGTTTCACTGTCTATTCTTTTCTTTTTTTGGAGTATAATTGCTTTAGAATGTTGAGTTAGTTTCTGCCTTACCAGGGAGTAAATCAGCTATATGTATATATATATATATATATATATATATATATATATATATATATATATCACCTCCCTCTCCCCTCATCCCACCCACCTAGGCCACAGTTGGGCTGTTATTTGCTCTGAGACGTGTGGGATCTTCCCGGGTTAGGGATCCAACCCTGGTCTCCTGCACTGGCATCCAGATTCTTTACCACTGAGCCACCAGGGAAGCCTGGCTATTCATTTTAAAGAAGATGTGGGACATATATTGTATATCCTTTTTTTACTTTTTGAGCTGTGATCCATGTGTTGTTTCTACAAAATAACAACTTGATTAAAACAAAAACAAAAACCTACAACAAAGCACCCTGACTTTGTTACCTTCTTTCTGTGTGGCCCCAAGGAAGTAACTTGGCGGAGACCTGTCAGGCTCAATAGTTGAGACCCAGGAGCTTAGTCGCTCCATGGCATGTGGGATCTTCCCAGATCAGAGATCTAACCCAGGTCTCCCGCATTGCAGGCAGATTCTTTACCATTGAGCCACCAAGGAAGCTCTTATCACAATCTGAGGGCTATTTGGGGGGTCCAGGAGATCTCACAAGCGAATCTCCCAGCCCTGTGTCAGGCACACAGTACCTGCTGCTGTTGTCAGAACTCCCAGCAACTCTGGAAGGACTCCAGCATCTCTCTGAGCCCCAGTTCTCTCCTCCACCACCCTGGGAGAATAACCTGCAACTGCACAGGGCTGGTGGGCGGATTAACCGGGGAAGGGCCTCGGCACACAGAGGCCTGAGTTACCATCACTGTGTCACCCGTCACAGCTCACCTCTTCTGGGACTCTGCCTGGACGATCTGGTGGCCACGCCCACTCCCCCGCCTCCCCAGCCCACGGTTGCAGGCAGGAATGGAATGTGCCGGAATAATAAGAACAGAGGCCACAGGCCCGCCAGTGCTGGAAGCAGTCACTTTATTGGTTGGAAAAAGAAGCAGCTGTGGTCAGCTCAGGAGGGAGGGAAGAGGCCAGGGAGGAGTGCAGCTGGGCTGCAGCCAGACAGGGCCAGGCAGACGTTGCTGCTCCCTCAGTCCACAGGCTGCGGTGGCTGGAGCTGGAGGAAGAAAATCATAACAATACCATCAACAACAATACCGGGGACACTAGACAAGAGCGCTTGCAGCTTAAATTCTGATCCAAAGCTCCTCCCACTCCATCACATCCCCCGCTACCTTCCTATCCCCTACCCCCCAGCAAAGCCTCAATTTCTCAAGGCCTTGGGGCTCTGCTGGCATTTTTCCAGAGGTCCTAGACTCACTTCTTCTGCTCTGACCTTCCCTGGATACACCGGGGTATACCATGGTCCCCACGGACCACTGTGACCATTCTTGAGGGGTCACTGTCATTTACCTCTCTAAGAATCCTTCCACCACTAGGAAGTTGCACTATGCCCCCATTCCTTTGGTTAAGCTGAGTTAACTGATCAAAAAGATCTTATATATCCCATTTTATAAACAAAATATTTGCAGTTCAGGGAGGTGAAAAAGGCTAGTTAATTGTCAGAGGCTGAAATCTGAACCTAGGTCTTCCTGACTGCAGCGCCAGCCCATGTTGTTGGCACACATGGAGGCAAGAGGCAGCGGGCATCGCTGGAGAGCTCCGGGCCCTGGGGAGACCGCGCTTCTCTTTCAGGCACTGAGTTAGCAACCCTGGGTCCTTGGGCATGTCCTCCCCTCTCTCTTGGTCTCAGTCTTCACATCTGGGCAATAGGTTCCATCACTGGCCTGCCGGTCTATTGACTGAGAGCTTATCAACAGCAGCGCACGATTAGCAATAAGATTACAACAAGGGGGTCCTTCCGGGGGCTTGCTTGTCCCGTTCCCTCCATCCGGAACAGCTTCCCTACCACTGTACTTCACCCCCTTCAGGACTGGCTCAGAGCCCTGCTCCCTCCTTCCCCCACCCTCGGGAAGGTGAGGCTTCCTCCTGTGTTCCTACCACACCCAGCCCTGCCCTCCACTGCCGCACTGATTGTAGGCCTTGGGAGTGTCTGTCCATCTGTCTGCCTCAACCACCTGGCTGCAAGCTTGGTGAGGAAGGGCAGTAGTCACCTTTTGTCCCAGCACACGGCACAGGGCTGGATCCCTCAATGGACTGAAGATGCATGTGCCTTGGGTTTTGTTTCTCTTTTTTTCTTTTTTTTTAAAAAAATCTTTATGTATTTATTCACTTGGCTGCACTGGGTCTGAGTTGCAGCATGTGGGATCTAGCTCCTTGACCAGGGATCGAACTCAGGCCTCCTGCATTGGGAACTCAGACTCTTTGCCACTGGACCACCAGGGAAGTCCCTCTCTTTACTTCCTGATGCTTGCTTTATGACTTAACACTGTTTTATTTTTAATTATCTGTGGGGAAGGAGAGGCTCCACGATCTTATCTTTAGGCATGGGAACCACTCAAAGCAGGTGAATGTAGTCCTGTCGGCCACAGAGTAAGTGCACAAGTGAAGGGGAAAAGGAGTAAATCTCACAGCCCAAATAATCAGCAAATATTGTCCCATCCACCTTCATGTATGTTGCAAACCCAGCCTCTTAGGTCACCTGGTCCATCACCTCCCACCTGGCTTCTTGCAGGAGCCTCCATGCTGGTCTCCCTGCTTCTGCCACTGCCCCCTCTAGGGTCTCCACACAGCAGCCAGAGCAATCCTTTTAAAAACAAGTCAAGAGAAGGTCCATTTCCAAGGGCCCAACATCTCTGGGTCAAGACCAAAGTCCTGAACTTTCCTGGTGGTCCAGTAGTTAAGAATCTGCCTGCCAATACAGGCAACCTGGGTCCAATCCCTGGTCCAGGAAGATTCCACATGCCACAGAACAACTAAGCCCATGTGCTATAACTACTGCCTGCGTGCTGCAATTACTGAAGCCTGCTTGCCTAGAGCCTGGGCTCCGCAGCAATAGAAGACACCACAATGAGAAACCGTGCAATGCAACAAAGAGTAGCCCCAGCTTGCTGCAACCAGAGAAAGCCTGTGCATAGCAGTGAGACCCAGTGCAGTCATAAATAAATAAAATATATTTTAAAAAAGACTGCAGTCCTTACATGGTCTGTCAGGTCTCTCCACTAACCACCTGCCTCTCTGACCCTCTCCTCTATTGCCTTCTCTTTGATCATAGGAGGCTTTTCCTAAAACACACCAGGGGTTCTACTGCTTTATATCCGCTGCCCCCACTGGCCATAACAGTCTTTCTGAAAGCTCCCAGTTCCCTTCATCATCTCCAACAAGTTTGTTCAAATGCTGCCTTTTGGAAGGTCCCGTGATAAAACTGCAACACAGCTCCCTGCTGCTCCCCATCCCTACTCCGTATCCTCCTGTTTTCTTTTTCTCCAGGTTACTTATTTCCTGCTAACATTTTACTGGGAATGAAGGTGTTGAAGGAGCCTGGTGCGCTCAGGTCCATAGAGTCTCAAAGAGTCAGACACAACTGAAATGACTTAGCATACATGCATGCACAGTATATAAAACCCATCAGAGAGAAATTTTTGTTGGGTTTGTTTACTCAGGGAGCTTCCCAGCACCTAGAGCAGTGCACCACATGTGATAGATGCTCAGTGACTATGTTGAACAGATGAGAACAAATCAAAGGATGGATAAGCAAATAGCAGTGTGTTAGCTCAGGGGTTCCTTTTCAGCCTCCTGCAGGGGTTGTCACATCTGCGTATCAGTGTATCCCTCCCCCCACCCCAGAGCACTTACCTCAGAAGACAGGGGTGACACAGGACACCTTCCCGCAACCATTGCGGCAGCATTTCAACAGGTCAGGACACTGGCTGTCCACCTGGCACTGGTCCCGGCAGAGGCCGAGCTGGGGGAAGGCGCTGTCCACCTTAGGGCAGGAGCCCTTCTTCTCTGGGTAGAAAAAGGAGTAAGAGGTGGTGAGCAGAGCCAAAGCAGGTGGCTGCACATGTCTCCACAGCACGTCTGCCCACCTGGATTCACAAACAAGACAGCTGCCTGCCTGAGCGAGTCTCAGGGGGCTTGGAAGTTTGTCTGCAACCTTCCTTTCTCCTGTTCTCTCCTCCCAGGGGTTTTGAGATCACTGGACTCCAGTTTGAGTCCCAGTGCTGCCTTCTCCTAACTTTGTGGCCTCAGGATGGAAAGCCCCTAGAGCCCTGTGTCAGATGAGATCAGTGCTGACCACACCACAGGGTTGTTATGGAAGCAATGGAGGCCAACAGACTTCTCCCTGAGAAGTCAACATCCTTTGTAGCAATAATAATGATGATGAGTAAAGGCAATCGTTAACACTTAGCTCCTTCTAAGTAGCAGGCATTATCTGAAGCTTTTGACATTTATTAAGTCATCTAATCCTCGGGGTAATCCTAGAACCGGGGACAAGGAGCTGTAACAATTTCCTCATGTTGCAGATGAGGAAACTGAGTCAACAAGAAGTTAAATAATTTGCTTAAAGTCAAACAGGGTAGAGACAGGATTTGAACCCAGGAACCTGGCTTCAAGTCTGTGCACCATGCATTTTGCTGCTTTATTAAGCTGTAAACCAAAGTGCCCATGTAAGGGTGACACACCCACAATGCTTTCACTCCCATATACTCACTCCTAGTTACAACTAGGTGGAACCAAGGTCCCCTCTACACTCTTACTCTAACACCCAGAGAAGCATTCTTCCACTAGTGCACACACACACACACACACACACACACACACACACACACACAAAACCACAGAGATGTGCCAATTACAAAGTCCTTAGTGCAAATCCATCTTGTCCTTTAATTTTCACATCAAACCTCTCTTCTGTAGGGGATAGTCCTTATTACTGTATTCTTGTTACAGAGGAGGAAAATGAAACCCAGAGCGGTGAAGGCATCACCCAACATCACACTGCTGATCAGAAGTAAAACCAAGACTTGAGTCCAGCCTTTCAATGTCCACACACACACACACATACACACACACACACACACACTCCGTGCTCCACTCCAGGCTCAGGGAGGAGGGAGCCAGGCTCAGTGCCCAGAAGCCCCAGGAGCAAGTCCAGCCAAATGTCAAGCATGCACAGAGCTGGGTGATGAGCTGAGAGGACACGGGGGGGCTGCCCTCCTGCACACACACCCTTTCCCTGGAGAAGGGCAGGAGCTCTCAATACTGAGCTGCCCCAGGACAGAAGGGCACCAGGAGCTCGTGACTCACCAAACAAGCCAATGAGTGGAGGCTATACTCTCTCCTGAGACATCTCACGTGTACCATTTCATTTAGCCTCATGTCAGTCCTACAACATCTGAGATTGTCATCCCATTGTATAAAGGAGAAAGCAGAGGCTCAGAGAGGGGAAGCCATTTGCTCAGGACACACAACCTGCAGATGGTACAACAAGGATTCTGATTCTGGAGACCCTCTGGCCCTGTCCATCTTTCTGCCTCAGTCTATCCATCTGAGACCAGGGAGCAGCAGAGACTCCCCCAAGCAGAAACTCCTCTTTTCTCCCCACTCCCCTCCCATCTGTCTGTCTTTCTCTCCCAGTGTCCTCCTCTCCTGGTTTTCCTGACTTTGGTCCAGGTTAGAGATCCCCAGATCCACAAGCCCCCCTGATGGGCTGTTCCTCCCTCCAGCTCCCACCACCCAGCTCTGACTGAGGTCTCTGATTACAGGCCTTCCTGGCCCCCTGGGCATCTTCAGAGAAATCACAGGGAGGGAGCATCATAGGGACTTTTTCTCTGGGTAAAGACCAGCGATCCCAACACAGTGGGATCCTGGCTTCTAGTCCTCAGTTTTTCCTTCTGAAAAATAAGATGTTCAGGGTCCAAGCTGTCTAAGACCCCTTCCTGCTCAGCTAGGAGTCCCTAGGACCTACTGGACAGTCTTGAGCTCCAGCAAGTGCTTTCTATGAAGGGTAAGCTTCACACACTCTCAGTCTTCAGAGCGGAAGAGAGGGTGTTAAGAGGAGGAAGGGGGAGGGCTGCTCAGGATGGGGTCCTGACTTTCTTCAAGCCACTCAGACAAAAAAGGGACCCCCTGTGTTATGAATCCTGTTCAGCCAAGGATGGCAGTGTGACCTTGGACAAGAATCTTTCTCTCTTTTCGCAGCTCACATCACATCTTTAAGATGGGCGGACTGCTCTCCTAAACCTGGAAAGCCTCCATCTGGACAGAGGAATTTGGGAAGTCCGGGCCAGGAGGCATCCCAAAGCCTTCCCCCAGGGCCAGGGAGGCCACAGGAAAGGGGTTCTGGAACGGGATCGAGTCCCAGACCTTGGGACTCAGCCCACTGGACAGCCCTGGGCTGCCCCGCGGCTAAACCCCCTGCCGGGAGGAAGCTTCGACCCAGCACCCAGATCTCAGGGAACAATGGTCCGGAACCACATCCCCGCGGTGCGTCCCGGAAGTCCGTCATGCACCAGAGCGATGAATCTGGCTGGGAGTGGGGGACCTCCCTTCCCCTCGGAGGGATGTCAGCGACGCCTCGGTGTCCCCGGGGCCGCGGGAGGGAGAGCACGGCTGATCCGGTTCCAGCCACTTCGACCTGGTCCTGGACCCCTGGGTCGGTCGCGCTGGTGTGCCCGAAACCGGGCGCTCGCTTCTGCCGCACCTCCGCTGCCCCGCCCCGGCCCGCGCGGGTCCCTCAAGTTACCATTAGGCATCTGGCAGACGGTGGCGCAGCCGGCCTGGCAGCACTTGAGGTTGTCCTTACAGTTCTCATCCGAGACGCAAGCCTTCGTGCAGTTCACGTCACCCTCCAGCTCGGGACACACACCCGGCTTCTCTGCGCCTGCGCCTGGGAGGTGGATGGGCAGTGGGGGACCCGGGCCCGCTCTCAGAGGATGCCCACCTCGTGTCTGATGGCCCCCAATCTCAATCCGCCCCCCACCCCCGAATTCTGAGTCTCTGTTCCTAGGCCCCGCCCTAACAGCCTTCAGAGAACCCCACCTCCAGGGACCGGGTCCTCCAGGATAGGAGGGACCAAACCCTTGGCTTCTGAGCCTTCAATTTTTAGGAGACCCCAGCCCAACTGAGCTTCTAGGAGCTTCCGATGTCCCGGCAGAGGGTCCCTGCCACTGGCCATTGCATCTCCACGATCAGCAAAGAACCTCCCCACCCCCGCCGCCCCCCGCCCCATCCCGGGCATAAGGGTCAGTCTTCAGTGGTCTCCGCGCACCTCCAGCACATTGGACCACACATCTGAAGCTCAAGGGCTACCGCCTTCAGAGCACCAGGGATCCCCACATTTTAGTCTGCAGGGGACTCCCCACTTCCGCCCCAGGGAATCCTCACTGCTCAGAGAGGCTCTAAGCTCCTGCCCCGCTCCGTTCCTGCGCTCCTGGTTCGGCCCCTCTGGGCACCCAGCCTTTCCCCGCCCCACTCACCTGTGACCGGGGGGAGGCCCAGCAGCAGGCCAAGGAGGAGGGCGGCGAGGAGCGGACCGAGGCGGCAGGCAGGCATGGTGCTCGCCAGGGCGGGGTGCGGGAATGAGGCGCCGCCAGCAAGATTTAACTGGGTTCCTGGGGGGCGTGGGGTAGGGGCGGGGCTGAAGCCCTGCGGGTAGAGGGCTCAGCACACAGGGCAGGCGGGCCGACTGCCACCTCCTGTCATTTCACAATCTCCCAGGATCAGGTGTCACTCTGGCCCCAGTGGGAACCAGGAACCTAAGCGGCTTCCTGGCCGGGTGCAGCTGGTCGCACCCGGACCCTTGTCCCCTCCCCCCTCTCCACCTCAGTCTGGGCTCTGGGGGCAGGGCAGCAGGAAGCCAAGGGCTAGACCCAGGACTCCCGGGATCCCATTCCAAGACCCAGGGGTCTCCCTGTGCATCACAGAGAGCCTCTCTGAGCCTCTCCCACTGTGGTAGGAGAGAGGAGGGCAGGACCCACTGGGAGAGACTGCAGACGAAGTGGCTGGACTCGGGGTCAGCAGATCAGAGTTCGGATCTCCCTTTAGGGATTCGTGGTGGGTGTGTTGTGTAGTGATACACAGCACCCAGAAGGAGCTACAGGAAAGCCTACTTATACAGGAACCCACTGGACTCAAGACACTGAGGCCAGAGAAGGTGAAACACCTGTTAACATCTGGAGCCGCTCGGGATGTGTGTTTCTCCCTCACTCTCTTTTCCACGCAGACACTCAGGCTCACTCACTCGGTCTTTGCTCCGTATCTGGTGCAGCCACGGATGGTCCCAGACACCTGTGAGCAGAGGGATATTGTCATCGTCAACCGTTTGTGACAGATGAGCTGTGCAGGAGGCCCTCCCAACTTCCCAAGTCCCAAGTGAAGCTGTAGAGACAAGGTTTGATTCCTAGTCTCCATCTCTCCAAGTCTGTTTTTTTCCCTGTCCATCATAAATGTATGATTTTGTGACACATCTAGGGCACACAGTTGCTGTAGAGAAAGTCATTAAAGGAGCTCTCAACATTGGCCTTGTGGTGACAGAGTCTGGCTTTGACTCCCTTCTCTCCCACTTCCTAGCTGCGGGTTAAATGAATCTCTTCTCTGTTCTGAGCGGCCAAGTTGTCATTTCCAGAGATCTGTAAATGGGCAGAGATGGTGTCTCCTGTTTGTAAGGAGACTGATGAGTAGACATTGAGGTTTAACATGCAGGCTGCTGCTGCTAAGGCGCTTCAGTCATGTCCGACTCTGTGTGACCCATAGACGGTAGCCCATCAGACTCCCCCATCCCTGGGATTCTCCAGGCAAGAACACTGGAATGGGTTGCCATTTCCTTCTCCAATGCAGGAAAGTGAAAAGTGAAAGTGAAGTCGCTCAGTCAGGTCCGACTCTTCGTGACCCCATGGACAGCAGCCCACCAGGCTCCTCCATCCATGGGAGGCTAGTAAATGCCAAAGCACAGTTACCCAGCAAGAAGTACTTTCAAACATCCTTACTGATCTAAATCTGAGGTCAGTAAGCCCCAGGAGGTCTTTGCTTCTGGAGGGTGGAAGGGGTGGAGAGCAGTGGCCATGGGGATGACAGGTGAGCAGGACTTGATGACAGAAATATGTCCAGCCACTGTCCCCACAGATGCCCCGGGGAAAAGAGGCTGCGAATGCCTCCCCCACTTCCCACGTCCAGCCTGGGGACTGGAGACAGGTCCTCGTTGGAGGGGCCAGGGCTGTTTACTCTGAGCACAGAGAAGAGTTAACAGTGGCTGGAGTCAGGTGGGGGCTCAGCCCAGGGTGGCTCCTCAGTCCAGGACACGCAGAGGACACGTTGACGGGCAGCTGGTTTTCGCCTGTGAATCCAGCTGCCTGCTGGACATTCAGCCCCGGGCGGTGCTGCCCATAACCTTCTTCTGGCACCTGGCCAGCTTGCCCACGCCAGGAAACTGCCCGGCCTCACCCCTCTCCAGCCCTCTTGGGCTCTCCTGGGGACTAACTCTCTCTGATAGGAATGGGGATTAGCCTGAGGCGAGTGGCATGGGGTGGGGCACACAAATGGAGGAGAAAGCGTCAGAGGTCCATGGCCCATGGCACACTAAAGGTGTCTAGCTTTTCTGATGTTAGCTTGTGCGCTAGGTGTGTTCATGCAGTTTGCTTCTACATACAATCTAAAAAGGGCAGAAGTTAATTCCTATGTGACATAACAGCATCTCACTTTTTGAACCTACATCTTCTTCTTCCTTGAAAGGGGTATCACGAGGGAATTCCCTGGCTGTCCAGTGGTTAGGACTCTGTGCTTTCACTGCTGAGGGCCCAAGTTCAATCCCTAGTCAAGGAACTAAGATCCTTTGCACAGTGAGTGCAAAAGAAGGAGGGTGAAGTGTTTTGTAGGATTATTTTAAGGTTCAAAGGGAAGACTAAGGTCCAAAATTCAGCTTCTTTGTATGCTGATGCTGAATTGATTCTTAGAGACAGAGTTTTGGATGGAGTAGAAAAGAGCAGCTATGTTACTTTGCTAGGCAAACGGGGCCAGAGCAATCTAATGCCCTCAAAACCATGCATCCCAACTTGGAGAAGACAATGAGAAGTTTTACAGTGATTGTGCAAAGAGGACATGATCAGCTCATGGATATTCTTCTGATGGGTTGGTGGTGACATAGTAGGAGACAGCATCATCAACTTGCAGGTAGGTCCAGTGGGTCTGGGGTTGACATGCTTGTGGGCAGGTTACCATCATCAATCGTTTACTTCTCCCACCTGGAAGGGGTTTCAATACCCGCAAATAGCACAAAAATATTGTTGTATGTATCTGTTAATGGGGAAGCAGAACCTTGCCCCAAGGCTGTTCTTGACTGTTTCTCCTTTGTCTCCCATCCCCTTCCTCCCCTAACTAACAATTGCTTGAATCTGCTGATTGGACCTCAAGGAAGGTCATGGAGCCTGAATGAAGGCTGTTTTCTATAATCAAAGAAATGGGAGACACAGAAAGACCTTGTGCTCAGGAGCCCCACAGGGCCCTGCTCTATATCAACAGCATAAACCAGAAGTTGCACATCTGGATAGAATATTGTATTGTGAACCCACACAGTACATTTTAAGAGTTTGAATTAGTTGTCAAATTTAAGAGTGAGTAATTTCAAATAAAAGTAAAATTCTAGTATCAAAATTTCAGTAAAAGGAAATGATCTGGGAGCACAGTGGCAACTGTCAACTAGAACACTGGGCCTCAAACTTGAGCAAGCATCAGGATCACTTAGACCACTTGTTCAAACCCAGATTTGAGATCTCTGCCTCCAGGGTTTGAGTCAGTAGGTCTGGGGAGAAATCTGAGAATCTGCATCTAAGGGTTTCCAGGGACGCTGATGGTGCTATTCAAGGGACTACACTTTGAAAGCCGTGAACTAAGCTAAGGGGGGCTGCTCTCTTTTCGGGAGGGGAGTGTTCTCTCCAATTTCCATAATCCCCCCCATTCCTTACTGTCCTCCTGCCTCCACCGCAACTCCAAATACTTCTGTCCCCATTACTCATCTGGCCTGGAGGGCATTTAAAAAGTGTGGCTTGTCGGGTGAACTCACAGTAAGTGTTCAGGAAAAGGTAGCTTGTTCTTATTTAACAAGGTTGAAATGGGAGGTGCGATGAGTCAGCTGCAGACTTGCCCACTCTAAGATGACTAAACAAATGAACGTCAGACATCTGAGAAATTCCCAGGAAGAAACAGGGTACCTTTAACCAAACAATGGCCCTTTGTCCTCTTGGACCCTTTCAAACTCCCTAACTCAGAGGAAACCTGTCTTTCTGAGTGTATTGGCTATTTTGCTGTTTTGTCACCTAGCATCCTTTTGTCCTTTTTCTGATAACACTAGCCTGATTTTGGACTTGCCTGGTGGTACAGTGGATAAGAATCTGCCTGCCAATGCAGGGGTCATGGGTTCCATCCCTGGTCCGGGAAGATTCCACATGCCATGGAGCTTACTGAGGCCCTCCTGTACTAGGGCCTGTGAGTCAATTACTGAGCCTGTGCCCCACAACAAGAGAGGCCCTGCAGTGGGAAGCCTGTGCAATGCAACGAAGAGTAGCCCCATCTCACCGAAGCTAGAGAAAGACTGAGAGCAACAACCAAGAGTTAGAACAACCAAAAATAAACAAAGAAATAAATAATTTAAAAAAAGGTAGCCTGATTTTTGTTTGAGAGAACAACCCTTCCTCCACCCCAGATGGGACAGGCAGGTTGAGGGGCTTGCCAATCAGAGTTCTTGATTTTACCCCTCAGACCAAGAGTGGCCAATCAGATGCTCTCCTTGGAATTTTAATGTTGACCAATGAATGCTTCCTTGGTGGTTTAGAGGGTAAAGAATCTGCCTGCAATGCTGGAGACCTTCGCTCCATCCCTGAGTCAGGAAGATCCTCTGCAGAAGGGGCTGGCTACCCACTCCAGCATTCTTGCCTGCAGAATTCTATGGACAGAGGAGCCTGGCGTCCTATAGTCCACGCGTTCACAAAGAAATGGACATGACCGAGTGACTAACACTTTCACTTCTTAATGAATGACAAAAATCTTGATGTATGGTATTCATTCAAAAGCAGCCTGAGAAGACCTTGATTTCTCTTGTTTCCCATCCTTTCCAAGCAGAATTCTTTTTAGCATTTCCTTCAGTTCCAAGACTGAATTACATCAGCTAGTGCTATTGGTTGCCAACTGATGGATCCAATGGGATGTAACTTAAGGGTACATTCAGGAAGAGAGAATAGATGCCCTCTACGTCCCCACACCATTCTCACCAATTCCTTCTCTTCTTCTAGTAGCCAGAGTCAGTTTCTGTTGCTCACAACCAGGGAAATTTGATACCCTTACCGGTCAGCAGCAAGTTTCACATTTCCAAATCCAATGGCCTTTTCTCAGGCCTCAGTCCAGTTCAGCTCAGTTGCTCAGTTGCGTCTGACTCTTTGTGACCCCATGGACCACAGTACACCAGGCCTCCCTGTCCATCACCAACTCCTGGAGTTTACTCAAACTCATGTCCTTTAAGTTGGTGATGCCATCCAACAATCTCATCCTCTGTCGTCCCCTTCTCCTCCTGCCTTCAATCTTTCCCAGCATCAGGATCTTTTCAAATGAGACAGTTCTTTGCATTAGGTGGCCAAAGTATTGGAGTTTCAACTTCAGTATCAGTCCTTCCAATGAACACTCAGGACTGATTTCCTTTAGGATGGACTGGTTGGATTTCCTTGCAGTCCAAGGGACTCTCAAGAGTCTTCTCCAACACCACAGTTCAAAAGCATCAATTCTTCAGTGCTCAGCTTTCTTTATAGTCCAACTCACATCCATACATGACTACTGGAAAAACCATAGCTTTGACTAGATGGACCTTTGTTGGCAAAGTAATGTCTCTGCTTTTTAATATGCTGTCTAGGTTGGTCAGCCCTCATCCTCCTCTAACTCACAGGTAAGGTCTTCATGGCATAAATGTAAACCAAATTTTTTATACAAAAATTTGTTTCTATATCATCTAATTGAAAAAACTGTGAACAGCAGAGCTTCCTTATTTGAGAACTTTGAGTCTTGTCTTGTGAATCTCCAGGGCGTTAGACTATACCGCTTTCAAACTTCTTTTAGAGGGCAGTCTTTGAATTCAGAGAGTCGAGTTCAAATCGCACTCCTGCCATTATTGATTATGTGACCTTGGAGAAGAGGTTAATCCCAGCTCCATCATTTCCTAGCTAGGTGACCTTGACAACATTATTTAATCCTTCCAAGCTTTAGTTTCTTCATCTATAACATGAAATAGTATTTCTAGCCTCATAAAATCAACTTGGATTAGGAGATAATTTTTTTTTAAAAGCAACCAAGATAGAGCTCACATGTGATTAATGTCAAATGTGGTTGTCAAACATTTTTTAATTAATGTCAAAATGTTGTCAAAGGACTCTTGTCAAAATGCCCTGTAGATGCTCTGAGCTTGGTCTACCTGGCTCTGCTTCATCCCAGTGACTGCAGGGATGTTGTCTACCTTTGTGCTCGAACAACTTAGTCCTGGACCAAAGGTACTTTGTGACTGCACCCTCGACAGTTCATGGGGCCTGAAAATATTTTGTCTTTGCCTGGAAAAGTCAGGAGTTATATTTGATTTCTCTGCCTCTGGGAGAAAAACTGTAACAGACATTCCCAGGTATCTGCCCAACAGCCTTTTCTCTTTCTTCCTTCCCAAGAAAGAAACTTGATGTTATGGGTGGCAACAAATTCTTTCCTAAAAATACCCATTAAATATGCATGTGAGAAATCTGTCAGTGTCAAGCTATCTACATGCTCTTTGAATGGAGACCATTAATAAATGTTTAGCACTTTAAGAGTAAACTAAGTAAGAATCAAACATGAAATTCTAGAAAACTGACATATAATTTCAATGAAACCTGATAATTAGTCAATAAAGAGCATATATCAAAACACAGACTTAAAAGAGACATAATCCAGTATGTAAAGTAGTTGAAAGAAAAAAAAAGAAATATGAAGGGAAGAAAGAACCTTCTTCTCTATCCTTTCAACATCCCTTCCCAGGGTTTATCTAATCTCATCCTCTGTACAGTCATGAGGGGATGGGAGATTTCATCATGCCCACATTATAGAGAAAAATGAGGCTGAATTGCACAACACAGGACAGGCAGGGGCAGAATGCACACACAGCCAGCATGTACTCCAAGAATTAGTGTGGCTGCTTCTTAGAGTTGTGTAAGGGAGGAGCGTACATCTAAAGCAGACATTTGCAGTGGTTGTTATTCATTTCCATCATTACATGGTACCAGGCACCACCCTCCCTTGTAAGTGGACCCACCTCCAGCGTCACGTGGGAAGGCAAGAGCAGAGCCGTGTTCTCCATTTTATTGTGAATCTGCACCCTCCTGGGTCCATATAAACACTCGTTTTAACACCATTTTCCATTAGGTGAATAATCTCAGATCTCCATCTCCAGCGTGGACTTCTCTTCACTCTTTTTTTTTTTTTTTTTTGCCACACTGTGTGGCTTGTGGGATCTTAGTCCCCTGACTGGGGATGGAGGCTGTGCCCCCTGCATTGGAAGCATGAAGTCCTACACTGGACTGCCAGGGAATTCCCTCTCTCTCTACTCTTGGTGTGTTACATTTTCTTATTGTTGGCTACCGACCTTTTAAAAATGAAATCAGACCATGATGTGTCCCTGCTTCAAGTCTTCTCAAGGATTCCCACCGCACCTGGAATTACAACCTAGATGCCCTAAAATCACCTCTGAACAAATCCCCGCCTACTTCCCCCATAGTTTCTCTTGCTGCACAGACCTTTCTGTTTCTCACCTCATGGAGCTTGTTCCTGCCCTGGGGCCTTTCCACTCGCTCTTCCTTCCATATTCACAATCATCTGCCTAAAATTGCTGTGATTTGCTTTGCCCTGATTCTGCATGATTTTCTGCCTAGATGATCTCTTTGTGAAATGTATCTTGTTCATAATCACTGACTGTAACCACTAGCTACAATGTCAGTTCCGGCAGAGTAGGGAGCTGTAAGCTGTTCTCCATTGTGATCCAGAGCCTAGGACAGTGCCTGGCACACACAGCAGGCGCTGAGATAGGACATGGTTATTCCTTCCTGGGTGCAGGCACTATTGTAAGGTCTTCACAAGGATTCATCCCCTTGGTGTCACTATTGACCAAAGAAGTAGGTGCTGTTATTACGGCTCCCATTGTGCAGAGGATCACATGATGATAGAAGTGAGCTGACTACACAGCTAGAAAGTTGGCAGAGCCAGAGGCTGAAGTCATAGAGTCTGGTCTGAACTTTTGATCACTCTGTGTTCTATCCCTAACCAGCATTTTCTGATCAAGTGGTTGGATGAATCAATGTCTACGCAACATCTTCCCATGAATGTTTTACAGGTGCCACGGACTCAACATTGACCAAGCTGAACTCTTTGTCCTTCCCTCAGACTTGCTCCCCCTCCCTTCTCCCAGGCACCAGACTGCTGTCAATGCTTCTTCCCTCTCCTCACCCCTGGGAGCAGTCTCCCAGCATTCCCTCTCCTCACCCTGGGAGCAGTCTCCCAGCATTCCCTCTCCTCACCCTAGGCGCAGTCTCCCAGCATTCCCTCTCCTCACCCCTGGGTGCAGTCTCCCAGCATTCCCTCTCCTCACCCCTGGGAGCAGTCTCCCAGCATTCCCTCTCCTCACCCCTGGGAGCAGTCTCCCAGCATTCCCTCTCCTCACCCCTGGGCGCAGTCTCCCAGCATTCCCTCTCCTCACCCTGGGCTCAGTCTCCCAGCATTCCCTCTCCTCACCCCTGGGAGCAGTCTCCCAGCATTCCCTCTCCTCACCCCTGGGAGCAGTCTCCCAGCATTCCCTCTCCTCACCCCTGGGCACAGTCTCCCAGCATTCCCTCTCCTCATCCCTGGGCGCAGTCTCCCAGCATTCCCTCTCCTCACCCTGGGAGCAGTCTCCCAGCATTCCCTCTCCTCACCCCTAGGTGCAGTCTCCCAGCATTCCCTCTCCTCACCCCTAGGTGCAGTCTCCCAGCATTCCCTTTCCTCACCCCTGGGCACAGTCTCCCAGCATTCCCTCTCCTCACCCCTGGGCGCAGTCTCCCAGCATTCCCTCTCCTCACCCCTGGGCGCAGTCTCCCAGCATTCCCTCTCCTCACCCCTGGGCGCAGTCTCCCAGCATTCCCTCTCCTCACCCCTGGGCGCAGTCTGCCAGCATTCCTTCTCCTCACCCCCGGGAGCAGTCTCCCAACATTCCCTCTCCTCACCCCCGGGCGCAGTCTCCCAGCATTCCCTCTCCTCACCCCTAGGTGCAGTCTCCCAGCATTCCCTCTCCTCACCCCTGGGCGCAGTCTCCCAGCATTCCCTCTCCTCACCACTGGGAGCAGTCTCCCAGCATTCCCTCTCCTCACCCCTAGGTGCAGTCTCCCAGCATTCCCTCTCCTCACCCCTGGGCGCAGTCTCCCAGCATTCCCTCTTTCACCCCTGGGAGCAGTCTCCCAGCATTCCCTCTTTCACCCCTGGGTGCAGTCTCCCAGCATTCCCTCTCCTCACCACTGGGCGCAGTCTCCCAGGATTCCCTCTCCTCACCCCTGGGAGCAGTCTCCCAGCATTCCCTCTCCTCACCCCTGGGAGCAGTCTCCCAGCATTCCCTCTCCTCACCCTGGGCGCAGTCTCCCAGCATTCCCTCTCCTCACCCTGGGCGCAGTCTCCCAGCATTCCCTCTCCTCACCCTGGGCGCAGTCTCCCAGCATTCCCTCTCCTCACCCCTGGGCGCAGTCTCCCAGCATTCCCTCTCCTCACCCCTGGGAGCAGTCTCCCAGCATTCCCTCTCCTCACCCCTAGGCGCAGTCTCCCAGCATTCCCTCTCCTCACCCCTGGGAACAGTCTCCCAGCATTCCCTCTCTCACCCCTGGGAGCAGTCTCCCAGCAAAGCCTGTTGGTTGTCCCTCCTCTGTCTCTGCTGTAGCCACTGCTCTCTGCTGTATCCAGGCCACTCCCATCTCCCCTCTGGACAGTTGTCACTGAAACAGGAGGGAAGGGGCAGAATGACACAGCCATATGTCATTTTGAAAGAATGAGATAGCCGTAGGACATGACAAAAACTGGTTAGAATCAACTAGGACCAACTTGGCAGAAGATTCTACTCCCAGTAGACCTTGAGCCTTATTATATGCTCGTTGTAATACATTAGCTCAACACAGACCCATGACAGTTCTGAGGGCAACCATCAAAGACCAAGAAGTGGGTGGCGGCCCAGTTTCTGGAAATCTCCACCCCTTCCCCAAAATAGATGGAATAATCCTCCTACTCTTTAGTCTATGAAATTACCCAGCCCATGAAAAGTAACTGTCCCATATTTTGGGGCCCCTCATCTTCTGAGATGGCTCATACTCTGTCGGTGGAGTGTGTTTGTTCCAAGACCATTCTCATCTTTTGAAATGGACCACAATGTGTCTATGGAGTGTATATCTGTCTAAATAAATAAATTCACTTCTTAATCACTTTGTCTCTCACTGAATTCTTTATGCAATGAGACTTAAAGAAGCTGAGCTTTATTGAGGTCCCAGAATAGGTCTGTGACCTCAGTTAAAAGACCATGGTTCAAGTCCCAGCCTGAGTTGCACGGTTTCCTCATGACCCCCCTGCCTTGCCCCCACCCCCCACCCTCCCCTCCATCCTCTGCCAGTTTCTCCTAAGATGAGCAGGTCCTCCCTCTGACCTCAGATAAAGCCCCAAACTCTTAACTCATCTCACAAGTTTCCTCAAGTCTGGTTCCCACTTCTATACCCAGTGCTACCTTGTCCCATCCTCCCACTCATTCTCACATACCTCCTCCTCCATCTCTAGCTTTTCCATCTGCTGAGAGCCCTTTCCTCACCTTCCTCTTAGGGACTCTATCTCATCTCTCAGGTCTCAACAGAAAGTCACTTCCTCAGGGCATCCCTCCATCCAACTCCCACCACCTCCATTCCCCTACAAACTCTCCCTTCACACCCTGTGCATTGCATTCCTTAGTAATCACTTGTTCAATAGCTCATGGAATTTTCTGCTAGAAAATGGACTATAAGAAAGCAGAGACCATGTCTTTCATGTACATCATAGATGAGTAAATATATTTTAATAATTATTCGTATTAACTGATTTATAAACCCACTTTATGTGTGTGCGTGTGCACGCGCGCGCGCACACACACACACACACACACACACACACACACACACACATACCCAAAGAGTTGAATTTTCCCTCCTAATAGTAAAGAGGGTTTGTTTGGATCCAAGAGGCAGCCACTGTGGGCAGAGAGTGCTTTCCTTAAAGAGCAGTTCCTAATGCTGGTTCCTTGGGGCTTTAATTGAAAGGAGAACCAGCAGAAAGTCAAAAGTTTCCCCCTATATTTTTGAGAGACCAGGGGGTCAAATATTTTTGCATGGGATGGGCGTGAGAGTGGATCTGGGTGAGACCTACTACCGAAGCCAGAGGGAATTAAATTCAGTGTGAAGAAGAATGGAACAAATTTGGAAGAGGACTTTGACATTCCTTAAACAATGGGGAAATTCCTCATAGTGGACTTCTAGAAGGTGACAATCCCAAAGAAAAATGCTGTTTGTTCCTTTCTTTAATGGAGTTGATAGCACACTTAAAAAGCAGTCAGGAGCCAAAACCCCCCTAAAACTTGATATTGTTGTTTAGTTGCTGAGTTGTATCCGACTCTTCTGTGACCCCATGGACTGTAGCCCACCAGCCTTCTCTGCCCATGAGATTTCCCAGGCAAGAATACTGCAGTGGGTTGCCATCTCCTTCTGTGTTTCTTCCTGACCCAGGGATTGAACCTGTGTCTCCTCCATTTGGAGGTGGATTCTTTACCACTGAGCCACCAGGGAAGCCCAAAACTTGATGTGTTTCTAGCCGACTTGTTTTGGTCTGTGGTGTTCAAAACACTTCAGCATCATAATCTGTTAGTCTTCAAAAATACCCAAAGGAGAAGATTTCTTTCGTCTTCTATTAAAAAAGAATTTATTTATGTATTTGGCTGCACCAGGTCTTAGTTGCACCATGTGGGATCTTTAGTCTTCCTTGAGGCATGCAAGATCTTTAATTTTGGCATGTGAACTCTTGGTTGGGCATGTGGGATCTAGTTCCCTGACCAGGGATTGAACTTGGGCCCCCTATACTGGAAGTGTGCAGTCCCAGCCACTAGGCCCCCAGGCAAGTCAGAGGAGTAGATTTCCTAAGGCAGGTGCAATCACCCTATTTTTCAAAGAAAGAAACTGTGGTTCAGAATGGTGAAGGGACTTGTCCAAGGTCACACAGCAATACCCAGAGCTACTGAAGTCAATCTCTTCTATTTAGAACCAAGTACTTTTCCATTATACTGCTATTAATTAATATTTATTAATTATAATTAAATAACTTATCTATTGGGCTTCTCAGACGGCTCAGTGGTAAGGAATCCACATGCTAATCAGGAGCCGCTGGAGGCTCAGGTTTGATCTCTGGGTCAGGAAGATTCCCTGCAGGAGGAAATGGCAACCCACTCCAGTATTCTGGCCTGGAGAATCCCATGGGCAGAGGAGCCTGGAGAGCTACCGTACATGGTGTCACAAAGAGATGGACATGACTGAGTGAGTACACACCCACAACTTCTTTATTAATAGTATTTCTTAATAATTTCTCTTATTGAAGCTGCCATTCATGGAGGGGTACTCTGCCAGGCACTTATCCAAGCATTTTATTAATACTGTATCCTTAATTCTCACCTTAATTCTATGAGAACTTATGAGAAAAAGAAAAGCAGCCCCTGAAATCTGAAAGCCGAGTTGGCACTCACAGTTGGCTTTATGTTCTCTTGCTGAACATAAGTATTTCACAGAATTTTCATGTCAGACAAGACCATTTTGTGTTTATGATGCATCAAGACAATGATAGGACACTCTGTAGTTAAGTTTGAACATAGGCAATGCAAGCTAAATTATCCCGTTATCCTGCCTAAAATGAGTGGTGCTGATGCTGCTTTACCAAGTACAGCTCTTAGCTCTATTTAGTCTTCCCTTCTTAAACATTAAGACAGCCAGTCAGAGAACTGCTCGTTTCCTGACAGCATCCTATTCAGAGCAAAGCCAGCTTCCTGAATCCTTAAGCTAACCATACCGCATCCTGTAAAGTTCTTTCTAACATCTTATTGGAAAGCCATATCATTCCTCAAGGGAGATGTTCTGTGAGGTGTTGCTGTGAGTAGTAAACCCAACTTGTTCAGCTAGGAACAGGAGTGTTTCTAGTGGTCTATGGCTGGAAACATTAACAAGTATGAGCATTATCCTTATTTTATAATTAAAAGAAGCAAAACTCAGAGATTTGAGGAATAGTCCCAAGACTATAAGGTAGTGAGTAATAGAATCACAGAAAGCTGACCAAAATGATCACATGCAGCGCAGTCTTGCGTAACTCAGTGAAGCTATGAGCCATGCCGTGTGGGGCCACCAAGATGGACGGGTCTTGTTCTCTCTTTTCCTTTATTTAATTATCTCTGGTATTTACAGCCTCGATGCCTCAGTTACTTCATCTGTAGTGAGGCAGTTAATTTCTGCTCTCCGAAGATCCATCCATCGTATGTTTTCTCAGAGACAGGGGCGTGAAAAATGTCAAAATGGTTCTACCTGGGAGAGTAGGGCTCTCCCTTGACTGGGGACAGTGGATTCTGAACATATTCCCACAATGCTATGCAGCTGAGAAGCTCAAATAATGAATGTGAAGTATGATGTATCCTGGGCAATACCTCCATGAGCCTTGGAGTCCTGCCCCCATCTACTTCCTACCCCTTCCTCTTTTTAAATAATATTTATCATTTATTTTTGGCTGTGTTAGGTCTTAGTTGTGGCATGCTCTGTATGGCGAGGCTTGGGCTCAGTTGCCCTGTGGCATATGATATCTTAGTTCCCTGACCAAGGATGAAACCCAGGTCCCCTGCATTGGAAGGCAGATTCTTAACCACTGGGCCACCAGGGAAGTCTCCTACCCTCTGCTCTCAGCCACCCTCATGTAGCTCACAGTCTCTGATGATCATTGCTCTTGACCTGTTAGGGAAAGCAAAACAGGAGGGTGACCTGCATGATGACTGTTCTCTTATTCTTACACCAACTTCCCTCTTCCAACTCAGTAAAGGGGTACCGTACCTCCTGAGGGTGGCTACCATCCTACCAGCCTCTGCATAAACTGATGGAAGCTGAACCAAAGGGATGTCCACATCTTTGAGGCCTGAGAGGGGACTTAGCAAATGTTGCAAGAGAACCTAAAGGACACTTTGGGGGAGATGGGGGTACTTCCCTGATAGCCATCTCCCAGTGTCTCTAGGAATGTCTTAGGACAAAGAGAGCAGAATTGGCCCATAGGCTTCTTAGGAGCAGAGTAATGACCAATGTGAAAGTCAGGCCCAGACGGGAGGGGTGCCCTTACTGGTTCATTAGGACAAAAGAGTTTGTATGGATGAAAGCTGCCAGCTGGCACCCGCTGCCCAAGGAAATGTGCTCCCCATGGAAGGAGGTATAAAAACTGAGGTTGGCTGAGTATCTGACAGCTAAATATCCCTGTATTTAATTTTTTAGATGCCTTCTTCAATTTCGTGTTCACCACCAAATCCTTCATTCCAACATCCACTCATATATGTCATTCAGCTCAGATGGGTCTGTTTCTTAGAGACGCTAAAGGCAGCTGCCTCACTCCCCCAGGAGCAGGGACTAGCAGAAGGAAGCAGGTAACTCAAGCTTTGGGACAAGGGCTCTCCTGCAAATGAGGTGTTTGCCTCACATCTCCTAGGTATCTCCTCTTCCTCTGTCTCTACTGAGGGGACTCCCAGATCTGTCTGTATTCAGGGTTGAGTGGATTTTGATGAACCAGTTGGGGTCTCCCTTGTGATGCTCAAAGGCTACATAGAAACCGATATAAACTCCAACTTGGGAACTGGATGGAAGTTGAACCTTTGCTCTCATCTCCACGTCTTTGTTTTACCTCTTCTCTCCACCTGATAGAATCCAATTCACCCTTCCACACTCAGCTCAAACCTTGCCTCTTCAGGTGACAGTTAGGGTCTCCTCTTTAGCTCCCACAGCGTGCATGTTTCTGAAATTATGTCTGCCTTCCAGGCCAGGTGGGGAGTTCTTTGCAGGTAAAGCCTGTCCTGGTCTAGAGGTGTTCAAAGTGGGGTGCCCCGGGGGGACAGGAGAAAACATCTACAAACTTCTGCTTTTTTTCCTCTAGCCTGTGCTGTGCTTAGTCACTCAGTCATGTTTGACTCTTTGCAATCCCATGGACTGTAGCCCACCAGGCTCCTTTGTTGGTGGGGTTTCTCTAGGTAAGAAATCTGGAGTGGGTTGCCACGCCCTCCTCTAGGGGATATTCACAACCCAGGGATTAAACCAGGCCTCCGGCATTGCAGGTGGATTCTTTACCATCTTAGCTACAAGGGAAGCCCATGAATACTGGAGTAGGTAGCCTATCCCTTTTCCAGGGGATCTTTCCGACTCAAGAATCGAACCAGGGTCTCCTGCATTGCCTGTGGATTCTTTACCAGCTGAGCTACCAGGGAAGCCCTTTCTCTAGCCTATTCTTTAGTAAATATATAGTATTGAACATTTCAAGTGTGCATACTAGTACAACAATGTGCGTGTGAGTGTATGCACAAATACATATTCAAAATATTTACTAGTGTGAATGAGAGTAATCACATAGGTTTGAAAGCTACTATCTTAGTCTTTACTGTTTCCCTGCCTCCTATCACAGAACAAACACTAAGTGCAAGATAAGAGTGATGAATGATTGAAAGAATGAGTGATGTTGCCTGGGTTTAGTCTATTATAATGTCTCATAGTTGTTAGCTGGGTGACACCGGGCAAGATATTCCCCTTTCTTTGACTCTAAATTCCTCACATATGAAATAAGGACTCTGAATCAGCTTCAATTCCACATGACTTCTAGCATGAATATTCTTCAGTTCAGTTCAGTTCAGTCGCTCAGTCATGTCCTACTCTTTGAACCGCGTGAACCGCAGCACACCAGGCCTCCCTGTCCATCACCAACTCCTAGAGTTCACCCAAACCCATGTCCATCAAGTCGATGAGGCCATCCAACCATCTCACCCTCTGTCATCCCTTTCTCCTCCTGCCCTCAATCTTGGCATCAGGGTCTTTTCCAGTGAGTCAGCTCTTCGAATCAGGTGGCCAAAGTATTGGAGTTTCAGCTTCAACATCAGTCCTTCCAATGAACACCCAGGACTGATCTCCTTTAGGATGGACTGGTTGGATCTCCTTGCAGTCCAAGGGACTCTCAAGAGTCTTCCCAACACCACAGTTCAAAAGCATCAACTTTTTGGCGCTCAGCTTTCTTTATAGTCCACCTCTCACATCCACATGACCACTAGAAAAACCATAGCCTTGACTAGACGGACCTTTGTTGACAAAGTAATGTCTCTGCTTTTTAATATGTTGTCTAGGTTGGTCATAACTTTCCTTCCAAGGAATAAGCATCTTTTAATTTCATGGCTGCAATCACCATCTGCAGTGATTTTGGAGCCCAGAAAAATTAAGTCAGCCACTGTTTCCACTGTTTCCCTATCTATCTGCCATGAAGTGATGGGACTAGATGCCATGATCTTAGTTTTCTGAATGTTGAGCTTTAAGCCAACTTTTTCACTCTCCTCTTTCACTTTCATCAAGAGGTTTTTTAGTTCTTCACTTTCTGCCATAAGAGTGATGTCATCTGCATATCTGAGTTTATTGAGAGTTCTCCTGGCAATCTTGATTCCAGCTTGTGCTTCCTTGGTGAGGTCAGTCATTCCTTCTCCAGGGAAGACCCATATGATTTAGTCAATAATTATCCTAACAGGTGTTTACATTGCACTAATTACATACCAGGCTCTCTGATCTTAGGGCTCAGCATGTCCTAATTCACTTTCCTCACAACAGTCCCAGGTAGGAAGAAGACAAGTGCAGAGATGTTAAGTAAATTATTCAAAGCCACATAGCGTGGTAGATGTGTGCCCGCCAACTACTACCACCTTCGGTGTTGCTAGCTGGCTTCCAGCTGCCAGTATCTGCAGTTCTTTGCCTGAAGAATTCCTTGGGGCCACACAAGAAGCCTGTGCACCGAGGGAGCCAGAAGTCCCCAATCACTGAGTGACAGGGAGTTAGTGTGTAATTGCCCTTTAATCTCTCAGGGGAGGCAACTACAAGGAAGGTGTTGTACCCCACCTGCCCCCCCCCCCATGGGGTGGAGGGCATCACTAACAGTGCCAGTGGGCTTGCTCCTCCATGTTCGTTGGCCACCTTTCCTGTCCTTTCTCATACCCAATAAATCATATCCCCTTTGCTTCTTGGGAACCCCAAATTAAAATAAACCCAGGCTCTGGATCTTTACAGACTGGCTGGGGAGGTGGGCTCTTAACTCTCTTTCTCCTTGCAAAGGACAAAAGCTTTGGAACAGTCCGCTAGGCTGTCATGGTTAGGGTTCTGCCACTGTGTCCCCACCAATAAAGAGATGTTGGAGTCCTAACCCCCAGGAACTCAGAATGTGAGCTTTTTGGCCATAGGGTCTCTAGTGTGGGGATTAAGTTAAGCGTTCATTAGAATGGGCCCAAATCCAGTATGACTGGTGTCCTGACAAAAAGAGCAGATTAGGTGACAGACTGGGAGAATGTTATGCGTAGACTGGACTCATGCGGCAGCAAGCCAGGCCTTACAGGAGCTGAGATGCTTGGAATGGATCAGGGCCTTCCGAGGGAGCATGGCCCTGATGACCCCTTGATCTCAGACTTCTAGCTTCCAGAAGTGAGAAAGAATATTTGGTTTTCAGGGAATTCCTTGGCTGTCCAATGGTTAGGACTCCAGGCTTCCACTGCAGGGGACACAGCTTTGATCCCCTGGTCAAGGAACTAAGATCCTGAAAGCTGCATGGCGTGGCTAAATAAATATTAGTAAATAAACCACTCAGTTCATAGTGCTTTGTTATAGGAACTCCAGGAAACAAACCCACCGACCAGCTGACATCTGCATACCCCTGTTTTATCCTCAAAGGATTCTCAGATGATTAAATGAAATAATGCCAGAAAATGCTAAGCACAGAGTCTGGCACATGACAGGTGCTAAGTGGGTGGATGTTTTTCTTCAGAAGAAATAAAAGTCCCAACCCCACCACAGTATTTCGGGCGAGGGGTTTCCTTGAGCAAGTGGACAAGTGAGCCTCACCCTCCTTCCTTTCTCCTCCCAAAAGTCCAGGAGGATGACCAGTCCCCAGATTGATCTGGTCCAAAAAGTAAACAAATGCTTTCACAGCATGGTATCTGTCACCCAGTTTTTTTGTGTTGCTTGGGGTGACCATTAAGAGGTAGATGGGGCTGGAATGGTTTCTACACCTGGTAGGGCCCAGTCTGAGGACAGAAAAAGGGGAGGTGCCTTCCACACTGCCAAATAGTGAGAGGGACCACCATTTTCATGGACCCAATGGGTTACTGCTCTTGGTTGCAGACAACAGAATTCACTCCTGTTAGTTTAATTAGAAAATGAATGTATTAGATATAAGGCCAGAGGTTGAAGCCACAAACAAATATGCAACATCACCGTGGGGCAAGGGGGCTTCTTTACTGAAAACTTCTGCCACCACTGATGCTCAGGGCTGGACCAGAAAATTCCCCCCTGCCCCCTCCAAGGAGAGCAGTGACGTTGGGGAGTGGGGTGAGGGTGAGGTTGCAGTGAAGAGAGAGGCAGGGTTCTGCTGAGGAGGGTAGGCTTGAGAAGGAAGCAGAAGAGACTCAAATCGCTCAGAAGCAGCCACAGCCAAGCCCTGTGTGGGGCCTCCTAGGACTTCAGCATCTCAGGGAGCACAGTTGCCGGACTCTCTGTAAGTAGAAAGAAGAAAGGAACTTGTTGACGGTCATCACCGAAGTCCCTGACCTTGACAGCGTACACCCTGACAGAGTTTTGACAACCCCAGAAATGAGCGAGCGTGGTACTCCTGACACCAGGATGACCAGGAAGAGAAAAGCCTTTTTGCTCAGGAGCACGGTGGACCCGCTGGGCAGGGTGGCTGACTCGGTGTTCCCATCTGAGAAAGAGAAGCCTGTGAGTGGCTTAGATTACCTAGAGGGTGATTCTAGGGGTGAGCTTCTGGAAAGCTGGCCCTTGGAGAACTCGCTCAGTGTGTGGTTTCACAGGACACTGCAGCCGCTTCTGGCAGCAGCGGGGAGGAAAAGACCCGGCAGGTGGGAATGGTGTGTGGCCCCCTGAGCCCCGCCCCTTTCCCCAACCACTGAGCCCCGCCCCTCTCCGCAGCCTCTGAGCCCCGCCCCTTCCCCCAGCCCCTGAGCCCCGCCCCTTTCCCCTGCCCCTGAGCCCCGCCCCTTCCCCCAGCCCCTGAGCCCCGCCCCTTTCCCCTGCCCCTGAGCCCCGCCCCTTCCCCCAGCCCCTGAGCCCCGCCCCTTTCCCCAGCAGCTCCCCCTCCCACCCTGCCCTGCCGGGTCTTACCCTGGGCCCTGTTGCCGACAACACAGGCGCTGATGCACTCCTTCTCATTCAGGAAGTTGTTCTGCTTCCTTCTGCATCCGCCGTAAGTAAAGGTCTGGCAGAGCCCGGACACGGCGTTGTAGAAGTACCGGGTGAACATGGCCCTGCAGGGGCCAGTGTATGGAGGCTGCAGACAGAAGGCAGGGCGCAGGCCTGAGGGGTTGGGAGGGACAGTGGGTCACTTACGAGGATGGTCATCACAGCTCGGGCTACAGGGTCAGCAAATGGAACAGAGGATGGTGGGGTGGCAGTAGGGGTGGTGAGGAAAGCCTGAACTGCGAAGCCTCCGCTTGAGGACCTACGTTATGAGGCATTATTATTAATTCTTTTAGGTGTGTAGATGATTCATTGATGGTATAAAAAAAACCCATATACCCTTCATGAAGTATTTATGGATTTATTGGCATGATGCCTTAGATATAAACAATATTATCTCTATGTTGATAATTGCTGAAAGTGAACAATGGTACATAGGGTTTAATTACTCTTTTCTGTTCTTCTGAGTAAGGTTGAAAGTTTCCAGCATTTAAAAAAAGTGAGAAAGAATCATGCTGTAATGGAGAAAGTCATGGAAAAACATACGGCATATTATTTTAATGTTTTTTTATTTTAATTAATTAATTGGCTGCTCTGAGTCTTTTTCACTGCAAATGGGTTTTCTCTAGTTGCGGCGAGAAGGGGTTACTCTCTAGTTGCGTGGGCTCAGTAGTTGTGGCCCATGGGACTAGTTGCTCCACAGCATGTGAAATCCTCTCGCACCAGGGATCAAACCCATGTCCCCTCATTCGACTGGCAGATTCTTAACCACTGGACCACCAAGGAAGTCCTACAGTGTATTAACGTTGGCTATCTCTTGGAGATGGGAATACTAGAATTTTGAGGGGGTGTGATGTTGTGATTTATAATATAATTAGAAATATAAAAAAAAAGAAATATATATTTGGTGCTAGTTCCATCCTAGCACAAAGCTCCTGGGAATTTTCTAAATGAGGAGAGTGATAAAGGTGTCTTCAGTAATGTGAAGAGGGTGACTTTGGAAAGCTCCCAGGTGACCCAAGGATGGGAGCCAGCTGCCAGGGGGACCAACTGCCTGATCGGATGGTTGAACTGTTTCCTTGGCTCTCTGAAGCCCCCACCTCCAGGGAGAAGAGAATGGGTGGAAGTTTATCAGTCACCAATAGTACATGATTTAATCAATTGTGACTGTCTGAAAAAAGTGAAAGTGAAGTTGCTCAGTCGTGTCTGACTCTTTCTGACCCCATGGACTGTAGCCTGCCAGCCTCCTCCATCCATGGGATTTTCCAGGCAAGAGTACTGGAGTGGGTTGTCATTTCCTTCTCTAGGGGATCTTCCCGGCCCAGGGATCGAACCTGGGTCTACCTGCATTATAGGCAAGCACTTTACCGTCTGAGCCACCAGGGTAAAGCCATGCTTTACTGTCTGAGCCACAGATTGTATGAGTCATCGTGATGGCATGAGGAAGCCTCCAGCAAAAACACAAAAGGACTGCATCTGAAGAGTTTCCAGGTTGATAAGCAGGAGCAAGGCTTCCCTGGTGGCTTAGATGATAAAGCATCTGCCCGCAATGCAGAAGACCAGGGTTCGACCCCTGGGTCGGGAAGATTCCCTGGAGAAGGAAATGGCAACCCACTCCAGTACTCTTGCCTGGAAAATTCCGTGCACGAAGGAACCTGGTAGGCTACAGTCCATGGGGTCGCAAAGAGTAGGACACGACTGAGCGACTTCACTCAATCACTACTAAACAGGAGCAGGTTCAGGGAGTATGAGCAAGAGACAGCATGGAAGCTCTGTGCCCTTTCTCCATATCCTGCCTTGTGCTGGATCCATATTCTAAGTTGTCCTGAATTTTATCCTTTTATGATAAGCTGGTGTGTGCCTGCGTGCTACGTCGCTTCAGTCGTGTTCGACTCTTTGCAGCCCTATGGAGTGTAGCCTGCCAAGGTTCCTCTGTCCATGGGGTTCTCCAGGCAAGAATACTGGAGTGGGTTGCCAAACCCTCCTCCAGGGGATCTTCCAGATCCAGGGATGAAACCTGCATCTCCTGGGGCTTCTGCATTGCAGGCAGATTCTTTACCACTGAGCTACTGGGGAAGCCCTGATAAACTGTTAATCTTGTAAGTAACATGTTTCCCCAAACCTATGCTGCTCTAGCAAATTCACAACTCCAGGGGGGTCGTGGGAAGCTCTAATATACAGCTATTGGTAGAAGCATGAGTGACAGGCTCACGGACTGTAATTAGAGTCTGAACCTGTAATTAGAGTCTGAAGATGGGAGGAGACTTGTGGGCCACAGTCATTAACTGGTGGAAATCTGACACTATTTCCAGGTTGCTAACGTCAGAACTGGTATGATGCAAAGACAGCCAGTCAGTGTTCCCTGAGAACTGGACAATTGGTTAGTGGCTTGGGAAAACAAACACACAGCAAGAGGAGGAGTCTTAAAAACTTTCCTTACACATCTTTATATCCTCTCAAGTTCCTGTGAGCAAGTATTCCTTTTGCAATTATGAAAGAAGACATATTTAAAATAAAATATACCACAATTTTTATAAGCAAGTAATGCTGTACAAGAATATTTATCGACCTCAGAAAATGGTTGAAGTGTATTGTGGAGTAAAAGCACTCCATCAAGTGATGTGTTTTGTTAAGGATAAAACTCCTGTCCTGAGGATATGGATTTTAATCCCTTTTTAGCAACAGATCCCTTCTTTCAAAAGGAAACTTAGAAGAAATCTGGGTTTTGGGTAGAGCCCCATCCTTAGCCCTCTCACTACCCACCCCCCAGAGTCATTTTCCCACCCCTTCTTACCCCAGTACACCCAAGTCTCAAGGAACATCTAGTGCAAACCCCTAGACTATATTCTTTAAAGTCTTAGAGGAGCCACTCTTTGGCTGTGTGACCTGAGGTGAGACAAGTAACCACTCTGAGCCACAGCATCATCATCATTGAAATGAGAACAATAACTCCAACCTCAGGAACTTGTTGAGAGAATTAGAGATGATGTCTGTCAAGTAACTGGTAATCAATCAATACTCAATAAACACTAGTTATTACAGTAATTGTTAGATGTGCTCATTAAATTAATGTAATGGCAGGGCAGAATCCAAACTAAAAAATCACTCGTGAACACAATTGCCCATTAAAGCCCTTTAAGCTTCCCCCATCTATGCACAAGAGAGAAGTCCCCAGGGACCACGCTGGACACCAACACAGCCAGTTTTCCCAACACTGGGAAAAGTGATGCTTCTTTTCTGGAGCTTCAGATTAAGTAAATACCTTCATTATAACACTCAAGCATATCAAGAACACATATTTATTCTTTGCAATGTTTTAAAATATGTATTGGTTCAGAAATTGGAAAAATAATTAATATGTAGTTTAGATGTAAGTTGTCAAAATGTAAACTATCTTGATGAACATTTAGGATGGGAACTCAAAAGTCTCTGAGTTATTCAATATGTTTATACATCTACAGACTTCTTGATCCCTTAAATAAACCACCAATAAATAGGAAAAAGAAAATCCTGTGAAACTCAGGCTAAAAAAGATCACATAAATGCCCAGAGAGAAGAGGAGACTCGGGTTCGATTCCTGGGTTGGGAAGATCCCTTGGTGAAGGAAATGGCAAACCACTCCAGTATTCTTGCCTGGAAAAAAACCCCATGGACAGAGAAACATGATGGGCTACAGTCCATGGGGTTGCAAAGAGTCGGACAAGACTAATCGACTCAACAGCAACATTGCAAATCATTTATGATCTATCTGCATTATTAAGTTTTTTAGATTTCCTTTAAATCCTGGGCTGAGTGAGGGCCTCACTCACCTCACCCAAATTGCAGCCCCGTGGCGAAGGTGGAGCCTGTCCTCTCTGGAGGCTGAGGAGCTGAGGAAAGGGAAGGCTGTGCTTCCGGAGGGCAGCCCTACCTGCGGGGTAGCTCTGCCTAGGTGATGCTAGATGCTAAGTCGCTTCAGTTGTGTTTGACTCTTTGATCCTATGGACCATTGCCCTCCAGTCTCCTCTCTGTCCATGGGATTCTCCAGGCAAGAGTACTGGAGTGGGTAGCCATTTCCTTCTCCAGGGGGTCTTCCCAACTCAGGGATTGAATCTGAGTCTCTTACGTCTCCTGCATTGGCAGGTGGGTTCTTTACCCCTGAGCCACTGGGGAAGCCCCAAACTCTGCCTGAGGCTGTACTGTTCCCTCCTCATCTCTGGATGAACAAGGTTGTGGGTTCATGTACATTAAGACCTCAAAGTAGAAGGATTTATCCCTAATCTTTGGGTTTCTAGATTTGAATTCTTGATTTACCCTTAACATTTATTTTTTTTTTAAATTAGAGGATAATTACTTAACACTATTGTGGTGATTTTTGCAATACATCAACATGACTTGGCCATAGGTATATATATATTCCCTCCCTCTTGAACTCCCTTCCCATCTCCCTCCCCATTCCACCCCTCTAGATTGTTACTGACTTGGGGTTCCCTTGTCTTACGTCATACTCCCACTGGCTATCTAGTTTACATACAGTAATGTGTATGTTTCAATGCTATTCTCTCAAATCATCCCACCCTTTCCTTCTCCCACTGTGTCCAAAAGTCTGTTCTTTGTGTCACTCTTGTTGCCCCACAAATAGGATCGTCAGTACTATCTTTCTAGATTCCATATATATGTGTTAATATATGATATTTGTCTTTCTCTTTCTGACTTCACTCTGTATAATAGGCTCTAGGTTTATCTACCTCATTAGAACTGACTTGTACACGTTCCTTTTTACAGCTGAGTAATATTCCATTGTGTATATGTACCAGAACTTCCTTATCCATCCATCTGCTGATGGACATCTAAGATGCTCCCATATCCTTGCTACTGTATTTATTTGGCTGTGCCAGGCCTTTGTTGAGGCACTCGGGATCTTCTCTACTTGTGGCATATGGGATCTAGTTCCTTGACCAGGGGTTGAACTCTTGCCCCCTGTTGAAGCCTTAGCCACTGGACCACCTTGATTTACCTTTTGATATTTTTATTTTCTAAGGTTTATGTATAAAACTAGTATAATGAACGTTTTTCTAGTATAATGAACGTATACTAATGCATTTGTGTATCAGAAAACAGCAAAGATGCTTAATTGTTTAATTAAGCAACAGAATTATCCTGAACAGGGCAAGCCATTCATGTTACTCAAGGGAACTGGAGTCAACCCAAGAAGTAACTCAGCTACACTCTGTCATGGCTCATTGGACCGACTACTGCAGCAGCTGCTCACCCGGCCTCTCTCTCTCTGCCCTTCTCCCCCTAGAGGCCACTCTCTGCACTGCAGCCACAGGGATCCAATCGTAACTTGAGTCCTACCAGTGGCTCCTGTGACCACTCCCAATCTCAGTGACTCCCCAGCTCTCTCAGAATCAAATTCTGATTCTTGTAAAACCATAGGAAGCATCTCTGCCTTATCCCCCTCCTCTCTCCTCTGCTCCACCAACTCAGTTCCAGCCATCCTGGTGCTGGCTGCCGCTCAAACACCTCCTTATCACTGAGGGTTTTGCTAACGGGTCTGCAGAAAGAGCATGGATTTCTTTCCCCCATCAATCTCTACAATCAAAACACTTGTCCTGAACTGCCATAGTATTTCACCTACTCAATTGTCTGTCTCCCTTCTAGGGTGCACTGGTTCTTGTGCTACATTTTGTTCCTAGCTGTGTCCTCACACAAAGAACAATGGTTTGCCGGGCCTTGATAAATATGTGTCAAGTGAATGAATCTCCCACTTCAGGGGCTTGCTGGGTGCAGTCATTGAGTAGAATGAATATAATTAAATTCCTGAAATGTCTGAAGCTGGGCAGGAGCTTATGGAGTTCTGGGCACAAAAGCCTTTCCCAGACCCCAGTTTGTTTCTTATTTGCAGGAAAAAGACTTCAGCCAACTAGACTTTCCGGAATACCAAAGGGCAGATTCAAGCAGTAGCTAATCAAGAAAGGGAGGGGAAGCAGAGAGAAAGGAGAAGCAGTCAAGAAACAATAGTGAGCAATGGGGCAGGGCAGAGTCGGGTCCAGGCTCCTCCAGAATGAATACTTATCAGTATCTTTGAGTTCTTTTGCAGCAACTAAATTCCCCACCCCTATGGAGGAAGGTAACTTCTGGCTGAGCACAAGGTTCTTGGAACACCAACCATTCAGAAGAAAGTCACACAATCACACATCTGCAGCTTTCACCCCAAATCTTGCATGTAGAAGCTTCTCTCTGGGGGAGTTAGGGGTTTTTAAGGCCTGAGCCACTCTAGTCTCCTTGCATGGCCCTGCAATAAACCTTTCTCAGCTTCAGACTCAGACTTCTCGGTTTGCTTAGCCTCACTGTGAGTCAGGCACATGGACTTATCTTTGGTAGCAGCACATCTAGAAAACTATGAATCTACTCCAACATTCCATATCCTGAGATGATAATAAAATAATAGGCAAGGGAATAAAGGGAAGGGCCTTGAGTCATCACAAATATTCTAACAGCCTGGGAGAAGTATAACCTTGTCCCCATGAGCAAAGTCATGGAAGTGTTGCATTTTTGCAGTAATAATGGAGAAATAATATCATTGTTGTTGAAGCACTCAATGGTGTCTGACCAAGTCTGCCACCCATGGACTGTAGCTTGCCAGGCTTTTCTGTTCATGGAATTTTCTGGGCAAGTATACTGGAGTGGGTTGCCATTTCCTCCTCCAGGGGATCTTCCTGACCCAGGGATCGAACCCACATCTCCATGTCTCCTACATTGCAGGTGAATTATTTACAGCTGAGCCACTGGGAAGCCCAATAATATCATTATTTGACCCCTACATATTTTTTTCTTGGGGGTAAGTAGGCAAAAATTCTTCAGACTAAGACATTTTGGTGGAAAATGTACGTTATCAGGCATGAAATGTGAAAAAACTCTATATTCATGATTGATAATTCCTTGCAAGAACTTGTTTGGTAGTTTTCCCTTATATAGGTGAGGAAACTGCAGCAAAGTGACTGACCTCAGGTCACAGAGGAGGCGAGTGGTAAGGTCGGGTCAATGTATAATCCTGTTACAACCCATGTGACGAAGCACCTGCCGTCTGCAGGGAATTGTTACAATCTAGGTAACTGGTAAGAGTTTCTGGGAACACTGCCCTCCACTTTTACTCACCTGTATCTGAGCCTCCTTCCAGCCATCAAAGCCCAGGGATATACGAGTCTGGGTTTCTTCTGTACACCAAACATGTGGCATCTCTTCCAACACCAACCAGTTCTCTGGACCAATGCGGTGTCCCTTAAGTCAACTCACTTCAGACTCTAAATCTTCAGAGTTAGCCTCAACTCCCCAGGGTGAGGGCTCAACCCCACAAGACAGCCCCACTTCAAATGCCAGCCACATGTCCCTGGGGTCCCACAGACCTCTCAGCAACTGGCTAGAAATTCAGGAGCTGTGTGACTCCCACTCTCAAGTTCCAATAATTGACTATAATGACTCACACAACTCTTTTATTTAGTGGATAAAGGATAAAACTCAGGGGCTTCCCTGGTGGCTGAGTGGTGAAAGAACCTGCCTGCCAATGCAGGAGACATGGGTTTGATCCCTGACCCAGGAAGATTCCACGTGCCACGGGGCAACTAAGCCCATGCGGCACAGCTACAGAGCCTGCGTTCTAGAGCCCAGGAGCTGCATCTGCTGAGCCCAAGTGCCCTAACTGCTGAAGCCCAGGTGCCCTAGAGCCTGTGTCTGCTCACCGCAGGGAGAAGCCTGCTCTCTGCTATTAGAGAAAAGCCCTCTTGAATGTTCCCCACCGAGGAAGCTCTGCGATCCCTCATGTTTAGGGGTTTTTATTCACTAGAGTGGCAAATGGATTGACTCATTAGCTGTTGGTGACTTGACTTCTATCTCAGTACCCTCCCTTCCCCACGGAGGAGCTGGGGGCTGAAAATTCTAATCCTCTGATCACCTGATGGATGTCCTGGAGACCAGTCCCACCCAGAAGCTATTGAGGGCTCAGATGGTAAAGCGTCTGTCTACAGTGCAGGAGACCTGGGTTTGATCCCTGGGTTGGGAAGATCTCCTGGAGAAGGAAATGGCAACCCACTCCAGTATTCTTGCCTGGAAAATCCCATGGATGGAGGAGCCTGGTAGGCTACAGTCCATGGGGTCGCAAACAGTCAGAACACAACTGAGCAACTTCACTTTCTTTAGCATGCAAAAGGCAGCAAATTCCAAGAGCTTCAGGAGACTTGGACCATAAACTTGGACAAGGGTCAAATAGCGATCTTTTTGTTACCCGACAGTCAGGTTCGAGGACCAGGCAGTGACAAGGAATAGAGAGTCTCAGAGATGAGGCCCCTGATCTGGTAGAGTCATGCAAGATAATTTTTTAAGCTGAAAGCATGATTTTCTTTTTGAGAGTCATGAAATGTCTCTGGGGTGAAAATTGCTCAGTTTCCCAGGAGAAATCCAGAGAGGGTTGGTAACGCTCGCCCCACCCCTGCTCCCCAGCCCCTTCCAAGGACTCCCCTTTTCCCTCCACCCGGTCTGTAGAGGAGACAGGAGCTGGGCCTTACTGTCCTTGTTGCTGTCGTCACCCTCTGGGGTGCCGGCCACCAGGGTGCCCAGGAGGACCAGCAGGGCTGCGGAGAGGCAGAGCCGGCTCATCTTCGTGGCCTTGCAGGAGGGCTCCTGAGGATGCTGGGGGCTGGCTGGGCTTTTCACACCCCTGGTGAGGGGTGGGATCAGGCGATGAGCAGGGGAGGGTAGGGGGAAAGGGGAGGGGCTAGGGTCAGTCCTCTCCACGCTCGACCTCCCCGCCTAACCAGACTTCTTCCTGCATCTGCCTGCTGGGGCCCAACGCCCAGTAAAGCGCTTCTCAGACTTCGTTCTGCCAGCGGGTCTTGTGGAAATAAATGCACATTATGATTCCCCAGGTCTGGGTGAGGCCTGAGAAGCAGCATTCCTAACAGGCTCCCTGTTACAGGTGGGTCCCCAGGCCGTTTCCTCTCCTATTAAACGGTCCTCAGAACTGCACTTTGAAACCAAGCCTGCAGGAGCCCTCACCGGGGCAGGCAGGGAAGGGCAGCAGGCAGAGAAAAGCTGCCTTCCCCATGCACCCTGGGAACGTGAAAGAGGAGCCAAGGTCAGGAAGGGGTGACTCTCAGAAAACCCCACATTCTCTCCCCTAACCTGCACACTGGAAGCATTTGTCTTCTGTTGCAAAAAAGAAACACGAGTGCCTCCCCGCCCCCTGAAGATGAAGTGATCCGTCAGATTTCCATGTGCTGGCGCCACGCCCTGCTGGGTGCACAAGTGTGCAGTCTCCAAACAACTACGTCACCCCCACCCAGTTACCATCGAGACCCTTGGGTCTGGATTCGAGTGAATTGCCAGGACCCTCAAAGCAGTGGCAAACACCCTCGGAAGATGAAAACCTCAGTTCTTTTTTGTTTTAACTTTTTGTTTTAGATTGGGGTACAGCTGATTAGCAAACAATTGTGAGAGTTTCAGGTGAACTGTGAAGAGTTTCAGCTGGATAGACACATGTATCCGTTCTCCCCCCAAACTCCCCTCCCACCCAGGGTGCTGCATAATACTGAGCAGAGTTCCATGTGCTATACAGTAGGTCCTTGTTGGTTATCCACCTTAAATATAGTGGTGTGTACAGGTCCATTGCAAACTCCCTAACTGTCCTCCCCCCCATCCTTCCCACACAACCATAAGCTTGTGCTCGAAGTCTGTGAGTCCCTTTCTGTTTTGTAAGTAAGTCCATTTGTATCCTTTCATTTTAGAGTCCACATACAGGGGCTGTCATACAGTATTTCTCTGTCTTTGTCTGACTTGCTTTACTCATTATGACACTCTTTAGGCCCATTCATGTTGCTGCACATGGCATTATTTCATTCTTTTTCAATGGCTGAGTAACATTCCATGGGCGTTTCCCTGGTGGCTCAGTCAGTAAAGCATCTGCCTGCAATGCAGGAGACATGGGTTCAATCCCTGGGTTGGGAAGATCCCCTGGCAAAAGGAATGGCAACCTACTCCAGTATTCCTGCCTGGAGAATCCCATGGACAGAGGAGCTTGGCAGGCTACAGTCCATGGGGTGGAAACAGTTGGACACAACTTAGTGATTAAACCACCACCACCAGTATTCCATTTAGACCTCAATGTTTATTTTATTGGATAAGGCAATGGCATCCCACTCCAGTACTCTTGCCTGGAAAATCCCATTGACGGAGGAGCCTGATGGGCTACAGTCCATGGGGTTGCTAAGAGTTGGACACGACTGAGTGACTTCACTTTCAATTTTCACTTTCATGCATTGGAAAAGGAAATGGCAACCCACTCCAGTATTCTTGCCTGGAGAATCCCAGGGACGGGGGAGCCTGGTGGGCTGCCGTCTATGGGGTCGCACAGAGTCAGAAACGACTAAAGCGACTTAGCAGCAGCAGCAGCAGCTTATTTTATGTTGGAGATAAACTCAGCTGAGATGTTGGATCCCAGGGTGTGATGACTGCATGTTTCACAGTGAGGGGAAACATGTCATATGCTCCCCCACAAACAGGCTACATGGTGTGCGGGTTATTTTGAACTGAAGACATTTGAGACCCAAAAGACTCAGGAAGAGCTGATTACTACTCCCTTAACTGCCTAAAAGATTTAGTTAGAGGGCCTGTATCTGGAAGGGAACTAACTCCAAAGATAACTTTTAGTATCAAAAACACTTATCTAGCTGCATGGCATGGTAATCATTTGTTAACCAAATATCTGCTTTTCCCATCTTCCTGGAATTTATCTTCCTCCCCTTTGAGCCCCAATCCTCACTCCCTTCTCCTTCACTCTGAGTGGCATATAAACCTCAATTGCCCAACCATGTCTTTGGGGATGATGTACGTATGAAATTTGTTTTTCTCCCGTTCATCTGTCTTATGTCAATTAGATTACCACACCACCATGACTGATTCATGTCAATGTATGACAAAACCCACTGCAATGTTGTGAAGTAATTAGCCTCCAAATAATAAAAATAAATGAAAAAAAAAAATCAAAGCACCTTAAAAAAAAAAATTTCCACACCAGCCAAGGACCCTAGAAGGGAAACAGGGAAAGGTTTCCTCCCCTACAATAGTAGGAGGACCCAGGTTTGGCAAATTACCCATTGTTCCTGGGCCTTGGTGCTTTCATCTGTAAAATGGGATTATTTATCAAATCAGCCCATGTCTTTGGGATGCTGTGAATGCATTTGAGACTAATGAACACAGAATGCTTAGCTCTATGCCTCTAAGAAGTAAATGATCAAAGATTCAGGCCTCCTCTTATGATCGTCAATGGGACACCCAACTCCCAGTAGGAACTTCTGGGTCTGATCTCAGGCCTGTGTTGAAATAAATATCTAGACTCAAGATGAGTCACTCCAGGGACTTCCTTAGTGATTCAGTGAAGAATCTACCTTGCAGTGCTGGGGACATGAGTTTGACCCCTAGTTGGGAGATTAAACTCCCACATGCCATGGAGCAACTAAGACCCAATGAAGCCAAATAAATAAATCTTACAAAAAAAAAAAAAGCAGAAGCAGGAGCCGCTTGGCAGCGACTCCGAAGGTACCGACCAGGGGAGAGCCGCCCGGCCTGGGGTAGCGGGGGCGATGCCGGATAGCCGGTTCCCGAGGAAGCCAGGGCTGGGGCGGCTGGCGGCGAAGCGAGCGGAGGGCCCCTGCCTCCGCCTCCGCCGCCTCCCCTCCCCCTCACAATGGAAGAAGCCGCCGCCGCGACCCCCGGCCGGGTGGGCGGTGGAAGAGAAAGCGGGGCGGACCCCGGCCCGCAACTCTTCCCTGTCGCGCGCTCCTGGGGCGGGGCCTAGGCCGCTCCGCCCCCCAGCCCCCGCCCAGCCCCCTCCCCGCTGGGCGCCCGGCTCCCCGGCCCCCGGCTCTCCCATCCCGGACCTGGCAGTCAGGCCCGGGCATTTAAAAAAAAAAAAAAAGATGAGCCACTCCAGTCTGGGGTGCCGTGTCAGCAAACCAAAACCCACTCTGTCCCTGTAAATGCTCTGAGGTTCTCTGGACCTTTGGGGATAGAGACTGCCCACTTTATGAAGTGTTCAATAGAGTTTCTATGTTCTTCGACCATTTTTTTTTAAACTAGGTGTTTTATTTTGCTCTGTTTATTTATTTCCGGCTGCACTGGCTCTTCGTTGCTGTGTGAGGGCCTTCTCCTCCTTGCGGTGCGTGGTTTTCTCATTGCAGTGGTTTCTCTTGTGCAGCACAGGCTCTAGGCACACGAATTTCAGTACCTGCAGCACTCAGGCCCCGTAGTTGTGGCACACGGGCTTAGCTGCTCGTTGGCAAGTGGAATCTTCCCAGAGCAGGGATCGAACCCATGTCCCCTTCTTTGGCAGGTGGACTGTTAACCACTGGACCACCAGGGAAGTCCTTTGATGATTTTAAAGAAGGGAATTGCCTCTTTCCCTCTAGGGGTCTGGGGCTTCCCTGACTGAGGTCAGCCGTGTAGGTGGTATATGCCCATGTGACTGACCACAGTAAAAAAACCCCAAGACTCTCAGACAGGAGTAAACTTCCCTGGTTGGCAACAGCTTGGGTTTAGGGAATCAAGCAGATTCTGTGTGACTGGACAGGGAGCAAAGTGAAAGTGAAAGTTGCTCAGTCGTGTCCGACTGTTTGAGTCCATGGACTGTTGTCCACCAGATTCTTCTGTCCATGGAATTCTCCAGGCACGAGTACTAGAGTGGGTTGTCATGCCCTTCTCTGGGGGATATTCCTAATCCAGGGTTCAAACCCAGGTCTCCCGGATTGCATGCAGATTCTTTACCGTTTGAGCTTCTTGGACATCTGGACAGGGAGGAGACATTTGGAAGCTTGTGTTTGTGTTCTTCCAGTTTCACCGTCTGCATTTTCCCCCTTCTGCATTTCCCCCTTTGTTGACTGGACGCTTGATCCATTTGCTGTAAACTTAAGTATCAATACAACATGTTAGTATTCTGTGAGTCCTTTTATGAACTAAGCCTGAGTGGTCTTGGACATTCCAAACACAAGTAGTCACCATTATTGGGGCTTCCCTGGTGGCTCCGATGGCAAAGAATCTACCTGCAATGCAGGAGACCTGGGTTCAATCTCTGGGTCAGGAAGATCCCCCTGGAGAAGGAAATGGCAAGCCACTCCAGTATTCTTGCCTGGAGAATTCTATGGACAGAGGAGCCTGGCGGGCTACAGTCTGTGGGATCGCAAAGAGTGGGACATGACTGAGAGATTAACACTTTCACTTTCCCATTGTTACCCCCAAAGAGAAACTGTATCCACAGAGGTTAAATAATTTGCCTGAGATCACACAGATAGTGACTAGCAAAGCTGGAAATTAAAATTTTCTGACTCCACAAGACATACTTTTTTTTTTTTTTGTATAGCAAAGTTTTATTAAAGTGAAAAGAGACAGAGAAATCTTCTGACTAGACATCAGAAGATGGACAGAGAATGCCCCCCTTGTTAGTGTTAGCAAGGGAGTTACATAGTTTTTAAATTGGCTATTATAGTAAATCAAAAGAATGTCTCAAGTTTGTAAAGACCTTACCAGACCCACTCCCACAATTTACATTTTAAGATAACAGGATTAGCCAGAAGGTTTTCAGGAAGGAGAAACTGTCCTCAAGCAGGGTACATTGTTGTCATATAATCCTTAGTACAGAGTTTAAACTGAGTTGTTTGTTGTGTAATCATCAGTTTCAGGCTTAAAGAAAAAAATGTTTTATGTGACTAAGACTAAGGAATGTAGAGTGAAAAAAAAAGATGTTTGAGATGTTTGTCCTTTCCTCCTCCTTGAGAATTCCAGATCCCTGTCTCTGCTTTGAGAGTCCCAGATCCCTTTCTCCTCCTTGGGGACCCTGAACTTTTTATCAACCTGCCTAGGAACTGACTCTCTCATTCCCTCTTTTTCTTTGAAGAGAATTATGCTGCCAAGGGAAAGGGGCGTCGTTTTCATTCCATAACTACTTCCTGCTGTTGAGGGGCGTGGTTCCTAGATTGTTGAGGCATCATATTCCCCTAACCCTCATATTGAGAATCTCTGATCCAGGGGCCCCAAGTAAGAGTTGGAGGAGGTTGTGGCACTCGTAGGAGCTTGGATAACCACTTGTAACTTAAAAGCTTTCAGACAGTTAGAAACAAACCCTGTTTTACAGTTACAGACGTAAGGCAAAATAGTCATTAAACCAAATTAAAACATAATAAAAATTAAAAGTTACATTATGTCCATAGTTACATCAGTCCATCTTAGGAGTGTTAGATGTCATCAGATCAAGAAGAGGAGTCACATCGATTGTTGTTGGTGAAGGTGTTCTCAGAGTTGAAGAAAGTCATTTCTTTGAAGTGGAGAAACTCATCATGGGAAATCTTCAATTGATGAGGAAGGGAGTGTTCTAAGACCCAGCAGTTATGTTGATTGTGGAATGAGGGGCATAAGAATGAGCCCAGGACAGGAAGGTCTTTTCTTGAGGGCATAAGGCATACTTTTAACAACTACTGGAGCACAAACGAAGATAGTTTAACGTAAGTGATGTCTCAAATAGAAAAAGAAGACAATGGGAACAGATTTTTTTTCCCTGCTATGTCATGTGGGATCTTATTTCCTTGACCAGGGATTGAACCCGTATCCTTGGCAATGAATGCTCAGAGTTCTAACCACTGGACCACTGGGAAATTCCCGAGAACAAAAAATTTATTTCATGATGTAATACAAGAAAATCCACCTCTCCACCCTGAAATCTGTAGGCTGAAAAATCATTCCATGTTCTAGTACAAAAAATGATGCAGAATGATACCAAAATAGCCTTGTTAAGTTACTGAAGCTTAAGGATAAGCAAAAAGGTTTTTAGTCATTCAAGTACGAAAAAGTAACCTCCAAGGGAGAAAAATATTTAGGCCACTTCATCGACACTCCATGGCAGAATTCAGTGGACATATCCACAGTTGTTCTGGGAAAAGAAATTCAGCCTTTTCAGAGGGAACTGAACTGCTTAATATTTTGTGGCAGCCTGGATGGGAGGGTGGGGTTAGGGGAGAATGGATACATGTATTTGTGTGGCTGAGACCCTTCACTGTTCACCGGAAACTACCAGAACATTGTTAATCTGCCATACCCAATACAAAATAACAAGACTAAAATTAATGAAGAAAAGAAATTCAGCCTCCTGGATTTTCCTGAAACTCATCAGAGACACTCCAGTTCTGTACTATCTGTCTCCCCGGCTGTAACTCTCTCCCCTGATGGCCTCATGGCTCCTTCCGGGATTTGCACAAGTCTTTGTTCATAAGCTGCCTTCCTGGAGTTGCCCTCACTGATGGTCCTAGGTAGAAGTTATAACACTGCTCCTTGCCCCTGTCACCACCCCAGTACTCCTTATACCCTTTCTGTTTTCTTTTCTTCTTCAGAACTCTGACCTCCCTCTAACACCTACAGAATATACTTGCTTATTTACTTTGTTTATTGTCCAGTAGCATATAAACCCCACAGAGAGAAATTTTTGTCCGAAATGCTCGGTCCCAGAGCATCCTAATACCTAGGACAGTGCATGGCACGTGATAGACACTCAGTGAATATCTGCTGAGCAGATGAAAGGAAATCAGCGGACAGGTAGGTGATCAGCAGTGTGTTAGCTCAGGTCTTCCTTTTCAGCCTCCTGCAGGTGTCTGCAAAACATCAATGCCCTTATCTCGCCACCTCAATGTCACCTACCTCAGAAGACAGGTGTGACACAGGACACCTTCCTGCAACCACTCTGGCAACTTCTCAGCTGGCCAGACCCATGCTGTTTATCTGGCACTGACCCAGGCAGAGGCTGAGCTGGGGGCAGGTGACATCCAACTTGGAACAAGAACCTTGCATTTCTGGGTGGAAAAAAAGAGTAAGGGATTCGGGCAGAGGTGAAGCAGGGGGATTAACACTTCACAGCATGGCCTCCCACTGCCCCTCACCTGGTTTCACAAACAGAACTGCCTATTTGGGTGGATTTCAGGGGAGCAAGAAGATCATCCACAGACTTCTCTCCCCTGGTCTCTCCAGCAATGACTTTGAGATTATTGGACCTCAGTTTGGGTACCAGTTATGACTTTTCCTAACTTTGTGACCTGGGGCCAGAAATCTCCCAGGGCCCCCGTGTCTTCAGGTGTCAGATGAGATCAGCGCTGACCACATCAGTGTTGTTGTGAAAGCTTTGGAGGCAGCAGGTATACATTCCTTTTCCCTGAGAAGTCAAAGTCCTTTGTAGTAATAATAATAAGTCACAACAGAATCATGAAGATCATGGCATCTGGTCCTGTCACTTCATGGCAAGTAGATGGGGAAACAGTGGAAACAGTGACAGACTTTATTTTGGGGCTCCAAAATCACTGCAGATGGTGATTACAGCCTTAAAGTTAAAAGACGCTTACCCCTTGGAAGGAAAGTTATGACCAACCTAGACAACATATTAAAAAGCAGAGACATTACTTTGCCAACAAAGGTCCATCTAGTCAAAGTTATGGTTTTTCCAGTAGTCATGTATGGATGTGAGAGTTGGACTATAAAGAAAGCTGAGTGCTGAAGAATTGATGCTTTTGTTTTTTTTTTTTTTTTTCCTGATTTTACAGCTTTATTCGTGATATCCCTCTAAAAAGAGACCAAAAATGATTGTGAAGATGACTCATACCTATAGAGTAATTACAAAGTTCCACATTCACATAACGACAAAAGCCAAATGAAATATTCTACAATTGTTTTACCTTTCAATTACTACTGTGTACAATACATCATAAGTAGGCATAGTGGTGCATTTAGGAGCTGATTGTACTCTGTGTAACATTTTAGGAATGTGTACATACGCGTGTAGGTATACTTCCTTCTATTACAAATTAAAAGCAAGCATTTTCTATATGAAATTTTTATTTCTGTGTAAAACGAAGACAACTCCTGAAGGTCTAAAAAGGAAAATTATATACAACATTCAAAGCACTGTTAAGTCATGAAACAAAGATGAATCTGAGGTAGAAGTCAAGCAATATAACCCACAACCTTTTTAGGGGAGTATTTATTTCCAGCAACCATCATGCCTCTCCAGTAAAATCTAATTTTTAAAAAGTTCCAAGTTCCAAAAAATTAATAATCCATTTTCTATAATCAGATGTAATACTATGACCAACAAAAGATACAACGTAAACTTTTGTCATGTTAACAAAGTAAATAATTTTACTAAAAGTTGCTGACACTTGTATCAGTAGTAGCCATAGGGAGGCCGTTGGTTGTAACCATAGTGTCCATACTGATGAGGGTAGTAAGGTTCTTGTCTGTGCTGTGGGTAATTGTTACCCCAGGTTCATCCATGCCATTGATTGGATCGATTGTCACTTGGCCACCCCCGTCTGCTATCCCTACCTCTAAACTGTCTGTTATCTTGCAACCGATTGCTTCTATTTCTCAGGCTGCCACCAGCTCTGCTATTCCATTCCTCAACAATCGGAGGAGGCTCAGGAGGGCGTTTTAGGTATTCTTGGTATTCTTTGTCATCTTCTGTGACTCTACTGGCAAACATCTCTTCAAAATTTGGAACAGTTTCAGAAGTGTCAGTCATTCTGAGATTCTCAGTGGTTGGAAGCGGCTGTTCTGTTTAATGTTTAGATTGTGTAGATCTCCTGTCCAGGGCCCTGGCACAGGACCTCTGTGTACACGCCTCCACCTCTCCCAGCGAATTGATGCTTTTGAACTGTGGTGTTGGAGAAGACTCTCAAGAGCCCCTTGGACTGCAAGGAGATCCAACCAGTCCATCCTAAAGGAAATCAGTCCTGAATATTCGTTGGAAAAACTGATGCTGAAGCTGAAACCCCAGTACTTTGGCCATCTGATGCGAAGAACCGACTCAGAAAAGACCCTGATGCTGGGAAAGATCAAAGGCGGGAGGAGAAGGGGATGACAGAGGATAAGATGGCTGGATGGCATCACCAACTCAATGGACATGAGTTTGAGTAAACTCCAGGAGTTGGTGATGGACAGGGAGGCCTGCATGGTGTGCTGCAGTCCATGGATTTGCAGAGTCGGACACGACTGAGCTACTGAATGGAACTGAACTGAACTGAACGGCAGAATGACAGCATTTAGCACTTGTCTCCTTCTATGTACCAGGCATTATCTTATGTACTTGATGTATATTAACTCATCGAATCCTCACAATAGTCCCAAATAGGTGGTGAGGAGCTGTTATTATTTCCTCATGTAACAGATGAGGAAACTGAGGAATTGAAAGGGTAAGTAACTTTTGGAAGGTCCTACAAGGTAGAGATAGGATTTGAACCCAGGAATCTGGCTTCATCATCTGTGCATATGCACTCTGCTGCATTGTTGGCTGTTAACAATCGGGGAGGTGTGAGGGGTGACACCCCCACAATCCCGTCAGTCACTCCTACATATTCATCCCAGTTACCATCATGTAACACTAGCCTCCCTCTCACTCATCCGTGCAGATGAGCATTTTCCACTCACGCACACACAGCACAGAGATACACCCCGTGCTCCACTCCAGGGTCAAGGAGGAGGGAGCCGGGCTCAGTGCCCAGAAGCCCCGGGAGCAAGTCCAGCCAAACGTCAAGCAGGCTCAGAGCTGGGTGATGGGCTGGGAGGACACGGGGGGGCTGCCTTCCTGCACAGACACCCTTTCCCTGGAGAAGGGCAGGAGCTCTCAATACCGAGGTGTCCCAGGACAGAAGGGCTTCGGGAGCCCGTGACTCACCAACAAGCCACTGTGAGAGGAAGGTCTGCTCTCTCCTGAGACATTCCACATGCATGATTTCATTTAGCCTCAAGTCAGTCCTACAGCATCTGGGTTCTCATCCCGTTGTATCAAGGAGAAAGTATGGGCTCAGAGAGGTAAAGTGACTTGTTCAGACCCCACAACCAGCAAATTAGACAGGATTTCAGTTCAGGAGCCCTCTGGCCCTGCCCCTCCTCCTGCCCCAGTCTATCCATCAGAGACCAGGAGCAGCAGAGCCTCCTCCTAACAGCAGAGACTCCTCTTTTCTCCCCCTCCTCTCTCGTCTGTCCAGTTTCTCTCCCAATGTCCTCCTCTCCTGGTCCTCCTCACTCTGGCCCGGGTTAGAGCCCTCCTCTCCCCCCACCCTGACCAGAAGCCCCTTTAATGGGCCGGTCCTCCTCCACCTCCGTGCTCCCTGCTCGTGAGTGACTGAGGTCTCTGGTTACACACCTTCGCAGCCCCTGTGGGCGTTTTCAGAGAAATCACAAAGAAGGAAAATCACAGGGGCTGGATTTGGATAAAGACCAGTGATCATAACACCTTGGGACCCCAAGTCATATGCCAGTCTCTAGTTCTCAGTTTCTCCCTCTGAATAGTGAGGAGCTTGGATTCCACGGGGTTTAAGGCCCCCTCTGCTCTGATGGGAGCCCCCGTGACCTGCTGCCCAGCCTTGAGCTTGGGCAGGTACTTGTTTATTTGTTTAGATTGGCGTATAATTGCTTTACAACGTTGGGTTAGTTTCTGCTCTCCAGTGAAGCGATTCAGCCATATGTACACGTACATCCCTCCCCCTGGAACCATCCCCCCCCTCCAGGTCATCACAGAGCGCTGAGCCACCCTCAGCTCGACAGCAGATTCCCGCCAGCTATGAATTTACACATGGCAGTTACATGTGTCCGTGTGACTCCCAATTCATCACACCTTCCTCTCCTCCCCACCTGCCGTGTTCACGTCTGTTTTCTAAGTCTGCTTCTCTGTGGAGCAGGTGCTTTTTATGACACCCGAGCTTCACATACTTTCTCTCACTCACTCCTGAGAGTGGAAGAGAGCATTTTCAAGAGGCAGAAATGGGAGAGGTGCTCGGGGAGAGGTCCTGATTTCTCCAAACCACTCAGACAAAAGCTGAACCTCCTTGCTTGGACTCCTATGCAGCCAGGAATGGCGTTGTGACCTTGGACATCTGTCTCTCAGATGTTCACTCCACATCTTTAAGATGGGCTGGGCATGCTCTTCAATCTGTAAAGTCTGTTTTTACCTGGACAGAGGAATCTGGGCATCTTGCCAGGCCAGGCTCCGCCAAGTCTTACCCCCAGGGCTGGGGGAGGCCCCGGGGCAAGGCACTGATAAGGACCATCTCCCCAGGCTTGGGGATCCAGCTCTCTTGCTGAGACTGCCTGTGGCTCCTGCTGGCTAAGGAGGTCCTCTGACCTCTGGGAATGACGTCCCCAGGGTGTGTCCTGGAAGCCTGTCTTGCTCTAGAGCACTGAAGCTCTCTCCCCTGCTGCACTTCAGAGATGCCTCTGTCTCCCAGGCTGCAGGAGAAAGAGCCGATCTGGTTCCATCTGACCTGACCTGGCCAGGGGTTCCTAGGCTAGGAGCGCCCCCCGTTCCTCAACCAGGAGCTCCAGCCACTTTCCAGCCCCTGCCCCAACCTGCTCCCAGGCGGTTTCCCTGGGGTTAGCATGGGGCACCTGGCAGACAACACAGCCTGGGCTGCACTTGAATTGGTGGGCACATTCCCATCGGAGAGGCACTGCTGCGTGCAGTTCAGGTGCCCCTCTAGCGTGGGGCGCATGCCTGATTTCTCTGCTCCTGTGCCTGGGAGGTGGATGGGCAGTGGGGGACCAGAGTCCTAGAGTCAGAGCATGCCTGCCTGCTGTCCTAGCGAGGGAGGGAAAAGATGGGGTCCTGGTTAGACATTTACATCTGGCCTCCTGTTTCTGTTTCTATTCTGGGGCACGAAGAAGTGGGCTTCAGTCTGGACACTTACAACTGTTGGCATTTCCTGAGACAAGATGTAGATGGGCTCCAGGTGAGGCATTTACAGTCAGCCTTCTGTTTGCCCTCTGAAATGGAAGTGACAACAGAAACAGCCAGGATTAACAGCCAGTCTTTGCTTCTCATAAACACCTTAAGGTAATAGTCACGGCAAGGACAAAGACAGGCAAAATCATGTTTGATTAAGAGATTAAGGGACCTTCACCCCCCCCCCACCCCCCCTGCTCTTTTGGGTCAAGGGAGACTCTACACATGTGCAGAAAGACTCCTTGGGGGTCAAAAGTCAGGGGATAGCACCAGGCGATAATGAGTCTTGCTCCTCCCAGAAGCCCTCGCTTCATGATCCATCTTGGCTGAGGGGTGTGTGTGCACCTAGGGGAGGGTCCCAGGGTAGGTCAGGTGTGGGGAAAAAAAACCAAAACACCCAGATGTTTGGCTAAAGGTAAACAAAGACCTGGAAGAACCGACCTATATAAATGACCTAACCATCTCTTTACTGTGCTCCTCCTCACTGCGGGGGACGCCCACACCCTTTCTCTCTGGGTGTGCATCTCTGCCTTGCTTCTATCTTAACTAAACAAACTGTTTCTCTGTGTGCCCTCCCACCTGTTATTGTGCTTTGATCTAGTAATAAATTTTGTACCTGCATCTGCAGTATTTGCCTCCTTGATAAATGCATTTTTCACTGGGGGCCAAGATCCAGGGAAAAATAGTTTCTAGCCTCTAGCCCTTGCTGGTGGCTAGGATTCCTGGTTTTCGTCTAGACTCAGTTCAGTTCAGTTCAGTCACTCAGTCGTGTCCGACTCTTTGCAACCCTATGAATCGCAGCATGCCAGGCCTCCCTGTCCATCACCAACTCCTGGAGTTTACTCAAACTCATGCCCATCGAGTCATTGATGCCATCCAGCCATCTCGTCCTCTGTCATCCCCTTCTCCTCCTGCCCCCAATCCCTCCAAGGATCAGGGTCTTTTCCAATGAGTCAACTCTTCGCATGAGGTGGCCAAAGTACTGGAGTTTCACCTTCAGCATCAGTCCGTCCAATGAACACCCAGGACTGATCTCCTTGAGGATGGACTGGTTGGATCTCCTTGTAGTCCAAGGGACTCTCAAGAGTCTTCTCCAACACCACAGTTCAAAAGCATCAATTCTTCGGCACTCAGCTTTCTTTATAGTCCAACTCTCACATCCGTACATGACCACTGGAAAAACCATAGCCTTGACCAGACGGACCTTTGTTGGCAAAGTAATGTCTTTGCTTCTTAAAATGCTGTCTAGGTTGGTCATAACTTTCCTTCCAAGGAGTAAGTGTCTTTTAATTTCATGACTGCAGTCACCATCCGCAGTGATTTTGGAGCCCCCAAAATTAAAGTCTGACACTATTTCCACTGTCTCCCCATCTATTTCCCATGAGGTGATGGGACCAGATGCCATGATCTTAGTTTTCTGAATGTTAAGCTTTAAGCCAACTTTTCACTCTCCTCTTTCACTTTCATCAAGAGGCTTTTCAGTTCTTCACTTTCTGTCATAAGGGTGGTGTCATCTGTATATCTGAGGTTATTGATATTTCTCCCAGCAATCTTGATTCCAGCTTGTGCTTCTTCCAGCCCAGCGTTTCTCATGATGTACTCTGCATATAAGTTAAATAAGCAGGGTGACAATATACAGCCTTGACGTACTCCTTTTCCTATTTGGAACCAGTCTGTTGTTCCATGTCCAGTTCTAACTGTAGCTTCCTGACCTGCATATAGGTTTCTCAAGAGGCAGGTCAGGTGGTCTGGTATTCCCATCTCTTTCAGAATTTCCCACAGTTTATTGTGATCTACACAGTCGAAGGCTTTGGCGTAGTCAATAAAGCAGAAATAGATGTTTTTCTGGAACACTCTTGCTTTTTCGATGATCCAGCAGATATTGGCAATTTGATCTCTGGTTCCTCGACTTTTCTAAAACCAGCTTGAACATCTGGAAGTTCTCGGTTCACGTATTGCTGAAGCCTGGCTTGGAGAATTTTGAGCATTACTTTACTAGCGTGTGAGATGAGTGCAATTGTGCAGTAGTTTGAGCATTCTTTGGCATTGCCTTTCTTTGGGATTGGAATGAAAACTGACCTTTTCCAGTCCTGTGGCCACTGCTGAGTTTTCCAAATTTGCTGCCATATTGAGTGCAGCACTTTCACAGCATTATCTTTCAGGATTTGAAATAGTTCAACTGGAATTCCATCACCTCCACTGGCTTTGTTCGTAGTGATGCTTCCTAAGGCCCACTTGACTTCTCATTCCAGGATGTGTGGCTCTAGGTGAGTAATCACACCATTGTGATTATCTGGCTCGTGAAGATCTTTTTTGTACAGTTCTTCTGTGTATTCTTGCCACCTCTTCTTAATATCTTCTGCTTCTGTTAGGGCCATACCATTTCTGTCCTTTATCGAACCCATCTTTGCCTGAAGTGTTCCCTTGATATCTCTAATTTTCTTGAAGAGATCTCTAGTCTTTCCCATTCTGTTGAACTCAGGTTCAATTCCAGGGCAGGAAATTAAGATCTCGATTCACACCACTGCTCACTGCTGCCTCTCCGAGATCACTAGGGCCGTAAATCTCAATTCCAAAGATATCTTCGTCTCTGACTCTGGGCTTCCTGGTGACTCAGACAGTAAAGAATTCGCCTGCAGTGCAGAAGACTTAGGTTCAATCCCTGGATAGGGAAGATCCCCTGGAGAAGGGGATGGCAACCCCCTCCAGAATTCCTGCCTCGATAATCCCATGGACAGAGGAGCCTGGTGGGCTACAGTCCATGGGGTTGCAAAGAGCTGGACACGACGGAGTGACTAACACACTGGCGCCCTCTACAGCCTTCAGTCTCATCTCTATGGTCCTCAACATCTGGGAGGGCTGGAATGACCAAACCCTTGGTCTCAGAGCCCCCAGTGCCTAGGGACCCCCTCTCCAACCCCCGCATAGTTGAACTTCCCCATGTCGCCCAGAGTTCCCTTCCTGCCGCTGTCTCCATCCTCTGCACAGAGCTCCCCACAAACGCCAGTCTTCTGTGGGCTCCCCAGCACATGACATCCTACCCCCTAACCCTGACCACCTTTAAGCACCAGGAATCTCCACATTTTTGTCTTCACGGGTCTCCCCATTTCCACCCCAGGAATCTCCACTTCTCTGTCCCCAGACAGGCTAGGAGTCTTCAGCAGGGCACTCCTGGTTCCACCCCTTCTGGGAAACAGTCCTCCCCCCGCCCCACTCAGCTGGGACCAGAGGAGGGGCAGGGTGGCAACAGCACCCAGAGGTGGCAGCAGGTAGGCACAGCGCTCTTAGGGTGTAGGAATGAGGCGCTGCTGGGTGGGAAGGGTTAATGTCTGCCTGGAGGCTGGACACCAATACTTCAGCCACCTGATGCAAACAACTGGCTCATTTGAAAAGACCCCAATGCTGGGAAAGATTGAAGATGGGAGGAGAAGGGAACGATGGAGGATGAGATGCTTGGATGGCATCACCGACTCAATGGACGTGAGTCTGAGTAAACTCCGCGAGTTGGTAATGCACAGGGAAGTCTGGCGTGCTGCAGTCTGTGAGGTCGCAACTGAACTGGAGGCTGGGGTGTGGGCGGGGCTGAGCTAGCTTAGGTAGAGGGCTCAACAGGCACCCAGGCCTACTGCTGCCACCTCCTGTCATTTCACAATCCCCGGGATCAGGTGGCACTCTGGCCCCAGAGGGAACCAGGAACCTAAGCGGCTTCCAGGCTTGGGGCAGCTCAACCTGCTGCATTGGGACCCTTGTCCCCTCCCCCGGCCCCACCTCCCTCTGGGCCCTGGGGGCAGGGCAGCAGGAAGCCAAGGGCTAGACCCAGGACTCCCGGGATCCCATTCCAAGACCCAGGGGTCTCCCTGTGATGCCCACTGCGGTAGGAGAGAGGAGGGCAGGACTCACTGGGAGAGACTGCAGAGTCCCGAAGTGGCTGGACTCGGGGTCAGCAGATCAGAGTTCGGATCTCCCTTTAGGGATACCTGGTGGGTGTGTTGTGTAGTGATACACAGCACCCAGAAGGAGCTACAGGAAAGTGTATTTATACATGAACCCACTGGACTCAAGACACTGAAGGCCAAAGAGGACTCAAGACACCTGTTAACATCTGGAGCCGTTCGGGATGTGTGTTTCTCCCTCGCTCTCTTTTCCACGCAGACACTCAGGCTCACTCACTCTGTCTGTGCTCAGTGTGTTGTGCAGCCACGGATGGTCCCAGACACCTGTGAGCAGAGCGATATTGTCATCGCCAACCGTTTGTGACAGATGAACTGTGCAGGAGGCCCTTCCAACTCCCTAAGTCTCATGTGAAGTTGTAGATAAAAGGTTTGATCCCAGGTCTCCATCCCTACCAGCCCTTGTTTTTTCTTTCCATCATAAATGTACGTTCTTTATGACACATCTAGGGCACGTAGTTGATGTAGAGAAAGTAATTAAAGGAGCCCTGGCCCCCACCTCCCCCACCTCCCAGCTGAGTGAGCTTGAATGAATTACTTCCCTTCTATGTGCTGCCATTTTATCATCTATGGAAGATGATGGTGATGTAAGAAGTCCATGAGAACACGAATGGTGTTCCGCGGGTAGAAGAGCTGTGTCCTTCAGGGCTTGGCACACATTGATTGACACAAGTACCCCAGCTCTGGTTGGTTGTAACTCAGGGGCTGTGAGCTCTCGAGAAATGATGTCTGCTGTTAGTAAGGCGACTGGGGAGTAGACATCGAGGTTTGACATGCAGGCTGGTAAATGCCAAAGCACGGTTACCCGGCAAGAAGTACCTTCAAACATCCTTACTGATCTAAATCTGAGGTCAGTAAGCCCCAGGAGGTCTTTGCTGCTGGGGGGTGGAAGGGGTGGAGAGCAGTGGCCATGGGGATGACAGGTGAGCAGGACTTGATGACAGAAATATGTCCAGCCACTGTCCCCACAGATGCCCCGGGGAAAAGAGGCTGCGAATGCCTCTCCCACTTCCCACGTCCAGCCTGGGGACTGGAGACAGGTCCTCGTTGGAGGGTCCAGGGCTGTTTACTCTGAGCACAGAGAAGAGTTAACAGTGGCTGGAGTCAGGTGGGGGCTCAGCCCAGGGCGGCTCCTCAGTCCAGGACACGCAGAGGACACGTTGACGGGCAGCTGGTTTTCGCCTGTGAATCCAGCTGCCTGCTGGACATTCAGCCCCGGGCGGTGCTGCCCACAACCTTCTTCTGGCACCTGGCCAGCTTGCCCACGCCAGGAAACTGCCCAGCCTCACCCCTCTCCAGCCCTCTTGGGCTCTCCTGGGGACTGACTCTCTCTGATAGGAATGTAGATTAGTTAAGAGGATAGGGTGGGGCAGAAGGTTGGAGAAGAAATTTATTAGATCGAAGGTCAGAGGTAGGAAAATCCAGTTCGCTTTTGTGCCCTTGGGCTCTGTGCTAGAGATACATGCTTAGTCACTCAGTCCTGCCTTACTTTACGACCCCATGGACTGCCCCCACCAGGCTCCTCTGTCCACAGACTTTCCCAGGCAGGAATACTGGAGGGGTTGCCATGCCCTCCTTCAAGGGATCTTTTTGATCCAGGGATGGAATCCACATCTCCTGCATCTCTGGCATTGGCAAGCAGATTCTGAGCCATCTGGGAAGCCCTTGTGCTAGATATAGTCACATACTTCTGCTTCTGCATAAAAAGATAAGAGCTTTAAAACCAAATACACTCAGATCCAAATCAGGAATTGGCTACTTCCTGTCTATGTGAAATGGAGAGAGGCACTTCACTTTTTGAACCCACATTTTATTCCTTAGAAGTGGTATCATGATAACTTTTGTAGCCTTATTTTAAGGATTAAATGGAAAAGCATAAACCAAAGGTTGGAAATCAGCCTAAAATGTACTATTAGCCACATAGTACATTTTAAAATTTTGGAATAGTTGCCAATATTTAAGATTGGGAAATTTCATATAAAAGTAAATTTCTAGCATTTGTTGGAAAAAGTAAACAATTTGGTAACACAGGTCAATCAAACTCCCATGGCGAAGTTCATTAAAGAAGTGGGTTTCCAACCTCAGTCAGTATCAAATCACTTAGAGGGCATATTAAAATATAGATTTCAAGAATCCCACCCCCAGAGTTTTGATTCAATAGGACAGTGGAGAGACCTGAGAATCCACATCCTAGGGTTTCCAGGGACGCTGATGGTGCTGTTCAAGGGACCGTGCTTTGAAAGCCATGAACTAAGCTAAGGGGGGCTGCTCTCTTCTCGGGAGGGGAGTGTTCTCTCCAGTTTCCATAATCCTTGCCATTCCTTACTGTCCCCATGCCTCCACCCCAACTCCAAACACTTCCATTCCCATTACTCACCTGACTTGGAGGGCATTTAAAATGGTGACCTGCGGGGTGGACTCAGAGAAAGTGTTCAGTGAAAAGATAACTTGTCATTATTTAACATGATGCCTTAGGTGTTGGGCTCCCCAGGTGATGCTAATGGTGAAGAAACCTGCCTGCCAATACAGGAAACGTAAGAGAGGGATTTGATCCCTGGGTCGAGAAGGTCCCCTGGAGAAGGAAATAGCAACCCATTCCAGTATTCTTGCCTGGAAAAGTCCATGGACAGAGGAACCTGGAGGGCTACAGTTTATGGGGCTGCAAAGAATTGGACATGATCGATTGAGCAGGCACTTGAGCACACACACACACACACACACACACACACACACACCAGGTATTATTTTTCCCATTTTACAGATGAAGAAACTGAGGAAGTTCCGCTAGGCAAAGTGACTTGTTCGAGGAAACACAGCAGAAAAATCAGAATAAGGCCTTGACAAAGCAAGTCACAGGCTCCCAGTTATTTCAATGTTATGCACACACACACACACAAATCTGAGGTTAGCATAGCTGTTGTTGTCCAGTCACGAAGTCGTGTCCAGCCCTTTAAGACCCCGTGGACTGCAGCATGCCAGGCTTCTCTGTCCTTCACTGTCTCCTGGAGTGTGCTCAGATTCATGTCCACTGAGTTGGTGATGCCATCTAACCATCTCCTACTCTGCTGCCATCTTCTTTTGCTTTCACTCTTTCCCAGCATCAAGGTCTTTTCCAATGAGTTGGCTCTTCACATCAGGTGGCCAAAGTCTGGAGCTTCAGCTTCAGCATCAGTCTTTCTAATGAATATTCAGGATTGATTTCCTTTAGGATTGACTAGTTTGATCTCCTTGCTGTTCCAGAGTCTTCTCAGATGACGCATCAAAATTTTTGAAGGTGACTTCTTAAGTATAAAGTCATATTTATCATGAAGAAAGGGAGGAAAGGAAATAGAAAACAAAGTTTTGCTTAGTGGGAGGTGACATGAGTCACTGCAGACAAGCTCACTCTAAGGTGACTGTAATCAAGGGAACACGGAAGATTTGAAAACCTCTCGGGAACAGCAAGGTGTCTTTTACCATATAATAGGGCTTTGTTCACTTGGAATTTGGACCCATTCAAGCTCCCCTCTCCCTGAGAAACCTCTGTCTCTCTGAGTTTATTGACTATTCTGCATCCATTTGTCCTTTTACTGATAACCATAATCCGACTTTGATTTGAGGAATGACTCTTCCTCTGCCCAAGACAGGTGGGGTTGAGGGACTCGTCAATCAGAGTTCCTGCTCTACCCCCAGACCAAGAATTTTCATCTTGACCAATGAATGACAAAACCCGCAGATGCACGGAGCTCATTTGGAGGTGGGCTATAAAGGCCTTGGTGCTATCTTGTTTGCCGTCCTTTCCAAGCTGGGTCCTTTTTAGCATGCCCATCAGTTCCAAAAGATAAACTAGATCAGTTAGCAGTATTGCTCACAAGCAAAAGACTCCAACAGGAGGTCACTTAAGGTCACAGTCAGGAAGAGAGGATGGATGCCCACCCACTATGTCCCCACCCCATTCTCAGCAATTTCTTCTCTGCTTCCAATAGCCAGACTCAGCTTCTGTTGCTCACTACAAGGGAGGTTCTATGCCTCTACCAGGATTATCACCAAGTTCCTCATTTACAGTCCAGTGGTCTTTTCTCAGCCCTCATCCTCTTCCAGCTCATAGTTAAGGTCCTCCATGGCATAAATGCAAACAAATTAGCCATAGAAAAAAATTTTTTTTTCTACATCGTCTCAGTACTAAAAACTATGAAAAGGAGCATCCATATGTGATGTAACTTGAGTCCCATCTTGTGAATCTACAGAGTCTCTGATGGCATTGCTTTCAAACCTCTTTTAGAGGGCAAACTTTGAAGTCAGAGAGTCTTGAGTTCAAATCTCACCATTTCTTAGCTGGAAGACCTTGGCAACGCTATGTAACCCTTCTAATCTTCAGTTTCTTCATTAATAATATGATATAATACTTCTAGCCTCATAAACTCATAAAATTAACATGGATTAGGAGACAATTTTTTTTGGCAAAGCATCAAGACAGCGCCAACTCAAGACTTGCCTGGTGGTCCAGTGGTTAGGACTCCTCGCTTCCACTGGAGGAGTGGGTTCGATCTCTGCTTGGGGAGCTAAGTTCCTGCAAGCCTCAAGGAGCAGCAAAAAAAAAAAAAAAAAAAAAAAAAAAGTGCCAACTCACCATCAACAGCTGTTGTCAAAATGCTCCCAAGATGCTCTGAGCTCTGTCTACCCAGCCCTGCTTCATCCCAGCGACTCCAAGGACATTGTCTACCTTTGTGATCCAACAGCTCAGGTCCTAGACCAAAGATACTTTGTGCCTGCACCACGGACAGTTCATGGTGCCTGAAAGTACTTTGTCTTTGTCTGTAGAAGTCAGGTGTTATATGGTTTCTCTGCCTCAGGGAGAGAAGTTGTAACAGACACTCCCAGGTATCTGCCCAATAGCCTTTTCTCTTTCTTCCTTCAAGTGAGAAAGAAGCTCAATGTTGTGGGTGGCAACAAATTCTCTCCTAAAAATAGCCATTAAATATACATGTGAGAAATCTGTCAGTGTCAGGCTACCTGTGCGCTCTTAGGATGGAGATCAAAAATAAATATTTAGCACTTTAAGAGTAAACTATTAACAAGTAAGAATCAAACATGAAATTCTTGGAAACTGGTGAATGATTCCAATGAAACCTGATAATGAGTAAATAAAGAGCATATACCAAAACAGAGCTAAACAGATAGAAAACAGTAATCCATGATCTAAAGTACTTGAAAGAAAGAAAAAAGAAAAAGAAAAATGAAGGAAAGAAAGAACCTCTCTCCTTTCAACATCCCTTCCCAGGGTTTATCTAATCTCATCCTTTGTACAGTCACAAGAGATGGGCAGGGTGGATTTCATCATGCCCACTTAATAGAGGAGAAGACTGAGGCTGAATCAGAACAGCACAGGACGGGCAGGGGCAGAATGCACACACAGCCAGCAAGTACTCCAAGAATTAGTGTGGCTGCTTCGTAGAGTTGTGTAAGGGAGGAGCATGCATGTAAAGTAGATTTTTGCAGTGGTTGTTATTCATCTCCATCATTACATGGTACCAGGCACCGGTCTCCCTTGTAAGCGGACCCACCTCCAGGGTCACGTGGGAAGGCAAGAGCAGAGACGTATTCTCCCTATCACTGTGATTCCGCACCCTCCCTGGTCCATATAACCATTCCTCTTAACACTATTTTCCATTAGGTGAAATTTTCTGACCTCCATCTCCAACTGACCTCCTTCATTCTTGGTGAGTTCCATTCTCTCCTGTTGGCCAGTGACCTTTTAGAAATTAAATTGAATCCTGATATTTCCCTGTTCCAAGTCCTCAGGAGGATTCCTCCCATCCAACTCCTGCCACCTCCACACTTGGCCAGTCTCCAGCCAACTCTCCCATCTCATCCTGTGCTTCCGTCTCTCTAATGGACAGTTCTCATTAATCACTTGCTAAATATCTCGTAGGATTTCTAGTAAAGTGAACTCATGAGAGCAGAAATTGGGTTTGTCCCATGTATTACACATGCTTAGTAAAGATCTGATATTAATTGTTCATATTAAATAAGATACACACAGACACAGGGACACACATAATCTTTTTTGTTGTTAAAATTTTTGGCCATGCCCCAGGGCTTGTGGGAATCTTACTTCTCCGATCAGGGATCTAACCTGTGGCCCCTGAAGTGGAAGTGCAGAGTCCTAACCATTGGACTGCCAGAGAATTAACCCGCCCCCCTCCCTCCCACAATCCCCGCACCGACCGCCCAGCCCCTTTTGAAAAAACGAGATTTAGGAGTTCAGTCTTCGCACATCACACAGTAGAGATAGAGGGGTGTGAAGCTTCCAGTGAAGACCGCATTTCCTCATACTGCCGCCAGGGGGCAGGCAAGCAGAGTAGCAGAGTCAGTGGCTCAGTCTCCGCCTCTTTGCGACCCCGCAAACTGTAGCCTGTCAGGCTCCTCTATCCATGGATTCTCCAGGGGCGGGCAGTGTCTTCCCTAAAGAATGGTTCCCAATGGCTGAGGAACAGATCGCCGTGTCTGTGTGTGTTGCTCAGTCGTGTCACACTCGGCGACCCTATGGACTCTAGCCCACCAGGCTCCACTGTCCATGGCATTCTCCAGGCAAGAATACTGGAGTGGGTTCCCCTTTCCTTTTCTAAGGAATCTTCCAGACCCAGGGATCGAACCCAGGCCTCCTGAATTGCAGGTGGATTCTTAACCGTCTGAGACACCAGGGATAGGTTGCTTGATCCCAAAGAGAATTAGCAGAAACTCCTACTTTCCGCCTACAGTTTTGAGAGACCCGATTCTTTGCAACCCCATGTACTATAGCCTGCCAGGTTCCTCTGTCCATGAAATTCTCCAGGCAAGAATACTGGAGTGGGTAGTCATTTCCTTCTCCTTTGAGATAACAGAGGGTCAAAAAAAAAAGGGCATAGTGGGGCGGGCAAGGGACTGGACATGGGTGAGATCTACCTCTGTTAGTAAGAAGACTTTCGGTTACCTCTGAGGAAGAAAGGGACGTTTTTAGGACGCAGACTGTGATATTCCTTGGGCACTGAGGAACTTCCCAAGGGAACTTATGAAAAGTGACACTACAAACAAAATGTTATGTTCCTTGCTTTAATGCAGTAGACGGCACATTTAAAAAGCAGTCAGAAGCCAAGGAAACTAAAATTCCATGTGCTTTTAGGCAAGTGCTTTGGTCTATGGTACGCACTTCAGCTAAGCACTTCAGCACTGTAATCAATGTAGTCCTCAAAAATAAACAAACCCGTGAGTTTCTTAAGGCAGAAGAAATTTTCTTTCTTATTTTGCAAAGAAAGGATCTTTGGCTCAGAGAGGTGAAAGGACTTTCCCAAGATCACCCAGCATCAGCCAGAGCTGCCAGAGCCAATCTCTTCAAATTAGCACCAGGTTCTTTCCCATTAAACAGTTATAAGTGAATAATTATCAATAATAATTAAATGACTTATCACTAATAGTATTATTATTAGTTATCAGAACTGTCATTCATTGAGGGGTACTCTACCAACACTTGTGCAAAGTATTTTACAAATATCACTTCCTTTAAATTTTTACCATAATGCTAAGAGAATGATGAAGAAAGAGAAAGCAATCTCTGACTTTTAGGAGCTGACCTGGCAACCAAAAGTTGGCCTTTTATTCCCTTGTTGAACATAAATATTTCGAAAGACGTTAAACAGCAGACAAAGCCGTTCTGTGTCTAGGAGGGACCCAAACAAAAAGAGAACACTCTGTAACCATGTTTGAACACAGGCAAAATGAGCTAAATTACACAAATCACCAAAATGATCTCGCATACCTCTATCTTGAGTGGCTGCTACTTCTTTACCAATACAGTTCTAACCTCTATCTAGTCTTTCCTTTTCAGAATTAGCATTGAGATATCCAGAGAACAGTCCACTTCCTATCACCATCCATCCAGAGTACAGCCAACTTGCTGAACCTACCCCCAAATCACCTAACACAAGCCCACATTCTGGAAGTCCTTTTAAAATTCTTTTTAATTGATTGACTGATTTTTGACTGCATTGGGTCTTTGTTGCTTTGCCCGGGGCTTTTCCAGTTGCGGGGATGCGGTGCGTGGGCTCCTCCTTGCGGTGACTTCTGAGCGCAGGCTCAGGCGTGCAGGCTTCGGTAGTTGCAGTTCCCGGCCTCTAGAGGGCAGGCTCAGCAGTTGTGGCACATGGATTTAGTTGCTCTGCAGCATGTGGAATCTTTCTGCCAGGAATCGAACCCGTGTCCCCTGCATTGGCAGGCAGATTCTTATCCACTGCACCACCAGGGAAGTCCTACAAGTCCTTTTAAACATCCTCTTAATGAGACATCATGTGGTTCATAAGGGTAGTGACTTGGTTCTTGCTGTAGTAAGTCATAAGCCCAACTCATTCAACCAGCAATGGGAGTATTTCCAGAGGTCTGTGGCTGTAAACATCGGCAGGTATAAGAATTATCCTTATTTTATAATGAAAGAAAGTAAAACTCAGAGACGCTGAGAAATGTGTCCAGGACGATGAGACAGTGAGTAACAGAAAGAGCACCATCTGTGTCCTCGTTCATTTAACCGCAATGATTTTTGAGTTCCCTCTGCCTCAGTTCCCTCAGGTGTAATAAGGTAGTTAGACTCTGTCCTCCAAAGTTCCCTTCATCCCACATCTTCCTAGAGGCAGGACCGTGAAACACTGTCAGAGTGGCTCTACTTGGGAGAACTGGCACCTCCCCTGGGGCCTCCCTAGATTCTGAACAAGGCATTTATCACAAGGCCTTGCAGCTGGGAAGGTCTAATATAAAATTGAAATATGGCACATCCTGGGACATGCCTGCACTAGTCTTGGACCCCCGACCTCCATCTACATCCTGTCCTGCCTCTCAGCCATCCTCTGTTGGTTATTCACATTTCCATACATCCTGTTACCACAGCTCTTGCCCAACTTGGGGAGGGAAGTTGGGAGGGTGACTTGGGTGCTCTGACCCTACCGACCACCCTCCTCTTCTTACACTATCCTGTCTCCTTTAACCCAGTGAGCAAGCATCTCATGAAGGTGGCCACCACCCTATCAGCCTCCTCTCAGTATAAATTGTGGGAAGTGAAAAAGATGGGTTCCCTCAAGTTGGGTCCTGAGATTCTGAAAGCTGGTGGAGGGGACTTAGCAAAATTTTGCACACAGAGTTGAAATACACTTTGTAGGGGAGGGGCGTACTTCTTGATTGCCATCTCCCAATGTCTGTAGGATCTCCTAGGACAAAGGTGTCAAATCGGTTGGTAGGTTTCTTGGGAGTAGACTGAGCACAATGTGGAAAGCCAAGGCCTAGGGGAGGGAACTCTTATGGTTAAATGGTATGAGTGTTTTCCTGATGAATGCTTGAGCTGGCACCTGATGCCCAAGGGAAAATGAGGTCCCTGTTGGGGGAGGTAGAAAAACTGAGACTGAGTGACTGTCTTCTATGAAATGTTAGTAATTATTCAGTTTGTTGTTGTTCAGTCCCTTAGTCTTGTTCAACTCTTTGAGACCTGATGGCCTGTAGCCCGCCAGGCTCCTCTGTCCATTAGATTTCCCAGGCAAAAATACTAGAGTGGGTTGCCATTTCCTTCTCCAAGGGATCTTCCTGACCCAGGGGATGAAACTGCATTTCCTGCATTGGCAGATGGATTCTTTGCCACTGAGACACTAGGGAAGCGGTATTCAGTAGCTTTCTCCAATTTATTTTCCAACATGAAATTTCTCCTCTGTCCAAACACCCACTCACCTATGTCACTCAGGCCCGAGGAGTCTCTTGCTTAGAGATGCTAAAGGCGGCTGCCTTACTCCCCTCAGGACTGGGGACTAGCAGGAGGAGGCAGGAATGTCAAGCTTTAGCGTCAGGGCTCTCATGTAGATGAGGTAGTTGCCTCTACCCTGCCAAGTATCTCCTTTCCCTTTCTCTGTCCAGAGGGGACTTCCAGGTTCATTGTATTCAGGGTTGGGTGGCCTTTGAGGAACAAGTTGAGGTCTCCTCATGATGCTCAAAGGCTACTTGGAAACAAATATAGACTCCAACCTGGGAAATGGATGGAGGTAGGATCTCTGTTCTCCTCTCCACCTCTTTGTCGTGCCCCAAAGCTCCTGTTCACCTGCTTCTCTCTGATGGAATGCAACTCATGCTTCCAAACTCAGTTTAGACATCGCCTCTTCTGGGAGGCTGGCCTTGACCACTTCAGGTGACAACCAGCGTCTCCACCTCAGCTCCCACCACAGCCCCAGGAAACTAGTCCTCCTGCTAAATGACATTGTCATGCTCCCATTTCCTCCCTCACAGGATTCTCAGGATGATTAAATAAAATCATGCAGGCAAAATGCTAACACAGAACCTGGCACATGGCCAACGTTCACTCAAAGTGTGGTGGCCTTTCTTTAACCAAAGAAGCCCCCTCCCTGGACGTGACCCCGGGGAAGGGGACTCTTCAGAAAAGTGGACAGTTGAACATCATGTTCCTTCCTTTCTCCTTCTGGTGTGTGAAGTAGGGGGGTTTGGAAGGACCTTAGTAACCCAGAATGGGCCCTGGTTGCCAGGGAAACCACTGTCTGACAGGAGGATTGGAACTTTCATTCCTACCCTCCCCCATGGCCATCTGTCCACCCCTCCACCTCAGGAAGGAAAGTGGAGCTGTTGGTTGAACAACTGCAATGGCCAATGATTTAATGCATCATGACTCGGTGATGAAGCCAGCATAGGAACCCCAACAGAACAAGACATTCATGTTATTCAAGAGACCTGGGATCCACGAGGGAACAAGGCTCACCTGGACCCCTGCTGCAACTTGTCACTAGGCCCCAGTCTCTGCCCGTCGCCCCCTAGAGGCCAGTCGCCACACTGCAGCCGCAGAATCCAGCTAGCACCGGAGTCCTATCCCATTTGCTCCCATGACCAATCCCTCAGTGACTTCCCAGCTCTCTCAGAGTCAAGTTCTGATTATTAAATACCTACAAGAGTCCTCATGATCTGCCCCCAACCCTCATGATCACGGGGTTGCTGTGGAAGCAGTGGAGGCAACAGGCGTATATTCCTTCTCCCTGAGAAGTCAAAGTCCTTTGTCGTTCTAATAATGGTGGTGGTTTAGTTGCTAAGTCATGTCTGACTCTTGCGACCCCATGGACTGTAGCCTGCCAGGCTCCTCTGTCCATGGGATGCTCCAGGCAAGAATACTGTAATCGTGAGTAATATAACAGATAAAACAGCTTTATCTGTGTGTTATGCATTATCCTAAGCATGTATCTTAACTCACTGAATCCTCAAAAATCTTAGAAGAGTGGGTGAGGAACTGTTGATATTTCCTTGTGTTACAGAGGAGGAAACTGAGGTAGAAACAAATAAATAATTTTTCTAAAGTCATAGAGTGGAGACAGAGGATTTAACCCAGAATTTAGCTTTGGAGTCTGTGCACACACATCCTACTGCATTGTTAGCTGTAAACTACGGTGCACACATGAGGGGGTTACACACCCCCAATTCCTTCACTCACATCTGTATATTCACTTCCAGTTACAATCATGTAGCACAAGACCCCTGTGCCGACTCATCCACACGAAGACAAGCATTTTCCATTCACACACACACACACACACACACACACACACACACACCCTGTGCTCCACTCCAGGCTCAGGGAGGAGGGAGCTGGGCTCAGTGCCCAGAAGCCCCAGGAGCAAGTCCAGCCAAACGTCAAGCAGGCACAGAGCTGGGTGATGAGCTGAGAGGACACGGGGGGCTGTCTTCCTGCACAAACATCCTTTCCCTGGAGAAGAGCAGGAGCTCTCAATACCGAGCTGCCCCAGGACAGAAGGGCACCAGGAGCCCGTGACTCACCAACAAGCCACTGTGAGAGGAAGGTCTGCTCTCTCCTGAGACATTCCACATGTGCCCCTTTATTTAGCCTCACGTCCATCCTGCAACATCTGGGTTCTCATCTCATTGTGTCAAGGAGAAAGTACGGGCTCAGAGAGGTAATGTGACTTGCTCAGACCCCACCACCAGCAAATTGAACAAGAAGGATTCTAGTTCAGGTGCCCTCTGCCCCGCCCCTCTTCCTGCCTCAGTCTGTCCACCTGAGACCAGGGAGCAGCAGAGACTCCTCCTAAGAGCAGAGACTCCTCTTTTCTCCCCTGCCCCCTTCCCGTCTGTCCATCTTTCTCTCCCAATGTCCTTCTCTCCTGGTTCTCTTCACTCTGGTCCAGGTTAGAGGCCCCCAGATCCAGAAGCCCCCGGTTGGGCCTGTGTTTCCTCCCTCTCCCCGCTCCCTGCTCAACAGTGATTGAGGTATCTGATTACAAGCCTTCCTGGCCCCTGTTGGCATCTTCAGAGAAATTACAAGGTAGCAACATCACACAGTGTGTATTCTGGATAAAGGCATGTTATCTGAACACTGTGGGACTCAGATCATATCTCTGCTCCTATTCCTTAGTTTTTCACTCTGAAAAATGAGAAGCATGGATACCATGCTATCTAAGACTACATCCTGAAATGGATGGAATGTACTTGTGGCAAGCAGAAGAGATTTAAATTTTTGTGATGCCGAGCCCTCTGAGATGGACATTCATATCTAAGTCATGGGTGACCACTTTCTGGCCACGAGACATAACAGAGCCTCATTTTGGATGTATGTAGCCTGTTTCCATGAAGTGGTGGCATGAGTACTAGAGTTTTAGGGTTATTGTAAGGATTAAAAGGAAAAGGATAAACTGGAAGTTGCAAATCTGGTTAGAATACTGTTAGCCCACCCAGTAAATTTTATAATTTTGAATCATTTGCCAGCATTTAAAGGTGGAGGATTTAATAAAAAGGAAATTTCTAGCACTGCTGCGCAAAATAAACAAGATTGCAACACAGTCCTGCACGGGCAGTGGGTCTCACACTTGAGTGAGCATCAGAAGCTCTTAGCAATTATCAAACACAGATTTGAGATCTTCATCCCCAGAATGTTGATTCAGGAGCACAGGTTGGGACCTGAGTAGCTGCATCAACAAGGTTCCCCAGGCACTGAGGTTGGTGTTCAAGGGATCACACTTTGAAAGCCGTGAACTAAGCTAAGAAGAGTGGTTTCTTCTCAGGAGGGGACCGTTCTCTCCAGTTTCCATAATCCCCACCATTCCTTATGGTTCCCTTGTACCACCCTGGCTCCAAATGCTTTCATCCACACTACTCACTTGACCTGGAGGGTATTTAAAATTGTGACCTGTAGGGTGCGCTCACAGTAAGCATTCAGGAAAAGGTAGCTTGCTCTTATTTTATAATCTGATGAGTTAAGTTTCATTATTCCTTTTTTTTACAGATGAGGAAACTGAATTTTGGGTAAGGGAAAGTGACTTGCTGGAGGAAAAACAGCTGAAAGTTAGAAGGAAGACATTTGCCAAAAACTGTTGGCTATGTGTCCCCAGTTACTTCAATGTTACTAATACACAAACACACAAACAACTCTTGGGCAAATCTATCTGATATTAACATAGATGATGCATCAAAGGTTTTGAATCTTTACTTCATGAATGTAAGTCACATTTATCAAGAAAAGGAAGCAAGAAAACAGAAAGGGAACAAGGAAGTGTTATAATTGGAGGTGCCACAAGTCAGCTGTAGACATGTCCATCTAAGGTGACTAGAAACAAGTCAACATGGAAGATCTGAGAAATTCCCAGAAGCAAATGGGGTGCCTTTAACCACACAATGGAGTTTTCTCCTGCTGATCTGTTGAACCCATTCAAACTACCTTCTCTCCATGGGAACTTCTCTGAGTATATGGGCTAACTTGTTTTGTCATCTAACCTCGATCTGTTCCTTTTTCTGGTAACAGTAGCCTGATTTTGCTTGAGGAGCCAGGACAGGTGGAATTGAGGTGCCTGTCAACAGAAGTGTCTGCCCTACCCTCAGACCAAGAGTAACAAACCAGATGCACTCCCTGGAACTTAATCTTGATCTTGATCAAAGAATGACAAAAGACCTAAAAATAGAGGTTATTGAGAGGTGACTAGGGGAGACATTAGTTCTTCTTTGCTTACCATCCTTTCCAAGCTGGGATGTTTTAGCACTCCCTTCAGTGTGAGCTAAACTAAATCAATAGGTGCTATGGGTGCCAACACGATTCCAAAAGGATCTCACCTGAGGGTACCATCAGGAAGGAAGGGTGGATTCCCATTATAGCCCTACACTGTTCTCAAGCTTTCTTCTCTGCTTCCTACTGGTGAGAGCTGATGCCTTTACCATGGTCATCACCAAGTTTCTCACTTTTAAGTCCAATGGCTTCTTCTCTGTCCTCATCCTCCTCCAACTCACAGTTAAGGCCTCATGGCAAAAATGTGAACAAAAGTCTTTGCCAAAATTTGATTCCAGTTGGTCTCAGTGCCAAAAAATCCTGGATGAAAAGCAGAGCTTCCCTATTTGAAGACTTTTGAGTCCCCTCTGGTGAGTCTCTGGGGACTTTTGAAAGCATAGCTTATAAACCTCTTTTAAGGAAAATCATGGGAGACAGAGGGGCTTCCCTGGTGGCTTAGATGGTAAAGAATCTGCCTGCAATGCAGGAGACTCAGGCTCGATCTCTGAGTCAGGAAGATCCCCTGGAGAAGGGAATGGTTACTCACTCCAGTATTCTTGCCTGGAGAATTCCATGAACAGAGGAACCTAGTCCTCTGCTATAGTCCATGGGGTCACAAAGTTTTGTGTCTGAATTCTAACCCTTGCCTGTATCCATTATGTGAACTTGGGGAAAGAGATGAAACCTCTGAGCTTCCATTTGTATGACTTTATTTGAAAAAATTAAAAAAAAATATTTTGGGGGGACTTCCTTGGTGGTTCAGTGGTAAAGAATCCACCTGCCAATGCAGGAGACATGGTTTGACCCCTGATCCAGGAAGATCCCACATACTGCGGAGCAACTAAGTCCAGGAGTCGCAACTACTGAGTCCATGAGCCCCAACTACTGAAGCCAGTGCACCCCAGAGCCTGTGCTCTGCAACAAGAGAAGTTCCCACAATGAGAAGCCCAAGCACTGCAGTTAGGTAGTAGCCCGAACTCTCCGCAACTAGAGAAAAGCCCATGCATCAAGGAAGACCTAGCACGGCCAAAAATAAATCAATAAAATTATTTTAAAAATTAAAAATTTCTTGTTTGGCCCAACCGTGTGATATGTGGGACTTCAGTCCAGGCCAGGAATTGAACCTGGGACCCCTGCTTTGGAAGCATGGTGTCTTAACCACTGGGCCATCAAGGAAGTCCCAGCTTGTAAGACTTTAAGACAGAAGAAGAATCTATTGAGATTATTGTGATGTTTAAAGATGGAGATGTATATGCAGGGCTTGCTTGGCACATAGTAGCTTGTCAGTAAGCGGTATAGATTACTTACTTGTACTTACTTGTACTACTTGTCAGTAAGTAATATGGATATTTTATATTGTTAATTCTACTTCTCTCAGAATTACTGAGGGATTCTTATTGACTCAGTGACTTTTACCAGCACATCAAGACAGGAAATTCACTCTGCTCTTTGAAGTTACCAGCAATCCCTATCTCCTCTGAGACTCAGGTTTCTCTAGTGTAAAAGGAAGGATAGCTGTCTCCTTGTGGACACAGTTCAGGGTCTGTCTACGCTGACAAATGTAAATCACTAGCAAATTGAACAGGCCACACAGCTAGTAAATTGGAAGAGCCACAGCTTGAAGCCCTTGAGTCTGAGCAAAAGTTTCAATCACCACGTATTTTATCCCTAATAAACATTTCATGAACAAGTGCATGAATGAGTTAATGTCTAGTTATGGGCTTCCCAGGTGACTCAGTAGTAAAGAATTCACCTATAACGCAGGAGATACAGGAGATTCAGGTTCAATCCCTGGGTTGGGAAGATCCCCTGGAGAAGAAAATGACAACCCCACTCCAGTATTCTTGCCTGGAAAATTCCATGGACAGAGAAGCCTGGCAGGCTACAGTCCATTGGGTCCATGGGGGACAAGACTGAGCATGTCTCCCGCCCCCTCTCTCAACATCTTTGCCTAAGTGTTCTACAAGCACCACGGACTCAACATTGACTGAGCTGAATTCACTGTCCTTCCCCCTACAGACTTGCTTCCCTTACCTTCCCCCAGAAAGCTGAGTGTTGTCCTTCACTTTAACTTTTCTTCACCCTCTGCAAGCAATCTCACAGTAACATCTGTGAGTTGTAACTCCTCAGTTTTCAGGTGAAATTTCATTTCAGAGTAAGATTAAGACACCGGAGCATAGAACTGCCCCACTTCCTGATAGCATCCATCTGGAGCAAAGCCAGCTTCCTGAAACTCTCCCCTAAATATCCTAACTGAAGCCCACATCCTGTAAGTCCTTCAAACATCCTCTTAATGAGATGTCATATTATTCATTGTCCCTTGATGAAGCGAGTAATAAACCCAATTCGTTCAGTTTGGAAGAGGACTGTTTCTAGTGGTGTGTGGTTGGAAACATTGACAAGTATAAGTCTTTCCCTTATTTTATGATTAAGGAATGCAAAATTCAGAGATGCTGAGGCATTTGCCTGGGGCTACTAGATATTGCACTACAGAACCAGATCTATCTGTGTTTTGGTTTATTACACTACCTCTATTTTTTGAGTTTTCTATGCTTTATATACAGTAAGGCAGTTAGGCTCTGTTGCCCAAAGGTTCCTCCAGCTTACTGCTTCTCAGAACTGAAAGTATGAAGACAGTGTTAAAGTTGCTCTACTTTGGAAGTTGGGACATCCCTTTGCCTCAGGAGCCACTAGATTATGAACAAATCATTCCCATGATGTCTTGCAACTGGGAAGGTCTAATAATGAACACAGTGCATCCTGGGAAATGCCTTGATAAGTCTTGGATTGTTGCCCACCACTTACCTCCTACCCTCTCCTCTCAACCATTATTCTTCAGTTATTTAAATTTCCACATTATATGATTGCCACAGCTGTTGCTCAACAGGGGAAGATAAGTTGGGAGGGTGACTTAGAAGCTCTGATCTTACTGACCATCTTCCTCTTCTTACTCTAAATTCTCTCCTCCAACCCAGGGAGGGATTCCCTTGTGGGGGTGCCAGTAACTCTAACAGCCTCAGAATAAAATGTTGTGAGCTGCCAATATTGGGTTCATTGAATCTTCAGGTTTGAGAATCTAAAGTTGGTGGTGGGAATTTAGCAAACATTTTCCAAGAACCAAAAAGACACTTGGTGGGATACAGAAGTCCCTTGAGTGCCATCTCCCAGTGTCTGTAGGACTGTCAGGACAAAGGCGGCAGAACTGGTCAACAGGTTTTCTGGGAGCTGTGTCTAGACTGATGTTGAATGCCAGAACTAAAAGTGAGACGGAATTATTTTGGCTCAGTGGAGTAAGCCAGTGTTCTATTGATGAATGCTGCTATCTGGCACCTGATATCCAAGAGAAAGTGAGCTCTCGATAAGAAGTGGTTGAAAACTGAGGCTGGAAGAATCTAAAGGAAAGGGAAAAAATCACAATAAGAAAAACAAATATATAGAAGAATGGAAGCTCATTTAAATGAATCAGTACATATATTAAAAAACAATTAAAAATTGTAGAAGCTATCCTGACAGGATAAACAGCAAAAGGATCATCACGAAAATGTAAAGTAGAACATCAAAATCACAAAATGTGAGAGACGGGTTGTAAAAAGTAGATCTTTGAGAATGTGTTTGAACTCAAGTGACTTTCAGTTTAAAGCAAGGAGGTATAGCTATGGGTCAACATTCTTGAACTCCATGGTCACCACAAATGAAAAACAGAATAGAGTCACAAAAACTAAAAACAAAGGAACTTAAGCATACTAAAAGAAAAATCAACTAACCACAAAAAGAAAAACAAAAAGAAGAAATGAACAGAGAATAACTACAAAAACAACTGGAAAATGAAGATTACAATGACAAATCATATAAAAATATTCAAGTTATTTTTCACAGACCTAAAACAAATAATCATAAAATTTGTACAGAACCACAAAAGACCCAGAATTGTCAAAGTAATCCTGGGGGAAAAATACAAAGCTTGAGTTATGACTCTTCTGGACTTCAGACTATAGTACAAAGCTAAAGCAATAAAAGTATGCTATTAACACAGAACCAGACATAGAGATCAGTGGAATAGATCAGATTAGATAGCCCAGAAATAAACCCATGCATCTAGAGTCAGTTAAGCTATGACAGAGGAGAAAGGAATATACAATGGAGAAAATACAGTCTTTTCAGCAAATGGTTTTGGGAAAGCTGAACAACTAAATGTAAGTCAATGAAATTTGAACACTCCTTCATATCATATACAAACATAAACTCAAAATGGAATAAAGACCTTAATATAAGACAAGATACCACAAAACTCCTAGAAGAGAACACAGGCCAAACACTCTTGGACATAATCAGGGCAATATTTTCATGAATCAGTCTCCGGTGCCAAAAGAAATGAAGGCAAAGATAAACAAATGGGATCTAGTGTGAAGTGAAAGTTGCTTAGCTGTGTCTGATTCTTTGCGACCCCACGGACTATACTTGCCCATAGAACTCTCCAGGCCAGAATACTGGAGTGGGTAGCCTTTCCCTTCTCCAGGGGATCTTCCCAAGCCAGGAATTGAACCGGGGTCTTCTGCACTGCAGGCGGATTCTTTTCCAACTAAGCTATCAGGGAAGCCCTATCTAATCAAACTTAAAAGCTTTGGCAGTGAGGAAGAAATCAGTGACAAGACAAAAAGACAACCTACCGAGTGGGAGAAAATATTTGCAAAATGCAGGACCAATAAGAGGTCAATATCAAAAGTATACAAACAGTTCTTGCAACTCAACATTGAGAAAAAAAAAAAAAATCCAATTTAAAAATGGGCAGAAGACCTAAGGAGGCATTTTTCTAAAGAAGACATAGAGGTGGCCAACAGGCACATGAAAAGATATCAACATTTCTAATTCTTAGAAGAATGGAAGGGTTTCCCTGGTAGCTGGTAAAGAATCCGCCTGCAACACAAGAGACTCCAGTTTGATTCCTGGGTTGGGAAGATTCCTTGAAGAAGGGATAGGCTACCCACTCCAGTATTCTTGGGCTTCCCTCTTGGCTCAGCTGGTAAAGAGTCCAATTGCAATGCGGGGGACCTGGATTCGATCCATGGGTTGGAAGGTCCCCTGAATAAAAAAATGGCAACCCACTGCAGTATTCTTGCCTGGAGAATCCCCATGGACAGAGGAGCCTGGCGGGCTACCGTCCATGGGGTCGCAAAGAGTCAGATACGAATCAGTGACCAAGCACAGCACAGAGGGAGGGGACGTATGTACAACTATGCTGATTCATGCTGATGTTTGACAGAAAGCAACAACATTCTGTAAAGCAATTATCGTTAAATTTAAAAATAAATAAATTTAAAAAATGACAGTGAGATCACATCACATCAGTCAAAATGGCTATCATTGGGAATTCTAGAAATAAAAAATACAGAAGAGAGAGTGAAGAAAAGGGAAGTACCTTGTATACTGTTGGTGTGAATGTATATTGGTGCAGCTCCCATGAAACTAGTATGGAATTTCCTTAAAAAGCTAAAAATAGAACTACTACATCATCAACTACTATATTATGCTGGGTATATATGTGGAAAAAAGAAAACTTTAATTTGGATAGATACATGCACCTCAAGGTGCATAAAAGCCTTGTTTACGAATAGCCAAGACATGTGCACAATGCAAGTGCCTATCAACAGATGACTGGCTTAAGAAATGTGGTATGAAAATAAGACTGGATTCATAGACATAGAAAACAAACTTATGGTTACCAAAGGGGAAAGGAAGGGGAAGGAATAATAATTTGGGGGCGTTGACAAGCACAGAGCCTGGCAAATGGCCAGTGCTCACTAAATGTGAACTTGGTCCTCTTTAGTTAGAGTTGGAAGTCCCCTACCCCAACACAACGACAGGGAAGGGGGTTTGAAGGACAAGTTGACAATTGAGCCTCATGCTCCTTCCTTTCTCCTGAGAATCCAGGAAAATAACATGCTCTAAAGTTTGACCTGGCCCAAGAAGTAAAGGACAAAAGTTTTCTTGTTGAGGTGTCTCTCATCCAGTTTTTCGTGTACACTGGCGTGGCCTAAGAGGTAGATGTCAATATGAGGGCTTGGCGCCTTATACTTGGTAGGGTTCAGTCTGAGGAGAGGTGGTGGGGAGGTGCCCACCCATCTGCATAAATGAGAAAGACCACTGTTTCCATGGAACCTATGGGTTAAGGTTCTTAGTTGCAAACAACACAATCCACTCCAGTTAGTTTAACTAAAATATGAATTTATTTAAAGATAAGGCCAGACTCTTTGAAGCCACAGACCTTCAAATCAATGTGAGGAGGAGGCTTCTTTCATGAAAGGACCTCTCCACCATTGAGCTGAAAGCTCGATGACGGAAATTCTACTTTTGCCAGCATAGGGAGAGCAGTGATGGTGGGGTGGAGGATGACGGTGAGGACGCTGTGGACAAGAATTCCAGATTCAAATCTCAGGCTCTACAGATACTCCAGTCAGGAGGAACTTTACTCCTGCATTCATTCCTTCCTTCCTCAAGTATTTCTGGACTGTTTCCTTTGTGCCAGAAATTGTGGGAAATGTGAGGGATAAAGGGAAGGTTTGCTTTCTTGGTGCTTAGAGCAAACTGGATGAGATAGGGCTAAAGTAAGTGGACCTGTGGAGGAAGGAGAGAGACAGATCTTTCTGCTGAGGAGAGGAGGGTTGAGAAGAAAGAAAAGGAGGCTGAAATTTCTCAGAAGCAGCTAGAGCCCAGCTTTGGGTGGGTCCTCCTTGTACTTCAGCATCTCAGGGGAGCACAGTTCACAGGTTCTCTGTAAAAGGAAAGGAACTTGCTTATTGACATCTCTGAAGGCCCAGACCTGGACATTGAACACCCTGACAGGTCCTAGACCATGCCAGAAATGTGCAACCACAGTCCTCCCAGGACCAGGGTAACCAACAAAAAGCAAGGGAGTTTTCCAGGCCGAGGTGGGGCACTGAGGAGCACTCCAGACTTGCTCTGCAGAGTGACTGACTCAGGGTTCCCACCTGAAAAATGGGAGCATGTGAGTAGGCTCAGATTATGATGACGGGGCTTCTAGGGGGTGACCTTTCACCAAGCTGGTCCATGGAGGACACGCTCAATCCATAGATACTGCTGCCACTTCTCTTGGGAGGCAGCAAGGAAAAAAATCACTTTTTTTGGAAAGGTGTGTGGCCTTCTGAGCGCCATCACTTTCCCCAGCCCTTCCCCTCTCCCTCTGCCCTGCCCCCGTCTTACCCCAGGGCCTGGTACCACGACCACAGGTCCTCATGCAATCCCCTGCACTCTTGAAATTGTTGCGCTTAGCTCTGCAGCCGCCATATATAAAGGTCTCGCAGAACCTGGACTTGGCGTTGTAGAAGTATCTGATCATTTTGGCCTTGCAGGGACCCGTATATGGAGGCTCTAGGCAGAAGTCAGGCCGCTGGGCTGCAGGGATGGGAGGATCTCAGTTAAAGAGAGGGAAGGTCATCACAGCTCAGTCTACAAGAGAGACAACTAAAACAACCAGTTTGTGATAGAGAGTGATGGGGGGGCAGAAGTGTGAAATGTGAAAAGGCCTTTTGATACCCTGCTTTCCAGGACATTATTGTTAATGTTGTTAGGTGTGACAATGACAGGGCAACAGTATAAATAATTACGTGCCATTAATGAATGTTTATGGATCAATTCACATGATGCTACTGATTAGTTTCAAAAGTTACACAAAAGGGGGACACATATAAAAATATTCTCCATGTATAAAAATTATTGGAGGTGGACAATGGATCCATGGCTTTTACAATACTGTGTTTTCTACATATGTGTGTAGTTGAAACTTCCACCGATAAAAAAGAAAGCATTACTGAGCCCAGTCTCATTCTGCTCACCTCAGGACCAGCCAATAATCTGGAGAAGAGCTGCTGAAACTAGGAATAATGTTTTAATTGGAAATTGAGCCCACAGAGATGATGGCATGCTACTGTCTCAAGAAAACCACCTTCCCACAGCATGAATTCCTGTTCCTTTTACACAAAAGAGGGGGAGGGCGAAGAGCCCACGGTGGCAACGATGGTGGCAATGGCTAAAGTGGACCACCAAGGGTCGCTCATTTGCAGTTATCCCTTGATGAAGGTGCCCACCTGGATGCCAGCCAATGGTCGAGTAGGGCTGCGTGACCCATCACTATTACAAAAGTGTGAGGAAATCCTGCCGTAAATGGAGAAAGGCATGGTAGAAAACACACCGGTGTTTACTTCAGTTGCCACATGGAGACTGGAATGATAGAGTGTTGAGGAAATATTGACACTGTGACTTATAAAAGAAATATTAACTTGGTCTGCATCCCATTTCTGGCACAGATCTCCTAAAACATTGGAATTTCCTAAGAGATGAGAGCAAAGGGGAGTCTATTATCATGTGAGGGAGATGACTTTTGTAACGCCTCAGCCAAAGCCAAGAATGGGGATAAGTTGTTAGGGGAACCGACTGCCTGAATTGGCTGTGGAAATTTTCATTTCTACCTTCCCACTCTTTCATTGTCCCCACATCTCAGGAGGGGGAGAGGGATTGGAAGTTGAATCAATCACAAATGACTAAGGATTTAATGAATCACGATTTGTGATGAAGCCTCCATAGGTATCTTAACATAGCAAGTCATTCAGGTGTTTCAAGAGAACTGGAATCAACCCAGGATACAACACAGGTATGTCCTCCATCTTGGCTCCCTGGACCGCTGCGGCAGCCCGCCCAGGGGCCTCTGTCTCTGCCCTTCGCCCCCTAGAGGCCACGCTCCACACTGCAGCCACAGGACCCTGTTAAAACTTGAGCGCTGTATCGTTGCTCTCATGACCAGTCCCTCAGTGGCTTCCCAGCTCTCTCAGAGTCAAATTCTTGTCCTTATACAGTCCTAGAAGGTTCCTCACGTCCTGCCCCCACGGCCTCTCTGCCTCATCCCCTCCCACTCCCCTCCCCTCACCCACTCAGCTCCAGCCACCCTGGTCCTGGCAGCTGCGCAAACGCGCCAGGCTCCTTTGTGCAGCTTCTGCTTAATGTCTCCTCATCACAGAGGGTTTCCTTGACTCTCTGCAGCCTCCCGAATCCCCATAACTCTCCTTCCTCACAACATGCATCATGACCTGGCATAGGATTTTCCCCCATCTTTGTTGTCTGTATTCCTCTTAGAAGGCATATTATTTTACTATATTTTGTTTACAGCTGTTTTCCTATACCAAGAAATATGCTTTTTAGGGGCAAAAAGCATAAGTATTTGATGAATATTTATCAAGGGAATAAATCTCCCATTTCATCCTCATGCCAAGTGCACAGTCGTTGAAGAGGCTGATGTAGTAAAATTCCTGTTAGTCTATTTGATGATGAGGCCTTCCTATATACTTATGAGTCTACTTCTAACTTTCTATATCTTGATAGGAAAATAAAATAATAGTCTGTCCAGGAGGCAAGAAGAAGAGCTTTGAGTTTTGACTGATATTGTACCGGCCTGGAAAAAGCAGTCTTGGCCCCACAAGCAAACTCATAGAAAAGTACTGCAGTTGCTTTTGGAGTGCTCTGACTGCAGTTGCCTTTGGAGGGAAGACAGCTGTCACTCAGCTCTCTAATTAATTTCATAATAGAGAAATGATCATATTTGAAAGATAAATTTTTTAGAGGCATGGTGAGGAAATGTAGATAGATGAGTCTTTTGGACTGAAATATTTTGATAGGAAATGGACGTCATTGATCAGGAAAGTCTTTATACTCATGACTGATAATCTTTTAAAAAACTCATGTAACCTGGTCCCCCTGTTCAGGTGAAGAAACTGCAGATCCCAGAACACACACCATATGAATGCTAGGATCAGGACAAGACACTATCCTGTTACAACCCATTTAATCAAGCACCCACGGAGGAGCCTGGTGGGCTACAATCCATGGGGTCACAAAGCGTCGGACATGACTGAGCGACTTCACTCACTCACTCACTCACCTGATTCTACCATGAATTCTGATAATGCAGAGAACTGGTAAGGAGTTATGACTGTTCTGCTCCACGTAATATAGACCCTTGTCTCTGAACCTCAACCCAGACACCAATGATAGAAAAGAGTGAGTCTGGGTTTTGTCCCTGACCCTAACGCATATGTCTCTACCAACAGCAACCAGTTCCCCAATACCCACTGGGCATCCAGGAGTCAATTCACTTCTGACATTAAATCTACAGAGGAGACCCAGACCCCACAGCGTGGGGGCTGGCTCCCTGAGTTTCACCCACACCTCAAGTGTTGATAACAATTTCTGCAGTCGCCTACATGTGTAATCAACTGGCTGTAAAAGCAGAGGTTCCATGACCCACCTCCCATTTTCAATAACTTATTAGAGTCATTCATGGAACTCTAAAAAACCCTTTACTTACTGTCCTCAGTTGTTATAAAGCATAAAATCCAGGGACAGACAAATGGAGAAGAAATATCAGTCAAATGGGAACTTGGGGGTGCTGATCCTCCAGACCCTCTTAGGACTCTCCCCCCTCCCAATCCCTTGATATTTTCACCTCCCCTGAGGCTCTCTGAACCCAATGTTTATGAGTTTTGATTAAGGATTGGAGGTAGGTAATTTGATAGAATCACTGGCCATTGTTGACTGAACACAATACTTCTCCTCTCCCCAGAGGGACAGGATTGATAGTTCTAACCCTTTAATCACCTGATGGCATGTTCTAGAATCCAGTCCCATCCAGATGCTATCTAAGGTCCCATCCTTCACTCATCTCATGACTTACAAAAATGCAGTGAATTCCTAGAGTTTCAGAAGACCTGGGGCATGAATTGAGACAAGGATCAAATATGGATTTTGTTATGATGCTATGCGAGATTCAGGGGCAAGGCAGTGACCAGGAATAGACAGTCTCAGAGATGAGGTCCCTGATCTGGTAGAGTCAGGTGGAATGCTTTTTTCCCCCCAAACTTAACACACAATGATATCTATTGAGAGTCACAAAATGTCCCTAGAGTGAAAACTGCCCAATTTATAAGAAGAAATCCAGAGAGGGTTGACAACACTCACCTCACCCCTACTCCCCTGTGCCTTCTATGGACTACCCTCCTACTTCACCCCAACTTCTAGAGGAGAGGTGAGCCAAGACTTACCCTTGGCCTGGTTGCTGGTGCCATACCCTGGGATGCTGGCCACCAGGGTGCCCAGGAGGACCAGAAGGGCTGCAGAGAGGCAGAGCCGGCTCATCTTCGTGGCCTTGCAGGAGGGCTCCTGTGGAAAGCTGGGGGCTGACTGTGCTTTACACACCCCACTTGAAGGGTGGGAGCAGGAGATAAGGAGGGGAGTGAGGAAAGGGAAGATCTGGGGTCAGGCTTGAACAGTCTGTAATCTCCCCACAGAACCAGACTTCCTATTTCTGCCTGCTGGGGCCAAATGCCCAGTAACAGTGTTTCCCAGACTTGACTCTGCCTGTGGGTCTGGTGCAAACACAGACTGTGATTCCACAGGTGGAATCTTGTCCAATATGGTCACTCAGGAGCATCCCAGCACCTAGGGCAGTGCATGGCCTGTGATGGATGGTCTGTGAGTGGATGAGAGCAAATCAAAAGATGGATAAGTGAACAGCAGTGTGTTAGTTGAAGTCCTCCTTTTCAGTCTCCTGCAGATTCATCACCTCTGGGCATCAGTGCCCCCACCACCACTTGACTCAGACTGCAGAGACACCTTTCTGCAACTATTGAGGCAGCATCTCAGCTGCCTGGATGTATACTGCTTATCTGGCACTGGTCCAGGCAGAGGCTGAGCTAGAGGAAGAGCCTGTATCTGTGGCACAAAGCCTGTTTTCTGGGAAGAAAAAGGAGTAAGGGGAGGGGGCAAAGGGGAAGACGGGAGCTGAACATGCCTCCACAGCCAGGCCACCTGCTGGTCCTCACCTGGCTTCACACACAGGAGGGTTGTCTACCAGAGTGGACCTCAGGGGACCTTGGAAGATCACCTGTAAACACAGGTGCTTTCCTCCTGCTTTCTCCCCAGGGATTTTGGGATCAGAGCACCTCAGTTTGAGTCCTGGCTCTGCCTTTTCCTAACTTTGTACTTGAGGATGTAAATCCCCCAGAGCCCCGTGTCTTTATGTGTCAGATGAGATCAGTGCTGACCACATTCACAAGGTTGCTGTGGAAGCAATGGAGGCAACAGACATATATATTCCTTCTCCCTGAGAAGTCAAAGTCCTGTGTAGTAATAGCAATAATAATAATAAGTAATTGTGACAGTTAACACCTAGCTCCTTCTAGATACAGGCATTATCCTTAAGCCCTTGCTGCATATTAACTTACCTAATCCTCATGATAGTCTTAAAACAGGGGGTGAAGAGCTGTTACTATTTCTTCATGTTGCAGATGAAGAAATTGAAGGCAACAAGAAGTTAAGAAATTTGCTTAAAATCCTACATGGTAGAAACAGGGTTTGATCCCAGGAATCTAACTTCAAGTCTGCACCCCGTGCACTCTGCTGCTTTGTAAAATGTAAGATTCAGGACACATATGAGGGGTGAGACCCACAATGTCTTCACTCATTCTCATCTAGTCACTCCCAGTTAGAGCCATGGTGCACCAAGCCACCATTACACAGTCACCTATCCAGGCACAGATAGGCATCTTCCCACTAACGCACACACACTCACACAAACACACACACTCACACACACCCTGTGCTCCACTCCAGGCTCAAGGAGAAGGGAGATGGGCTCAGTGACCAGAAGCCGCAGGAGCAAGTCCAGTCAAATGTCAAGCAGGCCCAGAGCTGGGTGATGAGCTGCAGAGGACATGGGGAGCTGCCTTCCTGCACAGACACCCTTTCCATGGAGAAGCGCAGGAGCTTTCAACACCGAGCTGCCCCAGGACAGAAGGGCATCAATAGCCAGTAACTCAACAAACAAGTCACTATGAGTGGAGAGTCTACTCTCTCCTAAGACATCTCACATGCATGATTTCAGTTAGCCTCATGTCAATCCTACAACATCTGAGATTCTCATCCCATTTTGTCAAGGAGAAAGCCAAGCCTCAGAGAGGTGAAGTCACTTGCTCAGGACACACAAACAACAGATGGTACAGTGAGGATTCTAGTTCAGGAGGCCTTCTGATCCTGCTCCTCTTCCTGCCTCAGTCTGTCCATCTGAGACCAGGAAGCAGCAGAAAGCCCACTTCCTACCCTAACAACAGAAGCTCTTCTTTTCTCCTGGCGTGTCTCTCATCTGTCCATCTGCCTTTGGCTTTCTCTCCCAGTGTCCTCCTCTCCTTCTGGCTCTCCTCCATCTAGTCCAGGCTGGAGACCTCTTGACCCTGAAGCTTCCCCTGATGATGTATCTACCTTCCCAGTGCCTCAGACATCTTTGGAGAAATTACATGGCGGGAATGTCACAGGCTGTGGGGAAACCACCTTGCTTACACAAGAGCCCTGGCCCCACAGTTTGAACTTCTTGCTCCCCCCTCCAATACCAATGCCTGAGTGGGGTGAGGGTGTCTTTAGCTTGCCTTTAGCACCTGCCTTTAGCCTTCCTGAGAAACAGACACATCAGAGTTGAGTAACATAGGTGTGGAGATGTTGGTATAACGAGGGACTTGGTGCTGGAAGACGATCTGAGGAAGGTTTCTGAATAATTAAAAGCTAGCATTTCATTGAGGGTAACTCTCAGGCAGCCTCAGTTTTGATACCTCTTCTTACAGGGAGCTGACTATCACGTGGGCAGCAGGCGCCAGGTGACAGCATTCATCATGAGAACAATCCTTTGTCCCATTCACCCAATAAAAACCCCTCCTTCCCTCTGACTCAACCTTGTCATTTCTGTCTTGACTCTAATTTCAGGAAACCAATTGAACCATTCTACTGTTTTTGTCCTAAAACAGCCATAACAGAGACTTGGAGATGGCAATCAAGGCAGTTTCCTTCTCTCCCACAACGGTCTTTTAGGGGAACTTCAGTGGCAGTCTTGGCTCAGATGGCAAAGTGTATGTCTGCAATGTGGAAGACCCAGGTTCAATCCTTGGGTTGGGAAGATCCCCTGGAGGAGGAAATGGCAACCCACTCCAGTACTCTTGCCTGGAAAATTCCATGTACTGAGGAGCCTGGTAGGCTACAGTCCATGGGATCGCAAAGAGTCTGACACGACTGAGCAACTTCACTTTCACTTTCACTGGCAGTTCAGGGGTTAGGACTCCATGCTTCCACTGCAGGGGTCATGGATTCAGCCCTTGGTTGGGGAACTAAGATCCCACATGCCATGTGGTGTGGCAAAAAAATAAATGTATCTTTTAGATTTTTGTGCAATACTTGCTGAGTCCCCTCTATCAGCTTCAGAATATTAGTCCTCAAAGTTTGGGGAATCCCTCTTCCCTACTTCTGACAATTTATGCAGAGGCTGACAGGATGCCCCATGGGGCCCTCAGGATGCCCCATTACTGAGTTGGATGAGAGAGGTTAGTGGAAAAAGGGAAGGCTAATCAGTAGGATTAGAGGTCCCAATTCACCCTCTGAGTTGCTTCCCCGATTTGGGCAACCCACTCCTATATTCTTGCCTGGAGAATCCCATGGACAGAGGAGCCTGGAAGGCTACAGTACATGGGGTCACAAAAAGAGTCAGACACGACTGAGTTACTTAGTACACACAAGGAAATCAGATACTGTGGGAATGTGAACTAATGAATGAAGATGACAGAGAGGAAGGGGTAGGAGTAGACGTTGAGCACGGGTCCATGGCTCAGGGAAGTATTTCCCAGGATGCATCACTCTTCTAGGTCATTATAAGGCCCCCTGGGTGCAAGGGATTATGGGACAACTTTTTAAGACTCCACTGGGTACCCATTTAAAGGATATCCCAGCTTGCCCAAGTGAGGCCAGTTTAACAGTGTTTTCATGTTACTGCCCTGGGCAGTATGAGCTTGAGCAACATTTATACAGCAAAACCTAAATTCCCGTTAGAGATGAGACAACCGAGGCCTAGAGACTTCAAACAGCAGTTTTTTGTTTTTTTTTTTTTTTTTAAAGAAACGAGAGACCTTTACAGAGCTGGTTCTGTCCTCACTACTTTGAAGTCTTGCGCAAACTTCTCAATGTCTCTGAGTTTCACTTTCCTTATGTAATAAAAGAGGATAATGCTTATACCTGTCAGTGTTTCCAACCACAGATCACCCGAAATGCTCCTGTGCTAGCTGAATGAGTTGTACTCATTACACACCCTGGGAAACCATGTAGTTTCTCTTTAAGAGGATTTTAGGAAGAACTGACAAGACGTGGGCTTGTGTTAGGTTATTTTGGGGAGGGTTTCAGGAAGCTGGCTTTGCTCTGGATGTTGGTAGGAAGTGGGACTATTCTCTGACTGGGTATCTTAACTCTCAGAAAGGAAGACTAGATAGAGGCTAGAGCTCACTGGGTCTAAGCAGCTGTCATTTAAGATAGGAAAGTGCTCAGTCATACTGGTGCTTTGTGTAATTTAGCTCCTTTTGTCTGTGCTCAAACATGATTACTGAGTGACTTATTTTGGTCTTAATCCATCTGGCACTGGTGGTAAAGAACCCGCCTGCCAATGCAGGAGACATAAGAGATGTAGGTTCCATCCCTGGGTCGGGAAGATTCCCTGGAGGAGGGCATGGCCACTCAGTCCAGTATTCTTGCCTGGAGAGTCCCCATGGACAGAGGAGTCTGGGGTCACTAAGAATTGGACATGATTGAAGCAACTTAGCATGCATCATGGACACAAAAAGGCCTTGTCTGATGTTGAAGTTTTGTGAAATGTTTACGTTGAATACGAGAGCATAAGGCCCACTGGGGTGCCTGGTCAGGTCTTAAAACTCAGAGGTTGTTTTTCTCTGTCTCTATCAATCTCGTAAAATTGTGGTGAGGACTGAAAAGATATTATCTCTGCTAAATGTTTTGTATAGGTATTCACAAGAGTAACCTTTTAATGAATGTCAGATCTGATAAGAGTAATACCATAAAAATCAGTTGCTTAGTTATTGTGAAAAATCATTAATTTATAACAATTAATAAAAATGATTTGGTATTAAGGAGAAAAGATTGGCTTTGTAACTCACTATGTTGCTCTGTGATCTTCGGCAAGTCACTTCACCTCTCTGAATCACAGATTCTTTCTTTGTGAAAGAGGATGCTGGTGTCTGTTTTAAGCAATCCCCAGGTTTGGGTACTTAAAAAAATTAGTTAATTTATTTTATTTGGAGGCTAATTACTTTATAATATTGTGGTGATTTTTGAGAACCATGTTGATTACGCTGCTAAAGTTCCTTGAACACCAAGGACTAAAGCAAATTGTCTAGAAGCACACAGAGTTTTAGTTTCCTCTGCTCCTGACTGCTCTTTAAATGCTCTATCAACTGTTGTAAAGAAAGGAAAAACTAACACTGATTGTTATAGTGTTATCTTCTAGATAACAGGGTCAGGACGTTCCCCCAGTGCCAGAGTCATAGTCTCTCTTTCAAATAGGTCTCCTTCTTCCTCAGAAAGCCCTGTTGTTTCAGTGACTGACCTCACCCAGGTCCAACCCTTTTCCCACCCCACCTTGCCTTTATCTAACCCTCTGATCAAAGAAGGTAAGTGTTAACTGTCACGATCACTCATTTTTTTTTAAATTGAGTCTTACCATGGTTTTTTTTTTTAAATAGTGACTTTATATTTTTAATTGGAAGATAATTACCTTAGATTTTGTGGTTGGTTTCTCCTGTACAACAGCAGGGAGCCCAGCCTGGGACTCATTATTATTATTATTATTACAGAAGACTTTGACTTTACAGAGAAGGAATATATGTCTCTAGCCTCCACTGCTCTCACAGCAACCCTGTGATATGAGCCGCAGGATCTCACATAACATGTGAAGACAAAAGAAAGTTCTGGCCCCAGGTCACCAAGTTAGGCAAAGTCAGCGCTGGGACTCAAAACGAAGTCCCCCGATCCCAAAGCCACTGGTGGGGAGACCAGAGTTGGGGGGATGTTGCAGGCGATCTTCCAAAGTCCCCCACAGTGCACTCAGGCAGGCAAGCTCTCCTTTTGGTCAAACAAAGTGAAGGGCAGGGGATGGTCATATTGTGGAGACATGTCCTGCTCCTCTTAGTCTTTTCTCCCCAGAAAAGCAGAGTCTGTGCCCCAGATGGACACGCTCTTCCCCCCGACTCACCATCTGCCTGGGCCACTGCCAGCTAAAGAGCTGGTGTCTGTCCAGTAGAGATGCTGCCACAGTGGTTGCAGAAACCTTACCTGCATCACACCTTCTACTAAAGTAGGTGGAGTTGAGGTGTGAAGAGTCCTGCAGGAGGCTGCAAAGGAGGACTTGAGTCCCCACACAGCTGTGCGCCTACCTGCCCGTTGGTCTGCTCTCCTCTGCTCACTGATGATCCATCGCACGCCACGCGCTGCTCTCGGTGCTGGGATGCTCCGTCAGCGACAAAGTGAGCAAAATTGGCACCTGTGGAATCTCAATCTGTTTTCACAAGACCCACAGGTGAAGCTGAGTTTCAGAAATGCTGATATTGGGGCATTTGGCCCCAGCAGGAAGCAGCAAGAGTTCGGGCCATGTGGGGAGTTTACACACTGTGTGAGCCTGACCTCAGCTCCTCCCCTTCCCCACTCCCCTCCTTGTCAGCTATCCCCACTCCTCAGCTCAGGTTTGAGAAGCTCCGTCAACCGCCAGCTTTCCTCCTCCTGCGAGGTCACCAAGTTGAGCCAGCTCTGTCTCTTTGCAGCCTTTCTATTCCTTGGGGGCAACCCAGGGGGTGAAACCAGAAACCAGGCCCAGGGTAAGTCCATGCTCACCTTTCCTCTCTAGGCTGGGGGGTGGGGGTGATGAGGGGAGTACATGGAAGGGGCTGGGGAGCAGAGCTGATGTGAGTGCAGCCAACCTTCTCTGGATTTCTTCTGGGACCCTAACAAATGGACATGTGTTCAGCTTTTAAACAAAAGTATCCCACCTCACTGAACCAGATCAGAGACCCCACTTCTGAGACTCCCTTTTCCTGCTCACTATCTTGTCCCTAAACCTCAGTGTTGTATAATAACAAGATCCACCTTTATTTATTTATTTATTTTGGGTCCTGGTTAATGCTTCAGACCTCCTGAAACTCTTGGGATTTACTGTTTTTCTGTAAGTCATGATATGAGTCAAGGATGGGATCCTAGACAGTGTCTGGATAGGACTGGATTCCAGCAGATACCATCAAATGATTAGAAGGTTAGAACTATCAACCTCCATTGCCTATGGGCAGAGAAGAGGGTATTGAGATTGAGTTCAATCACCAATGGCCAATGATTCAATCAACTTGCCTAGCTCTGACCCTCAGTTAAGATCCCAAAACATTAGATTCTGAGACCTTCAGGGGAGCTGAACACACAAGGGGACTGTGAGGTGGGGAGAGTTCTGTGAGGCCCTGGAACCTCAGCACCCTCGGTTCCCCATTTGTCCTATTCTTCTCCATTTGGCTGTCCCTGGGTAAAAGGAGTTTCTTGAGTTCTGTGAATGGTTCTAATAAGTTGCTGAACTTGGAAGGTGGGTCATGGAATCTATGAATTTATAGTGAGTTGGTCACCCTTATGAGAGACCCTGGAACTTGTAATCATTAAGTGTGGGCTGCCCTCAGGGAGGGAGTCCTCACCCCACGGCATCTGGGTCACCTCTGTGGATTTAGTGTCAGAAGGGAATTGATTCCTGGATGCCCAGTAGGTGTGGGGGAATCAGTCGCTGTTGGTAGAGACCCCACATGTCTGGTGTCTGGTGACAAAACCCAAACTTACTCTTCTTTATCATTTGGGTCTGAGGTGAGATTCGGGGACAGGGGACTACTGTATTAGGAACAGTGCACTCAGAAACCTTTACCGGTTCTCTGCATTTTCAGAATTTCTGGCAAAATCAGGTAGTTTATTAAATGGGCTATGACAGGATATTGTCTTGTTCTGATCCTACCACCTACATGCTATGTGTCCTGGGGCAAGTTATCTGCAGTTTCCTCACCTGAACTGGGCGGGGGCGGACCAGATTACATAAGCTTTTTGAAAGGCTTGTATTCAGTCCCTAAGTCGTGTCTGACTCTTTGCAACCCTATGGACTGTAGCCCGTGAAGCTCCTCTGTCCGTGGGATTCCCAGGCAAGAGTACCCATTTCCAGGCAAGGAGTGGGTTACCATTTCCTTCTCCGTTGAAAGGATTGCCAGTCATGAATATAGAGTTTACACAGTCATGGTCCATGATGTCCATTTTCTGCCAAAATGTTTTAGTCTGAAAGACTAAACCTTACCACCTCCCCCGAAAGAAACTTAAATGTCAAATAACAATCATTTCTCTGTTATGAAGTTAATCGGAGAGTTGAGTGACAGCTGAGTGTCTTCCCTCCAGAGGTAACTTGCAGGCAGAGCAAGAAATGCAGTACTTCCAAGAGTCTGCTCGTTGGGGCCAAGACTGCTTTTTCCCGGCTGGTAAAATATTAGTCAAGACTCAATGCCCTTCTGGGCTTCCCTTGTGGCTCAGCTGGTAAAGAATCTGCCTGCAATGTGGGAGACCTGAGTTCAATCCCTGGGTTGGGAAGATCTCCTGGAGAAGGGAAAGGCTACCCACTCCAGTATTGTGGCCTGGAGAATTCCGTGGACTATATAGTCCATGGGGCTGCAAAGAGTCAGACACGACTGAGCGATTTTCACTTCACATCACTAATGCCCTTCTTCTTGCCCAGTCAGGCTCTTATTTTATTTTCCTATCAAGATATAGAACGTTATAGGTATACTCATAATTATATAGACAGGCTTCATCATCAGATAATATGAATTTTATTATATCCAGTCTCTTCAATACACTTGGCTTGAATATGAAAAAGGAGATTTACTCCTTTGACAAATATTCATTAAATCCTTCTTTTTTTTTTTCCTCAAAAGCCATATTTCTTGAAACAGGGAGGCAGCTGTAAACAAAATATATTAAAATAATATGACATCTGCGAGGGTGACAGACTAAAAAAGGGGGAAATCCTATGGCGGGGGGTGATGAGTGTCATGAAGAAAGAGCATGATGGGGATATAGGAGGCTGTAGAGGGTCAGAGAAACCCTCTGTGATAAGAAGATATTGAGCAGAGGCTGCCCAAAATGAGCCTGATGTGTTTGAGCAGCAGCCAGGACCAGGGTGGCTGGAGCTGAGTGGGTGAGGGGAGGGGAGTGGAAGGGGATGAGGCAGAGAGGCCGTGGGGGCAGGTTGTGAGGAGCCTTATAGGGCTTTGTAAGAATCCAAATTTGACTCTGAGAGAGCTGGGGAGTCCTGAGGGATTGGTCAAGCAAGCAATGGGATAGGACTCCGGTTTAACGGTCCCTGAGGCTGCAGTATGGAGAGCGGCCTCTAGGGGGCGAAGGGCAGAGAGACAGGCCCCTGGGCAGGCGGCTGCAGTGGTCCACTGAGGCATGTTGGAGTGTGTATCTGTGTTGATCCCTGGGTGGATTTCAGTTCTCTTGAATAGCATGAATGACTTGCTCTGTGGAGGTTTCTGTGGAAGCTTCATCACACCTCATGAATCATTAAGTATTTAGCCATTTGTGATAGATTCAACCTCCCCGTGTGGGGATGAGGAGAGGGGGAATGTGGGAATGAAAAATACGACCACCTCATCAGGTAGCACAGTGGTAAAGAATCCTCTTGCTACTGCAGGAGACAAGCCATCGGTTGGATCCCTGGCTCGGGAGGATCCCCTGAAGGAGGATCCCACTCCAGTGGGAAATCCCATGGACAGAGGAGCCTGGCGGGCTACAGTTCATGGGATTTAAAAGAGTCAGACGTGACTGAGCAACTAACACTTAGGAGCTTTGCGGTGGGAATGGGACGAAGACCAAATTAATGCTTCTTATCAAAGTTGCAATATCAATATTTCCTCAATATTCTAATATTCCACTGCCCATGATGTAACCAAAGTGAACACTCTGGTGTGTTTTCTCCCATGCCTTCTCACTTATTTTCAATGGTGAAAACTTTCAACCATACACATATGTACAGAAAATAGTATTGTAAACCTATGGACATTTGTCCAGCTCCAATCATTATCAGCATATGGAGAATAGTCTTAAAATGTATCCTCTTTTTAGATGTGTTTTGATGCTAATCAATGGCATCATGCCAATTCACCTATAAATATTCAGTAACAATATGGAATTATTTACAATATCATCCTATCATTGTCATGCCTAACCACATTAATAATAATGTCCTGGAAGTAGAGTATCAAACAACCTTTTCACATTTCACCTCCCTGCACCCCAACAGAGTGCTCTGTTGCAAACAGTTGTTCATCTTGTAGACTGAACTTTGATGACCATCCTCTTATTTGAACCTTCCGTGTCTGCAACCCTGCAACCTAACTTCTGCCTGGCCTTCTGCAAGAGTCCCAGCAAGGCCCAAATAATCAATTTCTACATTGTCAAGTCCAGGTTCTGTGAGACCTTTGTACATGGTGGCTGCAACACTAAGAACAAAAACTTTAAAATGGGGGAGGACTGCATGAGGATCTGTGGTAGTGCTATCGGATCCTGGGGTAAGACTCGGGGCAGGGCAAGGAGGGAGGGAAGGGCAGGGGAAAGAGATAGAGCTCAGGGGACCACACACTCCTCACCCCCCCCCCAGTGACTTTTCCCCTCAATGCCTCCCCGGAGGAGTGGCTGTAGTGTCCATGTACAAGGCATGTCCTCCATGGGCCAGTGTGACAAAAGGCCACCCCTAGAAGCCCCATCATCATAATCTGATTCTAGTCACATGCTCCCATTTTTCAGATGGGAACACTGAGTCAGTCACTCTGCAGAGGAGGTCACAGTGCTCCTGAGTGCCCCACCTAACCTGCAAAATTCATTTCCTCTTTGTTGGTCACCTCGGGCCTGGGAGGACTGTGGTTGCATATTTCTGGGATGGTCAGGGTGTATGGTGTCCACATCTGGGTCTTTAGAGATGTAAGTCAGCAAAATCCTCTCTCTTTTCAGAGAACCTGTGGACTGTGCTCCCCGGAGATGCTGAAGGTCAAGGAAGAACCTCCCAGGCTTGGTCTCTGGCTGCTTCTGAAAAAGTTCTGCCTCCTCCCCTTCCTTCTCAACCCTCCCCTTCTCAGCAGAAATCTGCCTCTTTCCTTCCCTCTATGGGCCTGCTTGCTTTATTTCTGTCTCATCCAGTTGGCTCTAAGCACCATGAGAGCAAGCCTTCTCTTTGTCCCTAGAACTTTGCACAGTTTCTGGCACAAAGGTTACAGTCCATGAATATTGGAGGAAGGAAGGAAGGAAGGAATGCAGGAGAAAAGCTCCTCATGACTGGAGTGAATCCAGGATCTGGTCCTAATCTTCTTCCTCCTTCTGCATCCTCATCTGCCACCCCACCATCATCTCCAGAACCTTCTGGAACCTAGATGCTTGGACCCTGCCCTTCCTCTCTCAGCTGGAACTGCTGGGACCTGCCTCCTTTTCTTGATAAATATGATTTTACATTCATGAAGTCACACCCAAATTCTTTGCCACATCGTCTATGTTAGTATTAGATGAAAGTGGAGGCGGTCCTAAGATGGCAGAGGAATAGGACGGGGAGACCACTTTCTCCCCCACAAATGCATCAGAAGAACATTTGAACGCTGAGCAAATTCCACAAAACAACTTCTGAATTCTGGCAGAAGACATCAGGCATCCAGAAAGGCAGCCCATTGTCTTCAAAAGGAGGTGGAGAAGTCTTAAGGTTACTGTAAGAATAAGACTGAAAACCAGAGACAGGAGGCTTAAATTCAAAACCTGAGAGCACCAGAGAACTTCTGACTCCAGGGAACATTAATCAACAAGAGCTCATCCAAAAGCCTCCATACGTACACTGAAACCAAGCACCACTCAAGAGCCAACAAGTTCCAGACAAGACATATCACGCAAATTCTCCAGAAACGCAGAACATAGCCCTAAGCTTCAATATATAGGCTGCACAAAGTCACACCAAAACCATAGACATCTCAAAACTAAGGACACTTCATTGCACTCCAGAGAAAAGAAATCCAGCTCCACCCACAAGAACACCGACACAGCTTCCCTAACCAGGAAATCTTGACAAGTCACCCGTTCAACCCCACCCACAGTAAGGAACCTCCACAATAAAGAGGGACCACAAGCTGCCAGAATACAGAAAGGCCACCCCAAACACAGCCATCTAAACAAGATGAAAAGGCAGAGAAATACTCAGCAGGTAAAGGAACATGAAAAATACCCATTTTTCAACAAAAGAAGAGGAGATAGGGAGTCTACCTAAAAAAGAACTCAGAATAATGATAGTAAAAATGATCCAAAATCTTGAAAACAAAATGGAGTTACAGATAAATAGCTTGGAGACAAAGATTGAGAAGATGCAAGAAATGTTTAACAAGGACCTAGAAGAAATAAAAAAGAGTCAATCAATAATGACTAGTGCAATAAATGAGATTAAAAACACTCTGGAGGGAACCAACAGTAGAATAATGGAGGCAGAAGATAGGATAAGTGAGGTAGAAGATAGAATGGCAGAAATGAATGAAGCAGAGAGGAAAAAAGAAAAAAGAATTAAAAGAAATGAGGACAACCTCAGAGACCATAGGAGTCTCAGAAGAAGAAGACAAAAAGAAAGGCCATGAGAAAATACTTGAGGAGATAATAGTTGAAAACTTCCCTAAAATGGGGAAGGAAATAGCCACCCAAGTTTAAGAAACCCAGAGAGTCCCAAACAGGATAAACCTAAGGTGAAACACCCCAAGATTCATATTAATCAAATTAACAAAGATCAAACACAAAGAATGAATATTAAAAGCAGCAAGGGAGAAATAGCAAATAACACACAAAGGGATTCCCATAAGGATAACAATTAATCTTTCAGTAGAAACTCTTCAGGCCAGAAGGGAACAGCAGGACATACTTCATGTCATGAAGCAGAAAAATCTACATCCAAGTTTACTATACCCAGCAAGGATCTCATTCAAATATGAAGGGGAAATCAAAAGCTTTACAGACAAGCAAAAGCTGAGAGAATTCAGCATCACTAAACCAGCTCTTAACAAATGCTAAAGGATCTTCTTTAGACAGGAAATACAGAAAGGGTGTATAAACTCAAACCCAAAACAACAAGGTAAATGGCAATGGAATCATAATTATCAATAATTACCTTAAATGTAAATGGGTTGAATGCCCCAACCAAAGACAAAGATTGGCTGAATGGATACAAAAATAAGACCCTTATATATGTTGTCTATAAGCGACCCACCTCAAAACAAGGGACACATACAGACTGAAAGTGAAGGGCTGGAAAAAGATATTCCATGCAAACAGAGATCAAAAGAAAGCAGGAGTAGCAATACTCATACCAGATAAAATAGACTTTCAAATAAAGGCTGTGAAAAGAGACAAAGAAGGACACTACATAATGATCAAAGTATCAATCCAAGAAGAAGATATAACAATTATAAATATATATGCACCTAACATAGGAGCACTGCAATATGTAAGGCAAATGCTAACAAGTATGAAAGGGGAAATTAACAACAACACAAAAATAGTGGGAGAATTTAATAGCCCACTCACACCTATGGATAGATCAACTAAAGAGAATATTAACAAGGAAAAACAAACCTTAAATGACACAATGGACCAGTTAAACCTAATTGATATCTATTGGACATTTCACCCCCAAACAATCAACTTCACCTTTTTCTCAAGTGCACATGGAACCTTCTCCAAGATAGATCACATCCTGGGCCATAAATCTAGCCTTGGTAAATTCAGAAAAACTGAAATCATTCCAAGCATCTTTTCTGACAACAATGCAGTAAGATTAGATGTCAATTACAGGAGAAAAACTATTAAAAATTCCAACATATGAAGGCTGAACAACATGCTTCTGAATAACCAAAAAATCACAAAAGAAATAAAAAAAGAAATCAAAATATGTATAGAAACGAATGAAAATGAAAACACAACAACCCAAAATCTATGGGACATTGTAAAAGCAGTACTAAAGGGAATGTTCATAGCAATACAGGCTTACTCAAGAAACAAGAAAAAAGTCAAATAAATAACCTAACTCTACACCTAAAGCAACTAGAAAAGGAAGAAATGAAGAACCCCAGGGTTAGTAGAAGGAAAGAAATCTTAAAAATTAGGGCAGAAATAAATACAAAAGAAACAAAAGAGACCATAGCAAAAATCAACAAAGCTTAAAACTTATTCTTTGAGAAGATAAATAAAATTGACAAACCATTAGCCAGACTCATCAGGAAACAAAGAGAGAAGAATCAAATTAACAAAATTAGAAATGAAAATGGAGAGATCACAACAGACAACACAGAGATACAAAGGATCATAAGAGACTACTATCAGCAACTATATGCCAATAAAATGGACAACTTGAAAGAAATGGACAAATTCTTAGAAAAGTATAACTTTCCAAAACTGAACCAGGAAGAAATAGAAGATCTTAACAGACCCATCACAAGCATGGAAATTGAAACTGTAACCAGAAATCATCCAACAAACAAAAGCCAAGGACCAGATGGCTTCACAGCTGAATTCTACCAAAACTTTAGAGAAGAGCCAACCCCTATCCTACTGAAACTCTTCCAGAAAATTGCAGAGGAAGGTAAACTTCCAAACTCATTCTATGAGGCCACCATCAACCTAATACCAAAACCAGACAAAGATGCCACAAAAAAAGAAAACTACAGGCCAACATCACTGATGAACATAGATGCAAAAATCCTTAACAAAATTCTAGCAAACAGAATCCAACAACATATTAAAAAGATCATGCATCATGACCAAGTGGGCTTTATCCCAAGAATACAAGGATTCTTCAATATCCACAAATCAATCAATGTAATACACCACATTAACAAATTGAAAAATAAAAACCATATGATTATCTCAATAGATGCAGAGAAAGCCTTTGACAAAATTCAACACTCATTTATGATTAAAACCCTCCAGAAAGCAGGAATAGAAGGAACATAACTCAGCATAATAAAAGCTATATATGACAAACCCACAACAAACATTATCCTCAATGATGAAAAATTGAAAGCATTTCCCTTGAAATCAGGAACAAGACAAGGGTGCCCACTCTCACCACTGCTATTCAACATAGTTTTGGAAGTTTTGGCCACAGCAATCAGAGCAGAAAAAGAAATAAAAGGAATCCAGATTGGAAAAGAAGAAGTAAAGCTCTCACTGTTTGCAGAGGACACGATCCTCTATGTAGAAAACCCTAAAGACTCCACCAGAAAATTACTAGAACTAATCAATGAATATAGTAAAGTTGCAGTATATAAAATTAACACACAGAAATCCCTTGCATTCCTATACACTAACAATGAGAAAACAGAAAGAGAAATTAAGGAAACAATTCCATTCACTATTGCAATGAAAAGAATAAAATACTTAGAAATATATCTACCTAAAGAAACAGAAGACCTAATATAGAAAATTATAAAACACTAATGAAAGAAATCAAAGAGGACACAAATAGATGGAGAAATATACCATGTTCATTGGAAGAACCAATATAGTGAAAATGAGTATACTACCCAAAACAATCTGTAGATTCAATGCAATCCCTATCAAGTTATAAATGGTATTTTTCACAGAACTAGAACAAATAATTTCACAGTTTGTATGGAAATACAAAAAACGTTGAATAGCCAAAGCAATCTTGAGAAAGAGGAATGGAATTGGAGGAACCAACTTGCCTGACTTCAGACTCTACTACAAAGCCACAGTCATCAAGACAGTATGGTACTGGCACAAAGACAGAAATATAGATCAATGGAACAGAATAGACAGCCCAGAGATAAATCCATGCACCTATGGACACCTTATCTTTGACAAAGGAGGCAAGAATATACAATGGAGAAAAAAATCTCTTAAACAAGTGGTGCTGGGAAAACTGGTCAATCAGTTCTTCATAAAAGAACGAAACTAGAACACTTTCTAACACCATATACAAGAATAAACTCAAAATGGTTTAAAGATCTAAATGTAAGACCAGAAACTATAACACTCCTAGACGGACATATAGGCAAAACCCTCTCTGTCATAAATCACAGCAGGATCCTCTATGACCCACCTCCCAGAGTAATGGAAATAAAAGCAAAAATAAACATATGGGACCTAATGAAACTTAAAAGCTTTTGCACAACGAAGGAAACTATAAGCAAGGTGAAAATAATAGCCTTCAGAGTGGGGAAAAATAATAGCAAATGAAGCAACTGACAAAGAATTAATTTCAAAAATATACAAGCAACTCCTGCAGCTTAATTCCAGAAAAATAAATAACCCAATCAAAAAACAGGCCTAAGAACTAACAGACATTTCTCCAAATAAGACATACAGATGACTAAAAAACACATGAAAGTAGCTTAACATCACTCATTATCAGAGAAATGCCAATCAAAGCCACAATGAGGTACCATCTCACACCAGTCAGAATGGCTGCTATCCAAAAGCCCACAAACAATAAATGTTGGAGAGGGTGCGGAGAAAAGGGAAGCCTTTTACACTGTTGGTGGGAATGCAAACTAGTACAGCCACTATGGAGAACAGTGTGGAGATTCCTTAAAAAACTGGAAATAGAACAGCCATATGATCCAGCAATCCCACTGCTGGGCATACACAACAAGGAAACCAGAATTGAAAGACACATGTATCCAATGTTCATCACAGCACTGTTTATAATAGCCAGGACATGGAAGCAGCTTAGATGTCCATCGGCAGATGAATAGATAAGAAAGCTTTGGTACATATACACAGTGGAATATTACTCAGCTATTAAAAGAATGCATTTGAATCAGTTCTAATTAAGTGGATGAAACTGGAGCTAATTATACAGAGTGAAGTAAGCCAGAAAGAAAAACACCAATACAGTATACTAATGCATATGTATAGAATTTAGAAAGATGGGTAATGATAACCCTATATGTGGGACAGCAAAAGAGACACAGGTGTATAGAACAGTCTTTTAGACTCTGTGGGAGAAGGCTAGGGTGAGATGATTTGAGAGAAAAGCATTGAAACATGTATATTATCACATGTGAAACAGATCCCCAGTCCAGGTTTGATGCATGAGACAGGGTGCTCAGGGCTTGTGCACTGGGATGACCCAAAGGGATGGATGGGGAGGGAGGTGGGAGGGGGGTTCAGGATGGGGAGAACATGTGCACCCATGGTTGATTCATGTCAATGTATGGCAAAACCACTACAATATTGTAAAGCAATTAACCTCCAATTAAAATAAATTAAAAAATTGTCTTTAAAAAGCAACATGAATTAAAAAAAAATTAGATGAAAGTGAAAGTCACTCAGTCATGTCTGACTCTTTGTGATCCATGGAATTCTCCAGGCCAGAATACTGGAGTGGGTAGCCCTTCCCTTCTCCAAGGGGTCTTCCCAATCCAGGGGTCAAACCCAGGTCTCCCACAATGCAGCTGTGTTCTTTACTGTCTGAGCCACCCGGAAAGTCCAAGAATTCTGGATTGGGTAGCCTATCCCTTCTCCAGTGAATCTTCCCGACCTAGGAGTCAAACCAGGGTCTCTTGCATTGCAGGAGGATTCTTAACCAGCTGAGCTACCAGAGAAGCCATATCTAATTTAATATTAGACAATCACTTCCAAATTCTTTGATGCATCATGTATGTTAATTTCTGATAGTATTGCCTAGATGTTCTTTGTTTTTTTTATTAGTAACGTAGAAATAACTGGGGACCCACGTGACTAACAGTTCCTGGCAATTGTCTTCCTTCTGATTTTGAAAGAAGGAATTTCTGAAGGAAATTTCTGAAGAAATTTCTGAAGGAATTTTCCTTCCTTCCTTGCTGTTTCTCCTTCAGCAAGTCAATTTCTTTAGCTGTAATTTAGTTTCTTTATCTCTAAAATAAGAATAATGAAGCTTAACTCCTAACATGGTTAAATAACAAGTTACTGTGACCTGAGAGGTGGATTCACAACAGAACACCCCCAGCAAGCACTTCCTTTTAATGCTTAAAATAATCCTTAAATAACAGTATTCATGGTAGTACTTTTAAGGAGGAAGATTCTGTAGGTCCAAAAATTGTTATATCACATAGTAAGAAAGAGGCCAAGCATGACATGGATATGAATGCCCCTCTCAGAGGGAATTACGTCACAGAAATCTAAACATCATGTGTCTACTCTGAGTGCAGTCTATCCATTTCAGTCTATCTATCCAGTTAGATAGCATGGAATCTAAAATTCTTTAATTTCAGAGGGAAGAACCAAGGAATAGAAGCAGAGATAATATCTGGAGTCCCACAGTTTTGGATCTTATCCAGAATACAATGCCTGTGATGTTCCCGCTTTCTTATTTCTCTGAAGATGACCGCAGAAGGTTTGTAATTAGAGACCGCAGTCACTCACAAGCTGGAGGGGAGAGGAGAAGGAGGCTGAGCCCATCAGGGGGCTTCTGGTCTGGGGGCTTCTAACCTGGGTCAGAGTGAAGAGGACCAGGAAAGGAGACGATTGGGAGAGAAAGACAGATGAGAGAGGAAGGGGGAAGAAAAGAGATGTCTCCATTGTTAGGGGGAGTCTCTGCTGCTCCCTGGTCTGAGGTGGAGAAACTGAGGGGAAGAGGGGCAGGATCAGAAGGCCTCCTGAACTAGAATCCTCATTGTAACCTCTGTTGTTCATGTGTCCTGAGCAAGTGGCTTCACCTCTCTGAGGTTTGGCTTTCTCCTTGACACAGTGGGATGAGAATCGCAGATGCTGTAGGATGGACAGGAGGCTACATGAAATCATGTATGTGGGATGTCTGAGGAGAGAGTAGACCCTCCTCGAACAGTGGCTTGTTTGGTGAGTCACGGGCTCACGAAGCCCTTCTGTCCTGGGGCAGCTCGGTACTGAGAGCTCCTGCCCTTCTCAAGGGAAAGGGTGTGTGTGCAGGAAGGCAGCCCCCCCGTGTGCTCTCAGCTCATCACCCAGCTCTGAGCCTGCTTGATGTTTGGCTGGACTTGCTCCTCGGGCTTCTGGGCACTGAGCCCGGCTCCCTCCTCCCTGAGCCTGGAGTGGAGAACGGTGTGTGTGTGTGTGTGTGTGTGTGTGTGTGTGTGTGTGTGTGTGTGTGTATGTGTCTGTGAGAGAGAGAGAGAGAGAGAGAGAGAGAGAGAGAGAGAGAGAGAGAGATTGGGAAATGCTTGTCTGTGTGTGGATGAGTAAAGAGACTTGTACTTCATGATTGTAACTGGGAGTGAATATATGGGAGTGAAGGGATTGTGGGTCTGTCACCCCCTCACGTGTGCACTATAGTTTAGAGCTTACAATGCAGCAGAGTGCATGTGCACAGACTCTGAAGCCAGAATCCTGGGTTCAAAAACTCTCTGACCACTCTAGGGCTTTAGGCAAATTATTTTACTTGTTTTTACCTCAGGTTCTCCTCTGTAACATGAGAAAGTATCAATAGCTTCTCACCCTCTCTTTTAGGATTTTTGTGGACTATTTGAGTTAATGTATGTCAAGTACTTAGGATACCATGTAACACATAGAAATGCTAGGTTTTGTATGCTATAATTGCTCATTATTGTTATTATTAACACTGCAAAGGATTTTGGCTCCTCAGGGAGAAGGAATTTATGCTTGTTACCTCCATTGCTTCCATGTCAACCACATGATGTGGGCAGCGTGGATCTCATCTGATACCTGAGGACACAGGACTCTGGGAGATTTAAATCCTCAGGAACAAAGTTAGGAAAATGCAGAGGTGGTACCCAAGCCGAGGTCCTGTGGCCCCATCGCCACTGAGGGAAAGAAGGAGGAAGGAGGAGGTTGCAGCTGATCTTCCAAGGTCCCTTGAAGTCCACTCAGGCAGACCGCTCTCCTGTTTGTGAAGCCAGGTGGGGGATGGCAGGTGGTCAGGCTGTGGACACCACCTGTGTTCAGCTCCCTGCTTCCCCTCTGCTGCCCCCTCTTTACCCCTTTTTTGAAACATAAACAGGGTTACAGCCCAGGACAGTCACCTTTCCCACCTAAGTTCCTACGTAGACCAGTGCCTGGTAAATAGCACACATCCATCCAGTGGAGGAGCTGTGACAATGGTTGCAGGAAGGTGTCCTGTGTCACACCTGTCATCTGAGGTGGGTGTGGGGGGTCAGGGCATTGAGATCCAGGTGAGATGACATGTGCAGGAGGCTGAAAAGGTGGACGTGCTCTAACACACTGCTGATCACTTATCTGCCCATTGATCGGCTCTCATCCACTCACTGACCATCCATCATATGCCAGGAATGGCTCTAGGTGCTCAGATGGACAAATTCCACCTGTCAGATCACTATCTATGTTCACATGAGACCCACAGGCATCATCAGGTCTGAGAACTGCTGTTTTTCAACATTTGGCGCCTACAGAGAGAAACAGGAGGTATGGTTAGGTAGGGACTGACCCAGCTTCTCCCCTTGCCCACTCCCCTCCTCATGGCCTGACCCCACCACTCAGCCAGGATATTAAAAGCTCAGTCCATCCCCAGCATCCTCAGGAGCCCTCCTGCAAAGCCACAAAGATGAACCGACTCTGCCTCTCTGCAGCCCTTCTCTTCCTCCTGGTTATCCTGCTGGACAGCACCCTGGGGTATATATACCATAACCAGGACCCAGGGAAGTCCAGGCTCACCTCTCCTCTACACACTGGAGGGAAATGAGGGGAGTCCATAGAAGGGGCTGGGGAGCAGGGGTAGGGTGGGTGCTGCCAGCCGCTTCTGGATTTCTCCCCGGAAATTGGCTAGCTTTAACTCTGGGAACATTTCACCACTCTCAACATGGGGAAAAAAATTAAAATTAAAATTAAAAAAATATATGTCCTGCCTAAAGTACCCAGTCAGGGACCACATCCTTGAACCTCTATTCCTGGTCAGTGTCTCTGATCCTCACTGTAGTGTAATAAAAACATCCATATTTCATCCTTGGCTGTATTCATGACCCAGACCTCCTGAACCTCTGGGAATTCACTTTTTTTTTTCATTTATTTTTATTAGTTGGAGGCTAATTACTTCACAACATTTCAGTGGGTTTTGTCATACATTGACATGAATCAGCCATGGAGTTACATGTATTCCCCATCCCGACCTCCCCTCCCACCTCCCTCTCCACTCGATTCCTCTGGGTCTTCCCAGTGCACCAGGCCCGAGCACTTGTCTCATGCATCCCAACTGAGCTGGTGATCTGTTTCACTATAGATAATATACATGCTGTTCTCTCGAAACATCCCACCCTCGCCTTCTCCCACAGAGTCCAAGTCTGTTCTGTACATCTGTGTCTCTTTTTGTGTTTTGCATATAGGGTTATCATTACCATCTTTCTAAATTCCATATATATGTTAGTATGCTGTAATGTTCTTTATTCACTCTGTCTAATGGGTTCCAGTTTCATCCATCTCATTAGAACTGATTCAAATGAATTCTTTTTAATGGCTGAGTAATATTCCATGGTGTATATGTACCACAGCTTCCTTATCCATTCGTCTGCTGATGGGCATCTAGGTTGCTTCCATGTCCTAGCTATTATAAGCAGTGCTGTGATGAACATTGGGGTGCACGTGTCTCTTTCAGATCTGGTTTCCTCAGTGTGTATACCCAGAAGTGGTATTGCTGGGTCATATGGCAGTTCTATTTCCAGTTTTTAAAGAAATCTCCACGTTGTTCTCCATAGTGGCTGTACTAGTTTGCATTCCCACCAACAGTGTAAGAGGCTTCCCTTTTCTCCACACCCTCTCCAGCATTTATTGCTTGTAGACTTTTGGATAGCAGCTATCGTGACTGGCGTGTAATGGTACCTCATTGTGGTTTTGATTGGCATTTCTCTGATAATGATTGATGTTGAGCATCTTTTCATGTGTTTGTTAGCCATCTGTATGTCTTCTTTGGAGAAATGTCTGTTTAGTTCTTTGGCCCATTTTTTGATTGGGTCATTTATTTTTCTGGAATTGAGCTGCAGGAGTTGCTTGTGTATTTTTGAGATTAATCCTTTGTCTGTTTCTTCATTTGCTATTATTTTCTCCCAATCTTAGGGCTGTCTTTTCACCTTGCTTATAGTTTCCTTCATTGTGCAAAAGCTTTTAAGTTTCATTAGGTCCTATTTGTTTATTTTTGCTTTTATTTACAATATTCTGGGAGGTGGGTCATAGAGGATCCTGCTGTGATTTATGTCGGAGAGTGTTTTGCCTATGTTCTCCTCTAGGAGTTTTATAGTTTCTGGTCTTACATTTAGATCTTTAATCCATTTTGAGTTTGTTTTTGTGTATGGTGTTAGAAAGTGTTCTAGTTTCATTCTTTTACAAGTGGTTGACCAATTTTCCCAGCACCCCTTGTTAAAGAGGTTGTCTTTTTTCCATTGTATATCCTTGCCTCCTTTGTCGAAGATACGGTGTCCATAGGTTTATGGATTTATCTCTGGGCTTTCTATTCTGTTCCATTGATCTATATTTCTGTCTTTGTGCCAGTACCATACTGTCTTGATGACTGTGGCTTTGTAGTAGAGTCTGAAGTCAGGCAGGTTGATTCCTCCAGTTCCATTCTTCTTTCTCAAGATTACTTTGGCTATTCGAGGTTTTTTGTATTTCCATACAAATTGTGAAATTATTTGTTCTAGTTCTGTGAAAAATACAGTTGGTAGCTTGATAGGGATTGCATTGAATATATAGATTGCTTTGGGTAGTATACTCATTTTCACTATATTGATTCTTCCAATCCATGGACATGGTATGTTTCTCCATCTGTTTGTGTCCTCTTTGATTTCTTTCATCAGTGTTTTATAGTTTTCTATGTATAGGTCTTTTGTTTCTTTAGGTAGATATACTCCTAAGTATTTTATTCTTTTTGTTGCAATGGTGAACGGTATTGTTTCCTTAATTTCTCTTTCTGTTTTCTCATTGTTAGTGTATAGGAATGCAAGGGATTTCTGTGTGTTAATTTTATATCCTGCAACTTTACTATATTCGTTGATTAGCTCTAGTAATTTTCTGGTAGAGTCTTTAGAGTTTTCTATGTAGAGGATCATGTCATCTGCAAACAGCGAGAGTTTCACTCCTTCTTTTCCTCTCTGGATTCCTTTTATTTCTTTTTCTGCTCTGATTGCTGTGGCCAAAACTTCCAAAACTATGTTGAATAGTAGTGGTGAGAGTGGGCACCCTTGTCTTGTTCCTGATTTCAGGGGAAATGCATTCAATTTTTCACCATTGAGGGTAATGCTTGCTGTGGGTTTGTCATATATAGCTTTTATTATGTTGAGGTATGTTCCTTCTATTCCTGCTTTCTGGAGAGTTTTAATCATAAATGAGTGTTGAATTTTGTCAAAGGCTTTCTGTGCATCTATTGAGATAATCACATGGTTTTTATCTTTCAATTTGTTAATGTGGTGTATTACATTGATTGATTTGTGGATATTGAAGAATCCTTGCATTCCTGGGATAAAGCCCACTTGGTCATGGTGTATGATTTTTTTAATATGTTGTCGGATTCTGTTTGCTAGAATTTTGTTAAGGATTTTTGCATCTATGTTCATCAGTGATATTGGCCTGTAGTTTTCTTTTTTTGTGGCATCTTTGTCTGGTTTTGGTATTAGGGTGATGGTGGCCTCATAGAATGAGTTTGGAAGTTTGCCGCCTTCTGCAATTTTCTGGAAGAGTTTGAGTAAGATAAGTGTTAGCTCTTCTCTAAATTTTTGGTAGAATTCAGCTGTGAAACCATCTGGTCCTAGGGTTTTGTTTGCTGGAAGATTTCTGATTACAGTTTCGATTTCCTTGCTTGTGATGGGTCTGTTAAGATCTTCTATTTCTTCCTGGTTCAGTTTTGGAAAGTTATGCTTTTCTAAGAATTTGTCCATTTCTTCCAAGTTGTCCATTTTATTGGCATAGATCTGCTGGTAGTAATCTCTTATGATCCTTTGTATTTCAGTGTTGTCTGTTGTGATCTCTCCATTTTCATTTCTAATTTTGTTAATTTGGTTCTTCTCCCTTTGTTTCTTAATGAGTCTTGCTAATGGTTTGTCAATTTTGTTTATTTTTTCAAAAAACCAGCTTTTAGCTTTGTTGATTTTTGCTATGGTCTCTTTAGTTTCTTTTGCATTTATTTCTGCCCTAAGTTTTAAGTTTTCTTTCCTTGTGCTAACCGTGGGGTTCTTCATTTCTTCCTTCTCTAGTTGCTTTAGGTGTAGAGTTAGGTTATTTATTTGACTTTTTTCTTGTTTCTTGAGGTAAGCCTGTAATGCTATGAACCTTTCCTTTAGCACTGCTTTTACAGTGTCCCATAGATTTTGGGTTGTTGTGTTTTCATTTTCATTCATTTCTATGCATATTTTGATTTCTTTTTTGATTTCTTATATGATTTATTGGTTATTCAGAAGCATGTTATTTAGCCTCCATATGTTTGAATTTTTAATATTTTTTTCCCCTGTAATTGAGATCTAATCTTACTGCACTGTGGTCAGAAAAGATGACTGGAATGATTTCAATTTTTTTGAATTTTCCAAGACTAGATTTATGGCCCAGCATGTGATCTATTCTGGAGATGGTTCCGTGTGCACTTGAGAAAAACGTGAAGTTGATTGTTTGGGGGTGAAATGTCCTATAGGTATCAATTAGTTCTAGCTGGTCCATTGTATCATTTAAGGTTTGTGTTTCCTTGTTAATTTTCTGTTTAGTTGATCTATCCATAGGTGTGAATGGGGTATTAAAGTCTCCCACTATTATTGTGTTACTATTAATTTCCTCTTTCATACTTGTTAGCATTTGCCTTGCATATTGCGGTGCTCCTATGTTGGATGCATATATATTTATAATCGTTATATCTTCTTCTTGGATTGATCCTTTGATCATTATGTAGTGTCCTTCTTTGTCTCTTTTCACATCCTTTATTTGAAAGTCTATTTTATCTGATATGAGTATTGTGACTCCTGCTTTCTTTTGGTCTCCATTTGCGTGAAATATTTTTTTCCAGCCCTTCACTTTTAGTCTGTATGTGTCCCTTGTTTTGAGATGGGTCGCTTGTAGACAGCATATATAGGGATCTTGTTTTTGTATCCATTCAGCCAATCTTTGTCTTTTGGTTGGGGCATTCAACCCATTTACATTTAAGGTAATTATTGATAGGTATGGTCCCGTTGCCATTTACTTTGTTGTTTTGGGTTCACGTTTATACAATCTTTCTGTGTTTCCTGTCTAGAGAAGATCCTTTAGCATTTGTTGAAGAGCTGGTTTGGTGGTGTTGAATTCTCTCAGCTTTTGCTTGTCTGTAAAGCTTTTGAATTCTCCTTCATATCTGAATGAGATCCTTGCTGGGTACCGTAATCTAGGTTGTAGGTTATTCTTTTTCATTGCTTTAAGTATGCCCTGCCATTCCCTTCTGGCCTGGAGGGTTTCTATTGACAGATCAGCTGTTATCCTTATGGGAATCCCTTTGTGTGTTATTTGCTATTTCTCCTTTGCTGCTTTTAATATTTGTTCTTTGTGTTTGATCTTTGTTAATTTGATTAATATGTGTCTTGGGGTGTTTTGCCTTGGGTTTATCCTGTTTGGGACTCTCTGGGTTTCTTGGACTTGGGTGGCTATTTCCTTCCCCATTTTAGGGAAGTTTTCAGCTATTATCTCCTCGAGTATTTTCTCATGGCCTTTCTTTTTGTCTTCTTCTTCTGGGACTCCTATGATTTGCATGTTGGGGCGTTTCAATTGTCCCAGAGGTCCCTGAGGTTTTTTTCATTTCTTTTGATTCTTTTTTCTTTTTTCCTCTCTGCTTCATTTATTTCCACCATTTTATCTTCTACCTCACTTATCCTATCTTTTGTCTCCGTTATTCTACTGTTGGTTCCCTCCAGAGTGTTTTTGATCTCATTTATTGCATTATTCATTTTTAATTGACTCTTTTTTGTTTCTTCTAGGTCTTTATTAACCATTTCTTGCATCTTCTCAATCTTTGTCTCCAGGCTATTTATCTGTAACTCCATTTTGTTTTCAAGATTTTGGATCATTTATATTATCATTATTCTAAATTATTTTTCAGGTAAATTCCCTATCTCCTCCTCTTTTGTTTGACTTGGTGGGCATTTTTCATGTTCCTTTACCTGTTGGGTATTTCTCTGCCTTTTGTCTTGTTTAGATTGCTGTGTCTGGAGTGGGCTTTCTGTATTCTGGAGGTCTGTGGTTCCTTTTTATTGTGGAGGTTTCACCCAGTGGGTGGGGTTGGACGATTGGCTTGTCAAGGTTTCCTGGTTAGGGAAGCTTGCGTCGGTGTTCTGGTGCATGGAACTAGATTTCTTCTCTCTAGAGTGCAATGGAGTGTCCAGTAATGAGTTTTTGAGATGGGTCTGTGTGTTACGTGTGACCTTGGGCAGCCTGTATGTTGACGTTCAGGGCTATGTTCCTGCGTTGCTGGAGAATTTGCGTGGTATGTCTTGCTCTGAAACTTACTGGCTCTTGGGTGGTGGTTGGTTTCAGTGTAGGTATGGAGGCTTTTGGATGGCCTCTTATTACTTAATGTTCCCTGTAGTCAGTTTTCTGGTGTTCTCAGGTTTTGGGCTTAAGTCTCCTGCCTCTGGATTTCAGTTTTATTCTTCTAGTAGTCTCAAGACTTCTCCAACTATACAGCACTGATAATAAAACTTCTAGGTTAATGGCGAAAAGATTCTCCCCCATGAGGGACACCCAGAGAGGTTCACAGAGTTACACGAAGAAGAGGAGAGGGAGGAGGGAGATAGAGATGAGCAGGAGGAGAAAAGGGGGGACTCAAGAGGAGAGATACAGATCTATGCAGTTGTCTGTTCCCAAAGTGTTCTCCATGGCCCAGACTCCCACAAAGATTCACAGAATTGGATTGGAAGAGAAGGGGAAAGGAGGAAATAGAAGTGTTCTGAGGTAGAAAACAGAGAGTCAAAAGTGGGAGAGAGTAATCAACACACTCCTGAACAAAAACGGGAACTGAATATTGGATTCTTAAATGTCCAAAATTTATATCACATACTGAAAAACAAAGATTAAAAATCTACAGCAGAAGTTAGACTCTTAAAAATACAACATTAAAAACAAAAACAAAAACAAAAAATTTTAGAAATATATATGAAGTTTGGTTTAAAAATAGGGCTTCTCTTTTTTTTTTTTTGCAAGGTTATAGTGAAATGAAATGAAAATTATGGAGTAGTAGAGGAGTAATAGAGGGCTTTAAAAGAAAATAAGAGAAAAAAAAGAAAAAAGAAAAAAACAAGAAAAAATTTTTTTCCTAATTAAAAAAATCATAAAAATATATGAGAATGAAAGTTAAGGAGTAATGGGGGAGTAATAGGGGATTTTGAAAGAAAATAAAAGAGAAAAAATAAAAAAGAAAAGAAAAAAACCTTTTTTTAATTAAAAAAAAAAAATGTATCTAGGAATTTCTCTGGAGCTGTTTTGGTCAGTGTGGGTTCGGTTCAGTTTCAGATAGCTCCTCGTTCCAGCTTACACTTCTCAATATCTATAGGCCCCTTCTGGTGTAGTTGATGTTATCTACAGGGATTTTAACCTGTTGTACCGGTCCCTTCTGAAGCGGTTCCCTTTGTTTGTTTGGTTTCTGTTTGCCGATCTCTTTAGTGTCTAATTTCCGCCCTGACACAGGCGGGCCGGAGGTGGTCTCTTGTTCAGGTTCGCTAGTTCAGTAGCGCTGCGGGGAGGGAGGGGCGCTGCTTTCCCCGTTTATGCTGCTCAGGCTCCCGGCTGCTCTATATGGAGCGTGCCCTGCGTTGCATGCGGTTCCAGCCCTCGGGTGTTCCACAAAAGCGCGGACGCGACTGCGGCTGCGTTTTGTGCCTTCCCCTGCCGAGCAACTCAGGCAGCCAGGAGCTTGACAGGCGCACTTCCCCCGGGTGTGGCGCGCCTTCTCCCCTCCGCAGCCCCAGCCTCGGTCCCCACCCGCGCCGGTTGGGTGCATGCGCCTTGTGTTTAGCCGCGACCCTCCTAGCGGCGGATGTCGACCATCCAGAATCTCAGGAAGTCTTTGGTTAGAAACTGGAGGCCTGTTTGCAGTGCGGTAGTGGAAGCGGTCTTTGGGGCCAAGTTTGCCCCTTTCCCCTCCCCCCTGCCTCCTGCCTCCGGCGGGACTGGGCCATTCCGCAGCTGGCTAGCTCTTCTCTGGACTTGCTCAGGTCCTTTGTTCTGCCAACGGCCGGCAGTGTGTTCAGGCCGGTTAATTTTCTCTCTCTCTTTTGCTATCCCACAGTTTAAGTTGTTATCTCACAAAAGTTCCCTCCAATTGTCCTCAGGGCACTCAGGCCCGGTCCTTACCCTAAGCAATGCAGCCCGCTCCTCTCCGTTCCGCCCCCACTTGCTGGTGGCGGATGCGGGCGTCTGGGGTACTTTTCTGCTGGGAGTTGCTTTTAGGCACGTAATCTGCGGGTTTTATTTATTTTTCCTCCCAGTTAGGTTACCCTCCGAGATTCAAAAACTTTCCCCAGATCCGCCAGTGCGAGGGTTTCCTGGTGTTTGGAAACTTCCTCTATTAAGACTCCCTTTCCAGGATGGGTACCGTCCCTAGCTCTTTTGTCTCTCTTTTTATCTTTTATATGTTGTCCTACCTCCTTTCAAAGACAATGGGCTGCTTTTCTGGGCGCCTGATGTCCTTAGCTAGCGATCAGAAGTTGTTTTGTGAAGTTTGCTCAGCGTTCAATTGTTCTTTTGAGGAATTTGTAGGGGAGAAAGTGGTCTCCCTATCCTATTCCTCTGCCATCTTGGCTCCTCCCCCCACTCTTTATTATTTGTGTCTGTGTTGAGGTTTGGAGAGGGGACTATTGTATTAGGGACAGTGCACTCAGAATCCCTTACCACTTCTCTGCATTTTCAGAATCTCTGGCATATTCAGGTAGTTTATACAATGGGTTGTGACAGGAGAGTGTCTTGTCCCGACCCAGTCCTGCTACTCACATGCTGTGTGTCCTCTGCAATTTCCTCACCTGAATGGGGCACCAGGCTACATGAGCTTTTTGAAAGAGTTACCAGTCATGAGTATGAAGAGTTTACACAGTCATGGTCAATGAAGTCCATTTTCCACCAAAGTGTTTTAGTCCAGAAGACTTGTCTACCTATGTCTCCTATCTACCCAAATAGAAATTTGTGTGTGAAATAATAATCATTTGTCTGTTATGAAATCAATCAGAAAGCTGAGTGACAGCTGAGCTTCTTCCCTCTAGAGGCAACTGCAGGCAGAGTAGGAAATGCAGAACTTCTGTGATTTGCTCATGGGGCCAAGGCAGCTTTTTCCAGGCTGGCCCTATGTTAGTCAAAACTCAAGGCTCATCTTCTTTCCTCCAGTCAGACTATTATTTTTATCTTCCTATCATGATATAGGATGTTAGAAGAGACTCATAATTATATAAACAAGCCTCATCATCAAATAGACTAACAGGAGCTTTATTAAATCCAGTCTCTTCAATGATTGTGCACTTGGCATGAGGATGAAATGGGAAATTCATCCCCTTGACAAATATTCATCAAATACTTATGCTTTCCCCCCCATAAAACTTATATCTCTTGGTGTAGGAAAGCAGCAGAAAAAAAAAGTAATAAGATAATATGCTTTATAAGAGGGTGATAGACAATAAAGTCCGGAAAATCCCATGCCAGGTAGTGATAAGTGTTTTGTAGAAGGAGAGTGATGGGGATACTGGAGGATGTAGAAGTCAAAGAAACCCTCTGTAATAAGGAGGCCTTGAGCAGAGGCTGCCAAAAATGAGCCTGGTGTGTTTGAACAGAGCCCAGGACCAGGGTGGCTGGAGCTGAGGGGGTGAGGGGAGGGGAGTGGAAGGGGATGAGGCAGAGAGGCCATGAGGGCAGGTCACGAGGAACCTTGTAAGACCTCATAAGAATCAGAATTTGACTCTGAGAGAGCTGGGAAATCATGAGGGATTGGTCATGGGAACAATGGGATAGTGTTACTCACTCAGTCGTGACTGACTCTCTGCAACCCCATGGACTGTAGCCCACCAGGTTCCTGTCCATGGAATTCTCCAGGCAAGAATACTGGTGTGGATTACCATTCCTTTCTCCAGGAGATCTTCCCAATCCAGGGATCGGACCTGGGTCTCCCTAATTGCAGGCAGATTCTTTACCCTCTGAGCCATTATGGAAGCCAAACAATGGGGTAGGACTCCAGTTTTAACAGGGTCCCATGGCTGCAGTGTGGAGAGTGACCTCTAGGGAGCAAAAGGCAGAGACAGAGGACCCTGGGCAGGCTGCTGCAGTGGTCCAGGTGAGTCAAGATGGAGTGTGTACTTGTGTTGGTCCCGGGGTCTATCTCAGTTCTCTTGATAACATGAGTGATTGCTCTGTTGAAGTACTATGCATTACTATGTAATGCATCATCACAAATAATGATGCATTAAATCTTTAGACATTTATGATTGATTCAACCTCTAGCCCCTCTCCCCACCCTGAGGTGTGGAGGCAGGGGAAGGGGAAAGGGGGAAAGAAAATTCTGACCCCCTAATCAAGTGTTGCTTCCCCAGGTAACAAATCCCCATTCTTGGGTTAGGTTGAGGCTTTACTATTCACTTCCTTCACATGATAAAAGACTCTTTGTTGCTTTCATCTCTCAGGAAAGTCCAACTGTGTATAAGGAGCTCTGTGTCAGGAATGGGATGAAGACCAAAGTAGTATTTCTTACAACATTTGCAGTATCAATATCCCTCAATATTCTTTCATTCCATTGTCCAAGGTGTAACCAAAGTAAACACACTGGTGTGTTTTCTTCCATGGGGTTTCTCCATTACTGCATGATGCCTTCACACTTTCATTTTAGGGTGGGAACTGTCAACCACACACATATGTACAGAAAATAGTATTATAAACCCATGGACTATTGTCTAGCTCTAATAATTATCAACATATGGAGAGTATTCTTAAACTGTATCCTCCTTTTTGATGTATTTTGATGCCAATCAATGGCATCATGCCAATTCATCTATAAATATTCAGTAATAATATGGAATTATTTACAGTATTACCCTGTCATTATCAAGCCTAACCATATTAATAATAATGTCCTGGAAAGGAGGGTATCAAACAGCCATTTCACATTTCACACCCCTACCACTCTCTATTGCAAACAAACTGGGGATTTCAGTTGTTCATCTTGCAGACTGAGCTGTGATGACCATCCTCTTATCTGACCCTCCCATGCCTACATCCCTACAGCCTAACTTCTGCCTTGGCCTCCATACAGGGATTCAAGCAAGGCCAAAATAATCAAACACTTCTACATTGCCAAGCCCAGGGTCTGGAAGACCTTTTTACATGGCAGCTGCAATGCTAAAAACAGCAACTTCAAGATCAGGGAGAACTGCGTGAGGACTTGTGATAGTGCTATCAGGTCTTGGGGAAAGATAGAGGGCAGGGCAGGTTGGGAGGGGAAGGAGGGGCAGCATCCAGGCACTCAGGTTCCAGAAGGTTCTGGAGGTGATGGTGGGGTAGAGGATGAAGAGTAGGACAAGATCATGGATTCAATCCCAGGCTCTATAGACACTCATGTGCAGCTTTGCTCCTGCATTCCTTCCTTCCTTCCTCCAATGTTCATGGACTGTATCCTTTGTGCCAGGAGCCACATGGCATTCTAGGGATAAAGAGAAGACTTACTCTCATGGTGCTTAGAGTCAACTGGATGAGACAGAACTAAAGCAAGCAGGCCCATGGGGGAAGGGAAGAGGAAGATTTCTGCTGAGGAGGGAAGGGTTGAGAAGAAAAAGGTGGAGGCTGAAATCATACTCATGAAGTCTTGCCCAAAATCTTTGACACATCATCTATGTTAATATTAGATAGTATTGTTGGGTGCTGTTTGTATTTTGGTAACATCCAGGTAACTGGGGACACATGACTAACAGTTTTTGGCATGTGTCTTCCTCCTGTTTTTTAACCTATAATTCCCACAGCAAGTCACTTTTCCCTGTGTGCATGTTAGTCTTTCAGTCATGTCTGTCTCTTTGTGATCCCAAGGACTGTAGCCTTCCAGGCTCCTCTGTCCATGGAATTCTCCAGGCCACAATATTGGAGTGGATTGCCATTCCCTTATCCAGAGGATCTTCCCAAACCAGGGATCGAACCTGGATCTCCTGCATTCCAGGCAGATTCCTTACCATCTGAACCAACAGGGAAGACTTAGCTGTAGTTCTGTTTCTTCATCTCTAAAATATGAACGTTGACACTTAACTCCTAAGATCGTTAAATAATAAAAAGCTACTTTCCCCTGAATACTTACTATGAGTCCACTCTACAGGTCATAAAGTTAAATGCCCTCCAGTGAAGGGAGTGAAAGTCACTCAGTCGTGTCCGACTCTTTGCAACCCCATGGAATTTTCCAGTACAGTCCATGGATTTCTCCAGGCTAGAATACTGGAGTGGGTAGCCTTTCCCTTCTCTAGAGGATCTTCCCAACCCAGGGATCGAACCCAGGTCTCCCACACTGCAGGTGGATTCTTACAGGGAAGCCCCAAATGCCCCTCAGGCTAGGCGAGTAATGGGGATGAGAGTATTTGGAGTGGGGGTGGAAGCAGGGGGACAAAAAGAAACTGCGGGGATTATGGAAACTGGAGAAAGATCCCCTTCTGAGAAGAGAGCAGCTCTCCCTCAGTTTACGGCTTTCAGAGCATGGTCCCTTGAGCAGCACCCTCAGACCCGGAAACCTGGTAGATGAGGACACTGAGGCCCCACTCCTGTCCTCCCAAATCAGACCTCAGAAAGTGGAGCTCTCAGATCTGTGCTTGACCAAATGGCTAAGGGATTCTGGTGCTCACTCAAAGTTGTGATCCACTGCCCTTGATAAATTGCAGGACTGTGTTGTTGACAGATGGTTTACTTTTCCAAACAACTCATTTTCTGTAAAACTCCCACTGTTAAATCCTGGCAAACTTTTCAAAATTGTGAAATGTACTGTGTGGGCTAACAATCATTCATATATTCTAGCCAGATGTGCAGTCTTTTGTTTATGCTCTTCCTTTTAATACTTAAAATAATCCTTATAAAACATTATTCATGACCTCACATTTAAGAAGGAAGACTCTGTAGGTCCAAAACGTGAGGTGCTATTATACCATGTGGTAGGAAAGTGTTTGCTCATGACTAGGATATGAATGTCCCTCTCAGAGGGCACAGCATTTCAAACATGTGAACACCTTCTGTCTGCCCTGGGTATGTTCCATCCATTTCACCATGTGGCCTTAGATAGCATGGGATCCAGGAGTCTTCTGCTTCAGAGGGAAGAACTGCAGAATAGAAGCAGAGATATGATCTGGAGTCCCACAGTCTGGAATCTTTATCCAGAATACAATGCCTGTGACGTTCTTGCCTTGTTATTTCTCTGAAGATGCATGCAGAGGCTGGGGAGGTTTGTAATTAAAGACCTCAGTCATTCATGAGCTGGAGTGGGGAGGGGAAGGGAGGCTGAGCCCATCAAGGGGCGTCTAACCTGGACCAGAATGAGGAGGACCAGGAAAGGAGGACATTGGAGGAGAAAGACAGACACATGAGAGAGGAAAGGGTAGAAAAGAGAAGTCTCTGCTGTTAGGAGAAATCTCTGCAGCTGCCTGGTCTCAGGTCGATAGACTGAGGGGAATAGGGGCAGGGCCAGAGGGCCTCCTGAACTAGAATTCTACCACCTGCAGGTTGTGTGTCCTGAGCAAGTGACTTTACTTCTCTGACAAAATGGAATGAGAATCCCAGATGCTGTAGGACTGACTTGAGACTAAATGAAATCATGCATGGATGAATGTCTCAGGAGAGAGCAGACCCTCCTCTCACAGTGGCTTGTTGGTGAGTCACGAGCTCCTGGTGCCCTTCTGTCCTGGGGCAGCTCGGTATTGAGAGCTCCTGCCCTTCTCCAGGGAAAGGGTGTGTGTGCAGGAAGGCAGCCCCCCGTGTCCTCTCAGCTCATCACCCAGATCTGTGCCTGCTTGACGTTTGGCTGGACTTGCTCCTGGGGCTTCTGGGCACTGAGCCCGGCTCCCTCCTCCCTGAGCCTGGAGTGGAGCACAGGGTATGTGTGTGTGTGTGTGTGTGTGTGTGTGTATGTGTTAACAGAAGAATGATTGTGTATGAATTACTGAGTGCATGGGGGGCTTGTGGTAAGTGATTGTAACTGGGAGTGAATGTACAGGAGTGCGTGAAGGGACTGTGGGTGTATCGCCCTCACGTGTGCGCTATAGTTTTTGGCCAACAATGTAACTGAGAGCATGTGCACAGACTCTGAAACCAGGACCCTGACTTCAAATCCTCTGTCTCCATTCTGTGATTTTAGGCAAATTACTTTATTTGCTTTCACCTCAGTTTCCTCCTCTGTAAATGAAGAAATGTCAATAGTTCCTCACCCCCTCTTTTAGGATTTTTGCAAATTATTGGAGTTGATATATGTCAAGTGCTTAGGATAATGCTTAACATATAAAAAGCTATGCTTTTACCCACTGTAATTACTTATTGCTATTATCATTAATAGTGCAAGGGACTTTGACATCTCAGGGAAAATGAACGTATGTCTGTTGCTTCCACAGCGACCTCATGATGTGGGCAGTGCTGATCTCATGTGACATCTGAAGATGTGGACTCTGGGAGATTCACATGCTCAGGTACAGAGTTAGGAAAAGGCAGAGCTGGTACTGGAACTGAGGTCCTGTGACCCCAATGCCACTGGAAGAGAGAGCAGGAGGAAGGGGAAGTTGCAGTGGATCTTCCAAGGTCCCCTGAGTTCCACTCAGGCAAGGCACACTCCTCATTGTTGAAACAGATTGAAGGATGGCAGGTGGTCATGCTGTGGAGATGTGGTCAGCTCCCTACTCCTTCTCTGCCCCTCCCCTTACTCCTTCTTCTACCCAGAAAATAGGGTGGCTGCTCAAGCAGAACATTATCTTCTGCAGCTAAGTTCCGCTGAGACCAGTGGCAGGTAAAGAGCAAGGGTCCATCCCATGGAGAAGCTGTGGCAATGGTTGCACAAAGGTGTGCTGTGTTAATTCTGTCTTCTAAGGTAGGTGAGGGGGGTGGAGATGGATGAAGGTTGTTGATGCCAAAATGTGATGACGCTGGTAGAAGGCTGAACTCACACAGTGGTTGCTCTTGGTGAGCTAACACAGTGTTGGTATCCTATCTGTCTTTTGATCGGCTCTCATCCACTCACTGACTATCTATCACATGCCATGCACTGCTCTAGGTGCTGGGATGCTCCCTGAGTGACCGTATTGGAATCACAGTCTGTGTTTACAGAAGACCCATAGGCAGAGTCAAGCCTGAGAAGCACTGTTACTTGGTATTTGGCCCCAGCAACCAGAAACAGGAAATCAGGTGAAGATTGCACAATAAACAGGACTGACCCAGCTCCTCCCCTTCTTCTCTTCCTTCCTTATCACCTGATCTTACCTCTCGGCCAGGATATTAAAAGCTCAGTCCATCCTCAGCATTCTCAGGAGCCCTCCTGCAAGTCCATGAAGATGAACAGACTCTGCCTCTCTGCAGCCCTTCTCGTCCTCCTGGTTATCCTGGTGGATGGCACCCCAAAAGGTATTAACAACAGCCATGACCACGGTATGTCTGGGCTCACTTCTCCTCTACACACTGGAGAGAAATGAGGAGAGATCGTGGAAAGGGAGGGGAGGCATGGGTGGGATGGGTGCTGCCAGCCCTCTCTGGATTTCTCCTGGGAGGTTGGGCAGTTTTAACTCCAAGAACATTTCATCACTCTCAATGTGGAAAAAAATGAAAATTAGAATTAAAAGAATATATATCCAGGTAAAGTACCAGATCAGGGACCACCTCCCTGAGACTATTCCTGGTCAATGCAGTGTCTCTGATCCTCACTGTAGGGTAATAAAAGGATATATATTTGATCCTTGAGTGATTCATGAGCCAGGCCTTTTGAACTTCTTGGAATTCACTGTTTTTCATAGGTCATGAGATGAGCCATGGACAGCAACTGACGATAACTTCAAAACCGCGCTTATCTCCAAAGCAAGACGAACATGTATTTGCAGGTTAGAATTTTCACCAGGCCCCATGACAGCATTTCTGGGGAGAGGGGAGGACACTGAGACTCAATCAATCACCAATGGCCACAGATCAATCAATATGCCTTTGATTTGAAGCCTAAATAAAAATCCATGAGCATTGGTGTTTAGAGATATTTCAGGGTGATGAACACAAGGAGGTGATGTGAGGGTGCTGGGCTCACTCGGGTATGGAGGCTCCACACACCTCCACTCCACCTTGGCCCTACATGTCTCCTTCATTTCACTGTCCCCGATTTTTATTTTTTATAATAACATGGGTATAATGAGTAGGGTGTTTCTGACGTTCAGTCGCTGGTTCTATAGAGTTGTTGAACATGGAGGTGGGGTCATGGAAGCTCTGATTTTCACCCAGTTGGTCACAGGCATGAATTATTTGAGATCACATGACTCACATCTGAACTGAGGACAGTAAGAGCCCTCAACCAACAGGATCTCCACCAAGTCCACCCACACACTATCAGAAGTAAATTGACTATGCGACACCCAGTGGGTGTTTGGGGAATTGGTTGGTGTTGGTAGAGACACCACACATTTGGTGTCAGAGAAAAACTCAGACTCACTCTACGTTGTGATTTGGGGACTGAGGTGAAACGCGGGCACAGGAGAGTAATGAAAATACCCAGAAACTCTTACCAGTTATGTGTATTTTCAGAGTTCCTGGCCAAATCAGAAAGTGTGTCAAGTGGGTTCTGACTGGACAGTACCTTGTCCTGAACCTCCTACTATTATGCCTCATGTCCTGGGGCAAGTCATCTGCAGTTTCCTCATCTGAACAGGGGTACATGTTCCACGGGTTCTTTGAAATGATTACCTGTCAGGAATATAAAGAGTTTGATCACATTTCATGACCACTTTTGTCCATTTTCTACTTAGATGTGTTAATTTTGAAAAAATATGTCTGAGTACCTTCCTTGAGCAAGAAAGAATATTTAAGTATCATGTAATGATATTTCTTTATTATTAAAATGAATCAGAAAGATATAGGACCACTGAGCAGAGCAACTTCAGGGAAAGGTAAGAAACACAGCCCTTGCGTGGCTGGCTCATGGAACCAAGGCCAGTGCAATATTAGTAAAGTCTCCAAGCCCTTCCCCTTGTCCCCTTTGACTGTTATTCTGTTATATGCTTTTGATCAATTTCCTGGTTCTTGGTCCAGGCCTCCTCAAACTCTTGGAATTTACTGTCTTTCATGGGTTATGAGTTGCATTTCAGAGGACGAAATGAGATGCATTCAGGTACGGACTGGTCTAAAAACAATTTAAACCACCTTGTAAAGGTTTGAACCTTCAGTCCCCTTCACCTCTGGGGAGAGTGGAGGATATTAACTGGGATCAATTATCAACAGCTGACAATTCAATCAATATGCCGATTTATTGAAAACTTAATAATATACACAAACGTTGGGGTTCAGAGTATTTTCAGGGAGATGAACACAAGGAGGTGATGTGAGGGTGCTGTGGTCACTAGGACTTGAAGGCTTCACACACCTCCACTCCCCCTTTGCCCTAGACATCTCCTCTTTTTCTCTGAGTTGCCTCCTGTCTAAATTTCTGGGAAAAGTAAGTGAAGTGCTGTCTTGAATTCAGTCACTGGTTCTATTGAGTGATTGAAGATGGAAGAGGGGTTGTGGTACCTTTGACTTTTAGCCAGTTGGTCACAAGTGTGAGTTATTCAGGATCATGGGGCTGGCATCTGAACTGAGGACAGTCTTGAGTCCTCAGTGTGAAGAGTCTAATGTGCCTGATCATTAAGAAGATTTTTTTTACTAAAAGGAATTCAAGTCATATTCTTTCTATTCAATGACTGTGCACTTGCTGAGAGAATGAAGGTGGAAGTTACTAAGTCCTTACAAAGCATTGTTCTTGGGGTGGGGAAACAGCTGTGAAAAAAATATGGCAAAATAATTTGCCTTCGAGGAGGGAGACAAACAATAGCAGAGAGGAGAAATCCTATGGTAGATGATACGTTTCCTGAAGGTAGAGAGGGATGTGGAAAAAGGATGCTGTGTCTTTTCTCTCCAGGGTCAGGGAAACCTTCTGTGATAAGGAGGCTTTGAGCAGAAGTAACGTGCCTGGTGTGTTGGAACAAGAGCCAGGACCAGGGTGGATGGAGCTGGGTGGGTGGAGGAGTGGAGGCGATGGATGGAGGGGAGTGGAAGGCGATGAGGCTGAGAGGCCACGGGGGCAGGTCATGAGGAGACTTGTGGGACTTATTAAGATCAAAATTTGACTCCCAGGGAAACGAGGAGTCACTGAGGGATTGATCATGGGAGCAATGGGGGTAGGAATCAATAGTTACAGGATCCCTGAGGCTGCAGAGCAGAGAGTGCCCTCTAGGGGATGAAGGGCAGACACAGAGGCCCAGGGCTGCTGCAGTGGTCCACATGAGCCTTGATGGAGTGTTTATTTATGTTGCTCCCTGAATCGATCTCAGGTTTCTTGAATAATATGAATGTCTGGCTCTGTTGAGGTTTCTGTAGAGGCTTCATTACCTAGTCATGATGCATTAAATCATTAGCCATTGGTGATTGTTCAACCAACAGCTCCTCTTCCCTCCCTGAGGTGGAGGCAAGGAGGAGGAGGAAGACGGAGGATAAAAGACCATGGAGGAGGGTAGAAAGGAAAGTTCCAACCCTCCCTCCTGCCAGACAGTCCTTCCTGTGCATTCAGAGCCCACGCTGGGGTTATGAGGGTCTTTCCAAAATCATTGACATCACATACCAAAAGACACTTTCATTGTTCTCATCACATAAAAAATACCAACGTTTTTACGAACTTAGTGTTAGGAAAAGAATAAAAAATATATTTATTTCTTCTTATAATTACAATATCAGCATATCATTATTCAATTTATAGAATCCTCCTGAGATATCCAAAGTAAACACACTGGTATGTTTTCTTCATGCCTTTTTCCATTACAGCATGTTTCCTTCACAATTTTTTATTAACGGTGGAAAGTTTTTAACATGCACATAAGCACAGAGAATAGTATTATAAAACCCAGGTATCTGGACCCAGTAATTACTGACCTAGAGCAAATATTTTTCACCTCTGAGCTCTTTTTCTTGTTTTAGAGTTGTGGGTTTTGTTTTGAGCATTTATGTATTTATTTTTTGCTTCCCAGGTGGTGCTAGTGGTAAAGAACCCACCTGCCAATGCAGGAGATGCAAGAGACCTGAGTTTGACCCCTGGGTTGGGAAGACACCCTGGAAGAGGGCATAGCAACCCATTCCAGTATTCTTGCCTGGAGAGTCCCTTGGACAGATGAGACTGGTGGGCTATAGTTTGTAGTGTCGCAAGGAGTCTGACATGACTGAAGCGATTTAGTGTGCATGCATGCGCGCGCGCGCGCGCGCACACACACACACACACACACACATTTATTTGGCTACATTGGGTCTTAGTGGAAGCAGGTTGAAGGCTCAGTGATTGTGGCCCACCGGCTTAGTTGCCCCACGGCATATGGGCCCTTAGTTCCCTGACAAGGTATTGAACCCAGGATTCCTTAGTTGGAAGGAGGTTCTTAACCACTGAACCACCTCGGAAGTCTTATAGAACTTTTAAGGCTAATCAAAAGCATTATACCAATTTTCCTTAAAATACTTCATGAGAAGATATGTATCTTTGAACATGATTGCTATATCATGTTACATCTAGCAACATTCATAATTCTGTCCCAGAAAGGAGGTTTTCAAATGGCCTTCTCAATTTGGCCATCCCCCACAACTCTAACATTCTCTAATACAAACAAACTGACAGTTCTAGTTGTTGACCTTAAATGGAGCTGTGATGACCATCTTCATAACTAAGCCACTGTTCCTTTCATTCCAGCAGCTTCTAAGCCTGCCTTCTGCCTGAGGCGTAAATTAACAGGTCCCTGCAAGGGCAAGAAGATAAGGTACTTCTACGATGCCAAGACCGGGCGATGCCAACGCTTTATATATGGTGGCTGCAAAGGGAACAGGAATAACTTCTACAGCGCAGGGCAGTGCATGAAAACCTGCGGTCATGCGTAAGACAGGGCGCGGGGCGGGGTGGGAGGGGAAGGGCTGGGGAAAGGGGCGGCGCTCAGGGGGCCACACACCATTCACCCTACACAGTGTCCTCCTCCTCGCTGCTGCCAGGAGAGGCTGCAGTTTCCTGTGAAGCCCACACTGAGCGAGTTCTCCAGGGAGAGAGTGGCAGAAGGTCAACCCCTGATGCCTCTTTGTGGTCCTCTCAGCCTGATCACATGCTCCCCTTTCTCATTTGGGAACACTGACTCAGCCACCCTCCAGGGCAGGTCTGCAGGAGTCCTGAGCCTCCCCTCATCCAGGCTTGGAAAATTCACTGCCTTTTTGTTGGTTTCATATTTCTTTTGAAAATCTAGGATCTGTCAAGATGAACAGTATCTAGGTTTGGGGCTACAATGAAGTCACTCAGGAAGTTCCTTTTTTTTTTTTTTCTTGCAGAGGCCATGGGACGACTCATGCTCCAAAACTCTGAAGTCTGAGGAGGACCCATGAAAGTCTGGGCTGTGGCAGCTCCTGAAACAGTTCAGTCTCCTTGCATTTCTTCTTTCCCTTACCTTCCTCAGCAGAACCTGCCTATTTCCTTTCCTCCATGATGCTGAGAGACTTCTCTGGTGGCTCAGATGGTAAAAGCGCCTGTCTACAATGCGGGAGACCCGGGTTCAGTCCCTGAGTCAGGAAGATCTCCTGGAGAAGGAAATGGCAACCCACTCCAGTGTTCTTGCCTGGAAAATCCCATGGACAGAGGAGCCTGGTAGGCTACAGTCCGTGGGGTCGCAAAGAGTCAGACACGACTGAGTGACTTCACTTCAGTTTATGATTCTGGGAAAGATTGAGAGCAGGAGGAGAAGAGGACGGCAGAGAATGAGATGGTTGGATGGCATCACCAACTCAATGGGCATGAGTTTGAGCAAACTCTGAGACATAGTAAAACACAGGGAAGTCTGGCATGCTGTAGCCCATTGGGTCACAAAGAGTCGGACACGACTTAGTGACTGAACAACATGGGTAGTTCTGTCTCATCCATGTGGCTCTGAGCACCGTGACAGCATGTCTTCCCTTTATCCTGAGCACTTAGCACAGTTCCTGGCATGAAGAAAGCAGTTCATAATTATGTGAGGAAGGAAGGAGTGCAGGAGGAGCACATTCCTCTCGACCAGAGTAACTACAGAGCCTGAAGTTTGATACCAGGATTGTTGTCTCAGCCCACATACTCATCTTCATCCCCCCTCCATGCCATCACTGCCCTCCTTGTGTGAGGCCTTGGTGGAATTTCTGCCATCCATTTCTCAGCATCAGTAATGAGAGAAGTCTTTGCAATAAAACAGCCCCCTTTTCCCATAAAGATGTTGCAGTTGTCCTTTCTGTATTTTCAAACACTGTGGCTTATATTTCAATAAATGCACATTCAAAACTAAACTGAGGGCAGTGGAGTCTGTTGTTTTCAATTACACATGTTTACCAATAGGATCCGTGGAAATGGTGGTCCTTCTCTCTGTTCTGCAGAGCAGTGGGCGCCTCCCCTTTCCCAGTCCACAGACTGTGCCCTACAGGGTAGAGGAAGCAAACCCATGCTAGCATCATCGACCTCTTAATAGCCACCCCAAGTTACACAAAAGCCTGGGAGACAGACCCATCAGCACGAAGGCTTTTATTCCTTACTTCTAAGTCTAGTTCAAATTTGGGGGCAGGTTGTCCTCCTGGACTCTCAGAAGGGGAAAGTGCATGAGGTTCAGTTGTTCATCTTTCTAAGGAATCTGATTCCCTGAAGTCACATGTGGGAAGGGGGTGTCTTACTTCAGTTAAAGAGGGGCAACTACCGTTTAGTGTGCTAGGCTCTATGTTAGCATCTTGCCAGCATTATTATATTAATCATCCTAAGAATCATTCAAGGGAGGAAATGGAGGCATGGAGATGGCACTTAGTTGCTGTATTTGTTTCCTAACTTGGCAGCTTCCTGCTCTCCCAAGTAGAGGGACTCTGATGAAGTTTTCCTGCTCTTCCTCTGGGAATATGTAGGAGGGAGGCACTTTGGGAAAACAGAGTATCTGCTTCATGACAGATGAGGAAAATGAGGCATGGGGACCACAGCAAGTATAGTGCTTAAATAAATGAGAACACAGAGGGTGCTGGTGCTGTTATTTACATTCTTCCAATCTTGGGCAAATTCTCAATATCTCTGAGCTTTGCTTTCCTTAGTTATAAAATAAGAATAATGCTTGTAGTTGTTAAATGTTTCTAGCAGAGACCACTGCAAACACTCCCATTTCTAGTTGAACTCATTGGATTAATAACTCACTGAACTCATTGGATTAATAACTCACTGAAGCAGTCATCTTGGAAAACAATATACTGTCTTATTAAGACAATGTTAGAAAGAAATTACAGGATGTGAGCTTGTGCTTGGTGAATTTGGGGAGGGTTTCAGGAAGCTGACTTTGTTCTGGATGGATGGTGTTAGGAATTGAGTAGTTCTCTGACTGAGTATCTTAATTTTAACTCTCAGAAGGGAAGACTAGAAAGAGGTTAGAGTGATAATTGGTCAAGAAATAGAAGTCACTCGAGATAGAAAGGTATTTGGTCATATTGGTTGTTTGTGTAATGTAGCTCCTTTGCTCAGTGCTCAAACATGACTCTCCAATGTCCTATTTTTGCCTAGATCTTGCACAAACACAGAATAACCTCATCTGATGTTGAAGTTTTGTAAAATGTTTATGTCGAGCAGAAGAACAGAAGGGCCATTGTGGTACCAGGTCAAGTCTTGGAACTCAGAGGTTACTTTTCTCTTTGTCGATAAATATTGAAAAGGTGTGATGAGAATACAAGAGATGTGTTTGTTAAATGCTTTGTCTTAGTATTGGCACAGTGAGCGTTTAATGAATATCAGATCTGATAAGAGTAAGAGTGATACCACAAATCTGTAAGTTCTTTAATTTTTATTGATAGTTATTAGTTTATAAGAGGATAATGAAAATGACTTGAAAATAGATTGGCTTGTGTGATTTTGGGCGAGTCACTTCATCTCTCTGAGCCACAGATTCTTCCTTTGTAAAGAGGATGGGGATATCTGCATTAAGAAATCCTCAGATTTGGGTACTTTGAGAACCATGGGGATTTCACTGCTAATGTGCTTTGAATATCACAGACCAAAGCAAATCATCTAAAAGCACAGAGTTTTATTTTCCTCCACTCCTGACTTCCATTTAAATGTGCTGTCCACTGTAGTAAAGAAAGAACAAATAGAACTGACAGTAGTAGTGTCATCTTCTAGAGGTTTGACCTCAGGAAGTTCCCCCAGTGCCAGAGTGGAGTCCCTGTCCCAATTCCAATTAGGTCCCCTTCTTCTTCAGAGGTAATCGAAAGCCCTCTTGCTTCAATGATTGACCTCACCCAAGTCCAGCCCTTTTCTCACACCGCCTTGCTATGATTTGACCCTCTGGTCAAAGGAGTTAAGTGTTAACTCTCATAATTACTCATAATTATTTCAAAGGACTGTGACCCTGCCTGGAGAAGAATATATGGCTATGACCTCCAGCACTTTCAAAACAGCCCCTAGATGTGAAGAACATGATCTCATGTAGCAACTGTAGATGAGGGTAATTTCTGGCCCCAGGTCACATATATAGGAAAAGGAAGAACTGGGACTCCAACTGAGATCCCCTGTTCCTAAAACCACTGGTGAAGAGTCCAGAGTTGTGGTAGGGCTGGGGTGGTAGGCAGTCTTCCAAGGTCCCTGAGATCCACTCATGTCAGTCAGTTCAGTTCAGTCACTCAATCATGTCTGACTCTTTGTGACCCCATGAACCGCAGCACACCAGGCATCCCTGTCCATTACCAACTCCCAGAGTCCACCCAAATCCATGCCCATTGAGTCGGTGATGCCACCCAACCATCTCATCCTCTGTCATCCCCTTCTCCTCCTGCCCTCAATCTTTCCCAGCATCAGGGTCTTTCCAAATGAGTCAGCTCTTCACATTAGGTGGCCAAAGTATTGGAGTTTCAGCTTCAACATCAGTCCTTCCAATGAACACCCAGTACTGATCTCCTTTAGGATGGACTGGTTGGATCTCCTTGCAGTCCAAAGGACTCTCAAGAGTCTTCTCCAACACTACAGTTCAACAGCATCAATTCTTCTGCACTCAGCTTCCTTTATAGTCCAACTCTCACATCCGTACATGACTACTGGAAAAACCATGGCCTTGACTAGATTGACCTTTGTTGACAAAGTAGTGTCTCTGCTTTTTAATATGCTGCCTAGGTTGGTTATAACTTTCCTTCTAAGGAGTAAGCATCTTTTAATTTCGTGGCTGCAATCACCATGTGCAGTGATTTTGGAGCCCCCCCAAATAAAATCAGCCACTGTGTCCACTGTTTCCCCATCTTTTTGCCATGAAGTGATGGGACCGGATGTCATGATCTTAGTTTTCTGAATGTTGAGCTTTAAGCCAACTTTTTCACTCTCCTCTTTCACTTTCATCAAGAGGCTCTTCAGTTCTTCTTCACTTTCTGCCATAAGGGTGGTGTCATCTGCATATCTGAGGTTATTGATATTTCTCCTGGCAATCTTGATTCCAGCCTGTGCTTCCTCCAGCCCAGGGTTTCTCATGATGTACTCTGCATGTAAGTTAAATAAGTAGGGTGACAATATACAGCCTTGACGTACTCCTTTTCCTATTTGGAACCAGTCTGTTGTTCCATGTCCAGTTCTAACTGTTGCTTCCTGACCTGCGTATAGATTTCTCAAGAGGCAGGTCAGCTGGTCTGGTATTCCCACCTCTTTCAGAATTTTCCAGTTTATTGTGATCCACACAGTCAAAGGTTTTGGCATAGTCAATTAAGCAGAAATAGGTGTTTCTCTGGAATTCTCTTGTTTTTTTGATGATGTTGGCAATTTGATCTCTGGTTCCTCTGCCTTTTCTAAAACCAGCTTGAACATCTGGAAGGTCACAGTTCACACACTGCTGAAGCCTGGCTTGGAGAATTTTAAGCATCACTTTACTAGCATGTGAGATGAGTGCAATTGTGTGGTAGTTTGAGCATTATTTGGCATTGCCTTTCTTTGGAATTGAAATGAAAACTGAACTTTTCCAGTCCTGTGGCCACTGCTGAGTTTTCCAAATTTGCCAACATATTGAGTGCAGCACTTTCACAGCATCATCTTTCAGGATTTGAAATAGCTCAACTGGAATTCCATCACCTCCACTAGCTTTGTTTGTAGTGATGCTTCCTAAGCCCCACTTGACTTCACATTCCAGGATGTCTGGCTCTAGGTGAATAATCACACCATGGTGATTATCTGGGTCATGAAGATCTTTTTTGTACAGTGCTTCTGTGTATTCTTGCCACCTCTTCTTGGTATCTTCTGCTTCTGTTAGTTCCCTACCATTTCTGTCCTTTATTGAGCCCATCTTTGCATGAAATGTTCCCTTGGATCTCTTGAAGAGCTCTCTAGTCTTTCCCATTCTATTGTTTTCCTCTATTTCTTTGCATTGATCGCTGAGGAAGGCTTTCTTATCTCTCCTTGCTATTCTTTGGAACTCCGCATTCAAATGGTGTATCTTTCCTTTTCTCCTTTGCTTTTCACTTCCCTTCTTTTCACAGCTATTGGTAAGGCCTCCTCAGACAGCCATTTTGCTTTTTGTCTTTCTTTTTCTTGGGGATGGTCTTGATTCCTGTCTCCTGTACAATGTCATGAAATCTCCATCCATAGTTCAGCAGGCACTCTGTCTATCAGATCTTGTCCTTTAAATCTATTTCTCACTTCCACTGTATAGTCATAAGGGATTTGATTTAGGTAATAGCTAAATGGTCTAGTGGTTTCCTCTATTTTCTTCAATTTCAGTCTGAATTTGGCGATAAGGAGTTCATGATCTGAACCACAGTCAGCTCCCAGTCTTGTTTTTGCTGACTGTATAGAGCTTCTCCATCTTTGGCTCATGTCAGGAGCTCTATTTTTATTGAAAGCAAGTGAGGAGTGGTGGGTGGTCATGCTGTGGAGACATGTTTGTCTGTCTGCTTCCCTTCTGCCCACTTTCTAACTCTTTTTTTTTCTACCCAAAATGCTAGAGCTTGTGCCCCAGTTGAAGATGCTCTTCCCCTGGCTCACCATCTGCCTGGACCAGTCCCAAGTAAAGAGCTGGTGTCTGTCCAGTAGAGATGCTGCCACAATAATTGCAGGAAGCCTGATGTGTCATACTTGCCTTGTGAAGTAGGTGAGGCTAAGATTGGGGGGCGGGGGCAGTGGGCAGGATGTAAAGACACCTATATAAGGCTTTAAAAGAGGACCTGTGCTAACACACTGCTGATCACTTACCAGTCCTGTGATCTGCTCTCATCCACTCACTGACCATCCATCATGTGCCATGCACCACTCTAGGTGCTGGGATATTCCCTGAGTGACCTTATTGGACAAAATTCCACCTCTGGAATCACATCCTGTGTTTCCACGAGACCCACAGGTATAGTCAAGCTTAAGAATTGATGTTACTGGGCATTTGGCCCCTGTAGGCAGAATCAGGACCACGGGAAGTGGGGAGATTACACACTTTGTAAGATTAACCCCAGCTCCTCCCCGCCATCGCTCCCCTCCTTGTCAGCTGTTCTGACCCCTCAGCTGGCGTGTGAGCTCAGTCAGCCCTCAGGTTGCCTCACAAGTCCTCCCACTAGCCACATGGATGAGCTGGCTCTGCCTCTCTGCAGCCCTTTTCATCCCTTGGACACTTGGTAGATGAAGCAGGAATCCGCCCTAAGGTATCTTCTGGCTTCACCTCTCCTCTACAGGCTGGGGAGGGGGTGATGAGGGGAGTTCATGGAAGGGGCTTGGGAGCAGGGCTGGGGTGTGTGCAGCAAACCCTTAGCATTTCTTATGGTAAATTAGGCAGTTTTCACTCCAGGGACGTTCCTTGACACTCAAAATGTATCATCGCATGTTCAGTTTCAGAAAAAAAGAAAAAAAAAAGACTTTACTGCCGGGAGCCAACACACAAGACCCTACCCATGACAAGGCCATGAGGGAGAAAACCTGACAGGCAAGGCGGATCAGGTTTTCAGGGGTTTCGAAAAGGCCAGCTTATGAGATCCCACCCATGACAAGGTCACGAGGAGAAAGCCTGACAGGCAAGGCAGATCAGGTTTTCAGGGATTTCGAAAAGCTGCCCCCGGCGCTCACCTTAAAGATGATATCTGTCTTTCTGATGCCTGCCTCAGTGGACTACTCCCTAATTTCTGTGACACAGGCAGGAAGGCCTTCCCTGATTTCTTCCCAAATAAGAATCAATTTAGAACTTTAATCAATAAATTTCCCAGGTGGTGGTATTTTATGAGATTATTCAGGGTGAAAGGAGTGTTTTAATTTAAACTCCTTTGCTGGTAGTTTGTTAGCCAAATGCATTTATGCCCTTGGTGCTAATATGCATGATTGCTTATAATGTCCTAATCATAAAATAGCATAAAGAACCTGTTTATATAAAAGCCCTAATAGACATAGAGCCTTTTTAAGGGGTAAAGGAGTCCTATTATAAAACATAAGAAAAATTATTCTATAGGTGGTTATTGGGTTGAGATTTTCTTGCTGTGTTTTGCTTTTAATGTGCTAAGGTAGTGTTATAGAAACCATTGTTAATATAGTTTAAGACCTAGAGAAATAAGGACTTAGCCCTAGTGTGGTAACAATGAGATGGTTGTTAATTGTCAGCCAGGAGTGCTAGGCAAAGGCTGCCTCACTGAAGCCGCAGAGTCTGTATGGGGTAAACTTCTTAGATAAACGCAACTGACAGCTTTTGCAGAAGGATTAATTTTTGTATTAACAAGGATATAATTTTACTCTGTACTATTTCCCTATGAGACTGCTACCATTTAGACTGCTACCATAAAAACGGAAAACAGGTTTACATTCACCTGACTTGCATAAAATGTTAATAGGCCCCCAGGCCAGAAGATAATGTACAAGACCCTCATAAACAAAGAAATATGCAGAAAACACCCTGGTTTCGTAAAGGACAAGCTGACATAATGTTAAACTATCTTCCCCTTAGAAATGTACTAACTTAGGGTATAAAAGCTATGGTAAAAAATAAAGCTTTGCCAGACTCTGCCAGACTCTCTGCACCCCCGTCTGATCATTCTCTCTCTCTCTCTTTCTCTCTCTCTCCCTCGCAGACTTGGCTCTATCAAGGCTGGTCTCACGTGTCTTCTATCTCTCGCCCACGCCGTTCATCCTTAGGGTACCACCTGGATCCTGCCGAGGCTGGACCCTGGCACTTTACCTGATCGGTGACCTCATCACTGAGACAATATTCTTAGTCATTGCCTTACCCTTGCCCCTCATTGTCGTTTCATAACAAAACACGGGTTTTGTAATTGACCCTTGTCGCTGTTCATGCCCCCAAGCCTTCTGAAACTCTTGGAATTTTCCATAGTCATAGATCATGCGATGAGTGAAGGATAGGATCTGAGGTAGTGTCTGGATGATAGTATCTGCCTGGGACTGGACCCCAGAACGTTCCATCAGGTGCTTAGAAGGTTAGAACTGTCAACCCTCCATCCTCTGAGGACAGGAGAGGTTACTGATACTGAGTTCAATCACCAATAGCCAATGATTTATCAACTTGCCTACCTCTAAGCCTCAATTAAAATCCATAAACATTGTGTTCAGAGAGCATCAGGGGAGGTGATAACATCAAGAGACTGAGAGCAGGGAGAATCCCAAGAGGGCTTGGAGGTTCGGCAGCCCCAACTCCCCATTTACCCTACGTGTCTCCATTTGGCTGTCCCTGAGTTTTATGCTTTATAATAACTTGGGGCAGTAAGTAAAGGGCTTTCCTGTGTTCTGGGAGTAGTTCTAATAAGTTATTGAACATGGGAGGTTGGTATGTAACCTTTGAGTTAATAGCCAGTTGGTCACAAGTGTGAGTGACTGCAGGACTTATGATCAACACTTGAAAGTATGGGCAGTCCTCAGGGACCCAGCCCTCACCTTGTGGGTTCTACACTACCTCTGTGGATTTAGTGTCAGAAGTGAATTGACTTCTGAGATGGGCAGTGGATGCTGGGGAACTGGTTGCTGTTGGCAGAGCCCTCACATGTTTGGAGTTGGGGACAATACCCAGACTCACTCTTCTCTATCATTTGTGTCTGGTATGAGGGTCAGGGTCATGGGACTGTATTACGTGGGGCAGAGCACTGAGAACCCCTTCTCAGTTCTCTGCATTTTCAGAATTCCTGGCAGAATCATGCACTTGATTTATGGGTTGTGATTTGTACTCATTTGTTGTAGTTCAGTATCTCAGTCATGTCTGACTCTTTGTGAGCCCATGGACTGCAGCACACCAGGCTTCCTTCTCCTTCACCATCTCCCAGAGTTTGTTCAAACTCATGTCCATTGAGTTGGTGATGCCATCCAACCATCTCATCCTCTGTTATCCCCTTCTCCTCCTGCCTTCAGTCTTTCCCAGCATCAGGGTCTTTTCCAATGAGTCAGCTCTTTGCACCAGGTGGCCAAAGTATTGGAGCTTCAGCTTTAGCATCAGTCCTTCCAATGAATATTCAGGGTTGATTACTATTGTTATTAATGCTACAAAGGATTCTGACCTCTCAGGGAGAAGGAACATATGTTTGTTGTGTCTGTTGCTTCCATAGCAACCCCATGATGTGGGCAGCACTGATCTCATGTGACACCTGAAAACACAAGGCTGTAAGGAATTTATTTCCTTAGGTACAAAGATAGGAAAAGGCAGAACTTGTACCGAAACTGAGGTCCTATGACCCGGAAACCACTGGGAGAGAAGACTGAAGTGGCTGCAGGGGGTGGCTTCAGGCAAACTTCCATGGTCCCCTGAGGTCCACTCGGGCAGACAGCTCTCCTGTTTGTGAAACCAGGTGAGGACGGCAGGTGGTCATTGCTGTGGAGATGAGTTCAGCTCTCTGCTTCCCCTCTGCCCTCCCCTCCCCCTATTCCTTATGTGAAGCAGTAAACAGGGTTACAACCCGGGAGGACACCACCTTCCCCAGTTAGGTTCCTGTCTGGACCAGTCCCTCGTGAAGGGCAGATGTCCATCCAGTGCAGAAGCTGTGGCAATGGTTGCAGGAAGGTGACCCGTGTCACACCTGTCTTCTGAGTTAGGTGAGGGGGGTCAGGGCATTGAGGCCCAGATGTGATGACACCTACAGGAGGCTGGAAAGGAGGACCTGGGCTCACACATTGCCAATCACCTATACATTTTTTATTTGTTTTTATCCACTCACTGACCATCCATCATGTGTCATACACTGCTCTAGGTGCTCAGATGCTCCCTGAGTGACCACATTGAACAAAAAATCATCTATCTGATCACAATCTGTGTTTACACAAGACACACAGGCATAGTCAAGTCTGAGAACTGCTATTACTGAACATTTGACCCCCTGCAGACAGAAGCAAGAGGCGTGGTTAGGTAGGGCATTTCACAATAAACAGGACTGACCCAGCTCCTCCCTGTTTCACTCCCTTCCTCATCACCTGATCCAATCTCTCAGCCAGGATACTAAAAGCCCAGTCCATCCCCAGCATCCTCAGGAGCCCTCCTGCAAGGCCGTGAAGATGAACCGGCTCTGCCTCTCCGCAGCCCTCCTCTTCCTCCTGGTTATCCTGGTGGACAGCACCCCGGTGTATGAACACCATACCCAGGACAAAAGTAGGTTCACCTCTCCTCTATAGACTGGAGGGAAATGAGGGGATTTCTTGGAAGGGGTGGGGTGGGTGCTGCCAACCCTCTCGGAATGTTTCCTGCCACTTGGGTGAGACTTTTGTTTGTTTTTGGCTGTATTGTTCTTCCATGTTGCATGAAGGAAGATATTCTCTAGTCCAGGGTCTACTCTTTGGTTGCGATGTGTAGGCTTCTCCTTCTTTTCTTGTTGCAGAGCAGGGGCCTTGGCATCTGAGTTCAGTAGTTGTGGTTCACCTGCTTAGTTGCCTCTAGGCATGTGGAATCTTTCCAAACCAATGATAGAACCCATGTCCCTTGTGTTGGCAGGCTGATTCTTAACTACTGGACCATCAGGGAAATCTGAAGTTGCAAATCTTTAACTCCACTCACATTATGATTCTCATGAGGAAATATCTTAAAATTAAATACATATGTATATCAAATGGGTTGTGACAGGGCAATATCTTGTCTGAAACCGGCCACCTATGTGCCCTGTGGCCTGGAAGAAGTCATCTGCAGTTTCCTCATCTGAGCAGCAAGTACCTGTAACATGGATTCTTTGACCATATTGCCAGTCATAATTATAAAGAGTTTATTCACATTTCTTGGCCAATTTTGGTCATTTTCCACCAAGATATGTTCACTTGAAAAGATTTGTCTACCTACTTGCTTGGGGCCAGAAAGCATTTATATGTGTGTGTCAAATAATGGTTATCCCCCTCTATTATAAATATTAATGAGAAAGCCCTGGAACTACTGAGCAGGGTAACTGCCGGGAATGCAAGAAACACAACTTTGTGTTGGTTGGCTCATGGGACCAAGGCTGATACAGCATTAGCAAAGTTGCCAGACCGTTATCCTTGTCCTTTTTTGATTATCATATTATTATCCATATTTGATCCTTGTCCTGATTCATGGCCCAAGATTCCAGACAATTTTGGAATTTTTGTCTTTCATAGACCACAAGATTGTTAAAGAATTAAAATTCGGTATACTAAAAAGGTTGACTAAGAGAATCTTCAGTAACAGACTTAAAGCTTTGAGCTTTCTGCACCTCTGGGGAGAGAGGAAAGCACAGAGATTGAGACCAATCAGCTCTGGCTGATGATTTAATCCATATGCCTATTTAGTCAGCCATCAATAAAAATCCATAAATACTGTCATTCAGAGAGCTTTTGTGGTGGGAACTAGTGGTGGTGTTGTGAGGGTGCTGTGTTCACCAGGGCACGGATGCTCCAAACACCTCCACTCCCCCTTTGCCCTACATATCTCCTCCATTTCACTGTTCCTGAGCTTCATTGTGCATATTAATCTGAGAACTGTCTTAAGTAAGGGTTTTCATGCGTTTGGTCGACAGTTCTATTAAGTTTTTGAGCATGGAGTTGGGGTCATGGAAACTCCCACTTTTAATCACTTGGTCAGAATCATGAGTGACTTGAAACCACTTGGCTGGCATCTTAAGAGAGGACAGTCTGGATGCCTCAAGCTGTGGCATTGGCACTAACTCCACAGATTTGGTATCAGAAGTCAATTAACTGTGGTTCTCCCATTGGGTGTTGGGAATTGCACGGTGTTGGTGGAGAAACCATGCATTTCATGTCAGGAAAAAACCCAGTCTAACCTTCTCCTGTGATATGAGGGCTCACGTGAGGCTTGGGGAGAGGTGAGTAGTGAAGTATTTCTTTATCAAATAATGATTATTCCTCTCTTATTAAAACTAATCAGAAAATGTGGAGCCATGGAGGAGAGTAACTGCAGGGAAGTGAAGAAACACAGCTCCTGTGTGGTAGGCTGTGGGACCAAGGCTGACGTAATATTACTAAATTGTCCAGGCCCTTTCCCTTATCCTCTTTTGACTGTTATTTTCTTAACCATGTTTGATCTGTTTCATGGACCAGGACTTCTGAGACTCTTGAAATTTATTCTAATAGGTCATGTGATGATTTCTGGAAAGCAACTGGAGAAACGTTCAGTAAAGGAGCTCCCAATACCAATACTCCAAGAAGAGAATAAAGGTTTGTATTTTCTGCATCTCTGGGGAGGGCCACTGAGAGTGAGAGCAGTCACCAGTGGCCAATGATTCAATCAATAAGCCTATTTCTTGAAACCTCAATATAAATTCACAAATATTTGGATCAGAGAGTATTCCAGGTGGGAATGCAATGACGTGATGTGAGGGTGCTGTGCTCCACTAGGGAATGGAAATTCCACACACCTCCATTCCTGCTTTGCCCTACAGATCTCCATTTCACTGTTCATGAATATTCATGTAGATTCATCTGAGAACAGTAAGTAAGGATTTTCCTAAGTTTGGTCACCAGTTCCACTGATTTATTGAATATGGAGGGATCATGGGACCTCCACATTTTAGTCATTTGGTCACAGGCATAAGTAAATTTGAACCACATGGCTGGCACTAAAGTGAGCACAGTATTGAGCCCTCAACCTGTGGGAGCTGCATTTGAAAGGTTATTACTGAACGGTAAGACGCCGGGATTCTTGGCCTCCGGAGGAGATGAATTCAATCGGGGGCCAGAGGCAAGGCTGGATTGCTCAGAGCTTTTGTGTAATAAAGTTTTATTAAAGTATAAAGGAGATAGAGAAAGCTTCTGACATAGGCATCAGAAGGGGGCAGAAAGAGTACCCGCCTCCTAGTCTTCAGCTGGATGTTATATAGTCACTGAAGTGAAGCGAAGTGAATTCAAGTCACTCAGTCGTGTACGACTCTTCGCGACCCCATGGACTGTAGCCTACAAAGATCCTCCGTTCATGGGATTCTCCAGGTAAGAATATTGTAGTGGGTTGCCATTTCCTTCTCCAGGGAATCTTCCCGACACAGGGATCGAACCCGGGTTTCCCACATTGGAGGCAGACACTTTAACCTCTGAGCCACCAGGGAAGCTCCTATATAGTCACTAGCAGTCTGTTAATGAAAGAAAGGGATGTCTTAAAAAACTCAGATTGGCACCAGGCCCCTCATCCATAAATTGCATTTTATGATAATCCTGGCACCAGATGATTCATCCCAGGCCATAAAACATTAACTTGAATCTCTGTAGAAGGGCAGATTACCATACAAATAGTTTTGTTTACATAGATTAGGGGAACAATATCTGAGTATAACATACAGGTCTGTCAAGTAGGTTCTGAGCCATTTGGCGGAACTTGAAGACAGAGTCTGGGGTACATTAACATAGCTTAAGACAAACATTTCCATAAGAAAAAAATACATTGGTTAACTCAAGATTTGAGAATAGTTAGCTTCAGATGAAACCAGGTATCATGGCAACACAGCACTTTATTTTATTTATTTTTTTTGTCCCCCACCCCCACCCCTCAATACAGCATTTTAAGAGAAACCTTCTTTTAAATTTGTATAGAGAAGGGAAAAAAAATATTGCCAGTTTGTTTCCTCCTGCTGCTGAAGAGAGATAAAAATGTCTGGCACTTGCAGCCTATTTCCTCCATTTGGAGACCCCTGGCCTTCCTGCCTGTTACCCTCTCACATTCACTGCATGGATTTCATCTCAGGTGTCAGTTGATGGGGGATGCCTGATGGGTGTTTGGGGAATTGGTTAGTGGTAGTAGATACATTACCAGATCATGCATCCAGATCATGCAGAATGATCTGGAAAACCTTTAGGAAAAGACAGGTCTCCCAAAAAACTCAAACACCCATTTAGAGGTTGGAAATTCACCACTTTCTTACTAGCACCTCTGGGGAGAGGGGCAGGCTCTTGAGATTAAGATCCATCAGCAATGGCCATTAATTCAATCATTATGATTATTGAAAACATCCATAAAAACTCATATTTGTTTGGGTTCAGAGAGATTGCTGGGTTAGTGATCACCTGCACACATTATTTTATTATCCTGTCAGGAGATTGAATATTAGAGGGAGATTGACTATTAGGTCGATGTGCCGTATCATCAAGGTGATTTTTTTACAAGAAGGAATTCAATTATGCCCATTCTATTTAATGACCTTGCACTTGTTGAGAGAATGAAAACGAGTTTGTAAGTCCTTATGAAGCACTGTTCTTGGGTTGTGAAAAAAATCTGGCAAATAGCTTGCTTTCTAGGAAGGAGACAAACAACAGCAAAGGGGAGAAATCCTATGGTAGGTTATAAGTTTTTTTAAGTTAGAGAGTGATTCAGAGGAAGGATGCTGTGCTTTTTCTCTACAGGGTCAAGGACACCTTCTGTGATAAGGAGGGTTTGAGCAGAGGCTGCAGAAGAAATGTGGCTGTTGTGTTTGAGCAACAACTTGGACCAGGGTGGTTGAAGATGAATGGGTAGAGCGGAGGGGAAGGGAGTGGAAGGGAATGAGGCCAAGAGGCCATGGGGGCAGGTCATGAAGAGCTTTGTAGGACTTAATAAGAATCAGAATTTGACTCTCGGAGCAGAGTCGTCACTGAGGGACTGGTCATAGGAACAATGGGATAGGACTGAACACTAACAGGATCCCTGGGGCAGCAGTACCGAGAGTGCCCTCTAGGGGGCAACGGGCAGAGACAGGCCCAGAGAGCAGGCTCCAGTGCCTATCTATGCTGTTCCTGGGTCGACTACAATTCTCTTGAATAACATGAATGTCTTGCTCTGTTGAGGCCTCTATGAAGGCTTCATTACCTAGTCATGATGCATTAAATCATTAGCCATTGGAGACTGCTCGACAGACAGCTCCATTACCCTCCCTGAGGCTGAGGAAAGGCGAGGAGATGACCACAGGGTGGGATAGTAGGGTAAGAAGGAAAGGCGGTCCTTTCCTGTGCAATCCAATCTGGGGTTACAATGGTCTTTCCAAAATCTCTGACTTCACGTACCAGAAGACACTTTTATTGTTCTTCTCACATAAGGAATACCAAGATTTTTAGTAACTCAGCATCAGGAAAAGGATGAAAAAACAAAAACAAAACACACACACCTATATTTCTTCTTATGATCAGAGTATCAACATATTAATAATATCAATATTCAATTTATACAGTCATCCTGAGGTATCAGAAGTAAACACACTGGTATGTTTTCTTCATGCTTTTTTCCACTATAGCATGATTCCTTCACATTTTTAAAATTAATGGTGGAAAGCTTTTACCATCCACATAAGCACAGAGAATAGTATTATAAAACCCAGGTATCTAGACCCAGTAATTATTGACACATAGGGAATATTTTTTTTACCTGTGATATTTCTTGGTTGTTGTAGAGTTGTGTGGCTTTTTTTTTTTTTTTTTTTTTTGAGCATTTATGTATTCATTGTGTCATGTTATGTCATAATTGCGGGCCGAAAGTTCAGTAGTTGTGGTCCAGCAACTTAGTTGCTCTAAGGCATGTAGGACCTCAGTTCCTTAAAAAGGGACTGAACCCAGGACTCCTGCATTGGAAGGTAGATTCTTAACCACTGGACCACAGGTAAGTCCTATAGAAATTTTTGTTCAGTTCAGTTCAGTTCAGTCGCTCAGTAGAGTCTAACTCTTTTTCACCCCATGGACTGCATCATGCCAGGCTTACCTGTCCATCACCAACTCCCAGAGCCTACTCAAACTCATGTCCATTGCATCGGTGATGCCATCCAATCATCTCATCCTCTGTTGTCGCCTTCTCCTGCTGCCTTCAATCTTTCCCAGCATCAGGGTCTTTTCCAGTGAGTCAGCTCTTCACATCAGGTGGCCAAAGTATTGGAGTTTCAGCTTCAGCATCAGTCGAATATTCAGGACTGATTTCCTTTAGGATGGACTGGTTTGATCTCCTTGCAGTCCAAGGGACTCTCAAGAGTCTTCTCCAACACCACAATTCAAAAGCATCAATATTTCAGCTCTCAACTTTCTTTATAGTGCAACTCTAATCAAAGACATTGTACCAATTTTTCTTAAAATGCTTCATGAAGAGATATAAATTTGTACATAATTAATATATTGTGTCATGCCTAGTAACATTCATAATTATGTTCCAGAAAGGAGGTTTACAAATGGGCTTTTCAATTTGACCATCTTCTGCAACCCTAACAATCTCTTTTGCAAACAAACAGGTGGTTTCAGTTGTTGATCTTGTAGACCGAGCTGTGATGATCGTCCTCGTAACTGACTCATTGCCCCTCCCATTTCAGCAGCTTCTAGGCCTGCTTTCTGCCTGGAGCATAAATTCACAGGTCCCTGCATTACCCCGAAGATCAGATACTTTTACAATGCCAAGACTGGGCACTGTGAGCACTTTATATATGGTGGCTGTGATGGAAAGAAGAACAACTTCCTCACTGAAGAGGAGTGCATTAAGACCTGCATTCCAGGGTCAGGGTCCCTGTGGTAAGACCGGGGGCAGGGCACCGGAGGAGGGGAGGGGCTGGGGAAAGAGGTGGGGCTCAGGGGGCCATACACCATTCACCCTGCACAGTGTCCTCCCCCTCGCTGCTGCCAGGAGGAGAGGCTGCAGTGTCCTGTGAAACCCACACTGAGCGAGGTCTCCAGGGAGAGAATGGCAGAAGGTCAACCCCCGATTCCTCTTTGTGATCATCTCCACCTGATCACATGCTCCTCTTTCTTAGATGGGAACACTGACTCAGCCACCCTACAGAGCAGTCTGCAGTGCTCCTGAGTACCCTCAGGCTTGGAAAACTCATCTCCGTCTTGTTGTCCATTGGGCCATGGGGACTATGGTTCCATATTTTCTGGAAAGTCTAGGCTCTGTCATGATGAATGGTGTCCAGGTCTGGGCTACAATGATGGCACTCAGCAGGTTCTTTATTTTTGCAGAGGACATGTGAAGAGTGATCCCCAGAAACTCTGAAGTCTGAGAAGGATCCCTGCAGGACTGAGTTGTGGCTGCTTCTGAAACAGTTCAGTCTTCTCATTCTTTTCTCCCCTACCCTCCTCAGCAGAACCTGCCTATTTCCTCTCCTCCATGGGCCTACATGCCTTACTTCTGTCTCACCCAGTTGGCTCTAAGCTTCATGAGATCTAGTCTTCCCTTTATCCTGAGCACTTAACACAATTTCTGGCACCAAGGAGACAGTTTATAATTATTTGAGGAAGGAATGAGGGAGCATATTCCTCCCGACCCAGGCAACTATAGAGCCTGTGGTTTGACACCAGGATTCTTGCCTTAATCCACATCCTCACGGCACCTCACCTTCATCCCCTTCCACACCATCACTGCTGTCCTTGTGGCTGGCCAAGGTGGTATCTCCAGCATCCAGTCTCAGCATAAGTAATGACAGAAGTCTTTGCAATAAACAAGTTCTTTCCCCTTACAATGATGTTGCAATTTTCCTTTCTGTAACTTCAAACCTTGTGGCTTATATTTCAATAAATGCATATTCAAAATCAAACTGACTGGAGTGGAGCCTGTTGTTTGCAACTACAAACCTTAAGCAATAGTTCAGTTCAGTTCAGTTGCTCAGTCGTGTCTAACTCTCTGGGACCCCATGGACTGCAGCATGCCAGGCTTCCCTCTCCATCACCAACTCCCGGAACCTACTCAAACTCATGTCCATTGTAATGGTGATGCCATCCAACCGTCTCATCCACTGTCGTCCTCTTCTCCTCCCTCCTTCAATCTTTCCCAGCATCAGGGTATTTTCCAATAAGTCAGTGGTTCACATAGGTGGCCAAAGTACCAGAGTTTCAGCTTCAGCATCAGTCCTTCCAATGAATATTCAGGACTGATTCCTTTAGTATGGACTGGTTTGATCTCCTTGCAGTCCAAGGGACTCTCAAGAGTCTTCTCCAACACCACAGTTCAAAAGCGTTAATTCTTCAGTTCTTAGCTTTCTTTATAGTCTAAGTCTCACATCCATACATGACTACTGGAAAAACCATAGCCTTGACTAGATGGACCTTTGTTGGCAAAGTAATGTCTCTGCTTTTTAATAAGTTGTCTAGCTTGGTCATAGCTTTTCTTCCAAGGAGCAAACATATATATTTTTTTAATATTATTTTATTAGTTGGAGGCCAATCACTTCACAACATTTCAGTGGGTTTTGTCATACATTGACATGAATCAGCCATAGAGTTACACGTATTCCCCATCCCGATCCCCCCTCCCACCTCCCTCTCCACCCGACTCCTCAGGGTCCTCCCAGTGCACCAGGCCCGAGCACTTGACTCATGCATCCCACCTGGGCTGGTGGTCTGTTTCACCATAGATAATATACATGCTGTTCTTTCAAAACATCCCACCCTCACCTTCTCCCCCAGAGTTCAAAAGTCTGTTCTGTACTTCTGTGTCTCTTTTTCTGTTTTGCATATAGGGTTATCGCTACCATCTATCTAAATTCCATATATATGTGTTAGTATACTGTAATGTTCTTTATCTTTCTGGCTTACTTCACTCTGTATAATGGGCTCCAGTTTCATCCATCTCATTAGAACTGATTCAAATGAATTCTTTTTAACGGCTGAGTAATATTCCATGGTGTATATGTACCACAGCTTCCTTATCCATTCATCTGCTGATGGGCATCTAGGTTGCTTCCATGACGTGGCTATTATAAACAGTGCTGCGATGAACATTGGGGTGCACGTGTCTCTTTCAGATCTGGATTCCTCAGTGTGTATGCCCAGAAGTGGTATTGCTGGGTCATATGGCAGTTCTATTTCCAGTTTTTAAAGAAATCTCCACACTGTTTTCCATAGTGGCTGTACTAGTTTGCATTCCCACCAACAGTGTAAGAGGGTTCCCTTTTCAAGGAGCAAACATATTTTAATTTCATGACTGCGGTTACCATCTGTGGTGATTTTGGAGCCCCCCAAAAGAAAATCTGTCACTGTTTCCATTTTTTTTCCAGTCTATTTGCCATGAAGTGATGGAACTGGATGCCATGATCTTATTTTTCTGAATGCTGAATTTTAAGCCAACTTTTCCACTCTCCTCTTTCACTTTCATCAAGAGGCTCTTTGGTTCTTCTTTGCTTTCTGCCATAAGGGTGGTGTCATCTGCATATCTAAGGTTATTGATATTTCTCCCGGCAATCTTGATTCCAGCTTATGCTTCATCCAGTCTGGCATTCTGCCTGATGTACTCTGCATATAAGCTAAATAAGCAGACTGACAACATACAGCCTTGATGTACTCCTTTCCCGATTTGCAACCGGTCTGTTGTTCCATGTCCAGTTCTAAATGTTGCTTCTTGACCTGCATACAGATTCCTCAGGAGGCAAATCAGGTGTTCTGGTATTGCCATCTCTTTAAGAATTTTCCACAGTTCATTGTGATCCACACATTCAAAGGTTTTGGTGTAGTCAATAAAGCAAAAGTAGATATTTTTTTGGAGCTCTGATGTTGGCAATTTGATCTCTGGTTCCTCTGCCTTTTCTAAATCCAGCTTGAATATCTGGAGGTTCACAGTTCACGTACTGTTGAAGCCTGGCTTGGAGAGTTTTGAGCATTGCTTTGATAGCATGTGAGGTGAGTGTAATTGTGCGGTAGTTTGAACATTCTTTTGGATTGCCTTTCTTTGGAATTGAAATGAAAGCTGACCTTTTCCAGTCCTGTGGCCACTGCTGAGTTTTCCAGATTTGCTGACATATTGAGTGCAGCACTTTTACAGCATCATCTTTTAGGATTTGAAATAGCTGAACCGGAATTCCGTCACCTCCACTAGCTTTGTTCATAGTGAATCCTAAGGCCCACTTGACTTTGCATTCCAGGATATCTGGCTCTAGGTGAGTGATCACACCATCATTGTTATCTGAGTCATGAAGATCTTTTTTGTACAGTTCTGTGTGTTCTTGCCACCTCTTCTGAATATCTTCTCTTTAACCAATAGGCTTCATGGAAATGGTGGTCCTTCTCACTGTTCTTCAGAGCAGTGGGCATCTCCCCTTTCCTAATCACACAGTATGCCTTACCAGGTATAGGAAGCAAGCCCATTATTGCATCATTGACCTTTTAATAGCCACTCCGAGCTACACAAAAACCTGGGACACAGACACCTCAATATGAAAGCTTTTGTTCCTTACTTCTAAGTTCAATTCAAACTGTGGGAGCAGGTTGTTCTCCTGGACTCTCAGGAGGAGAATTGGAAGAAGGCTTAGTTGTCCTGTTTTCTAAGAATCTGATTTCCTGAGGTCACATGTAGTGAAGGGGCTTCTTACTTGAATTAAACAAGGGCAACTACCCTTTAGTGCCCCAAGCTCTGTATTAGCATTTTGCCTGAATTATTCTATTAACCATTCTAAGTGTCATTCAAGAGCAGAAATGGAGGCATGGAGATGACATTAAGTGCTATATTTGTTTCTTAACATGGCAGGTCCCCACTCTCTCAAGTAAAGCCACTTTGATGATGTTTTCCTGCTCCTGTCTCAGGGAAGATGTAGGATGGAGGCACTTTAGGAAAACAGTATCTTTTTCATGACAGATGGGGAAAGTGAGCCTTGGGGACCACTGTAAGCACAGTATTGTAATAAGCAAGAACATAGAGGGTGCTGGTGCTGTTACTTACTTTCTTCCAGTCTTGGGCAAATTTCTCAACAGCTCTGAGCTTTCCTTTCTTTCATTATAAAATAAGGATAATGCTTAGACTTGTTAATATTTCTCATTGGAGACTGCTAGAAACACCTCCATTTTTAGTTGAACTAGTTGGGTTTATTACTCACTGCAGTAAGGAACAGGAATCTCTTTGGAAAACAATATGATGTACTAAGAGAAGTTAGAAAGATATTCTAGTAGGTGGGCTATGTTAGGTGATTTTGGTGAGGGTTTCATCTTCTTTGGATGGATAGTGTTAGGAAGTGGGCTGTTCCTCACATTGGATATCTTAATGTTAACACTATAAAGGGAAAACTAGATAGAGGTGAGAGCTGTACTTGGTCAAGAAATAGCAGTTACTCAAGACAGGGGGATGTGTGGTCATTTTGGTGGTTTGTATAATGCACTTGTTGTGTATGTGTTCAAACATATTTACCGAATGTCCTGTTTTTGTTTTGATCTTTCAGACACAGAACGAACTTGTCTGATATTGAGGTTTTGTGAAATGTTGATGTTGAGCAGAACAACAGAAGCCCCACTGTGGTCAGGTCAGGCTTTGCAACTCAGAGGTTGCTTTTTGCTTCATCTATCAATCTCATAATATTGTGATCAGAAGAGAAAAGATATGACATATGTTAAATCTTTGGTGCAACTATTGATAAGAGTAACATATTAATAAGTTTCAGATATGAGTGCAGTAACAGTAATACTATGAACATATACAGAATCAAATTTTTATTAAAATTATTAACTTGTAACTGTAACAGAATATGATTCAATATTAAAGAAAAGAGATTGGCATTTTTAACTCACTATGCTACCGTGTAGTCTTGGGCAAGTCATTTCTTTGCCCTGAGCCACAGATTCTTTTTTAATGAAAAGAGGATGATCATGTCTGCATTAAAAAATCCCCAGATTTGAGTCCTTTGGAGAACCATGTTGATTATGCTGCTAATGTACTTTGAACACCATGGACCAAAGCAAATTGTCTTGAAGCACACAGAGTTTTCATTTCCTTGGCTCTGGAGTGCACTTTAAAAGTGCTGTCAACTGTAGAAAGGAACAAATAGCATTGACTGTTGTAGTGCCAGCTTCTTGAAATTCACCATCAGAGAGGTCCCCTGGTGCCAGAGTGGAGTCACAGTCTCTCTTCCAAACAGGTCTCCTTCCTCCTCAGAGGTAACCGAAAGCCCTCTTACTTCAGTGATTGACCTCACCCAGGTCCAACCCCCTTCCCACTCTACCTTGCCATTATTTGATCCTTTGGTCAAAGGAGTAAAGTGTTAACTCTCATAATTACTCATTATTATTATTTCAAAAGACTTATACTTGGCAAGGAGAAAAATATATGTCTATGGCCTTGAATGCTTTCATAAGAATCCCATGATGTGAGCAACATGATTGAATGTAGCAAGTGAAGACATGGGTAATTTGTGGCCCCAGGTCACATAGTTACGGAAACTCAGAAATGGGACTCAAACTGAGGTCCTCTGATTCCAAAACCAGGGAGAGATCAGAGTTGGGGTGCAGGTGATCTTCTAAGGCCCCTGAGATCCACTCAGGCAGGCACCTCTCCTGTTGTTGAAACCAGTCAAGGGGCGGCGGGTGAGCATTCTGTGGAGACATGTGTGTCTATCTGCTTCCCTCCTGCCTTCTCCTTTTAATCTTTTTTTTCTACCCAGAATATCAGGGTTTGTGCTCCAGATGGAGATGCTCTTCCTCTAGCTCACCATTTGCTTGGAACACTGCCAAGTAAAGAGCTGGTGTCTGTCCAGTAGAGATGCTACCACAATGGTTGCAGGAAGCCTGACACGTTACACTTGCCTTGTGAAGTAGGTGGGGTTAAGGTGTTGATGTCAGGATGTAAAGACACCTACAGGAAGCTGAAAAAAAGGACCTAAGCTAACACACTGCTGATCACTTACCTGTCCTTTGATTTGGTCTCACCACTCACTGACCACCCATCACATGCCATGCATTACTCTAGGTCCTGGGATGCTCCCTGAGTGACCATATTGGACAAAATCCCACCTGGGGAATTGCAATCTGTTTCTCCACAAGAGTCATGGGCACAGTCAGGTCTGAGCAGTGTTGTTACTGGGCTCTTGGCTCCAGCAGGCAGAAGCAGGAAGACTGATTAGGTGGGGAGATTAAGCATGAACAAGACTAGCTCAGCTCTTTCCTTCTCTTCTCCCCTGCTCCTCACCTAATCCCACCACACAGCTGGGGTATGAAAAGCTCAGCCAGCCCCCAGCTCTCCTCAGAAGTCCTCCTGCAAGGCCACCAAGATGAGCCAGACTCTGTCGCTCTGTAGGCCTCACCCCCAGGGGGGTGAAACCTGCATCTGGGCCCAGGTTAAGTCCTGAATCATCTCTCCTCCACAGGTTGGGTAAGGGAGTTGAGGGGAGTCCATGGAAGGGGATGGGGTGTAGGGGTGGGATGGATACAGCAAACCCCCTCTGGATTTACTCTGATAAATTGGGCAGTTTTTCCTCCAGGGACATTCCTGATTCTGAAAAGGTATAATTACATGTTCAGCTTAAAAAAAAAAAAAGTATTTCACCTGATTCTACAAGATTAGGGCCCTCATCTCCGAGACCCTATTCCTGATCCCTGCCTTGCCCCTGATCCTCACTGTCATGTCACAACAGGACCCATAATTGGTCCTTGTCTGCGTTCAGGCCCCAGGTCTCCTGAAACTTTTGGAATTTACTGTATATCTGTAAGTCATGCGATGAGTAAAGGATGGGACCTTAGATAGTGTCTGGATGGGACTGGACTCCAAAACATGCCATCAGGTGATTAGAGAGAACTATCAACCTCTCCCCAGGGAGAGGAGAAATTACTGATACTGAGTTCAGTCACCAAAGGCTAATGATTCTGTCAACTTGCCTACTTCAAACCCTCAATTAAAACTCATAAACTTTGGGTTCAGAGTGCTTCAGAGGAGGTGATAACATCAAGGGATTGTGAGGGGGGAGAGTTCTGAGAGGGTCAGTAGGCTTGGCACTCCCAACTCCCCCAGTTACCCTACACTTCTCCTCCATTTGGCTGTCTCTCAGTTTTATGCTTTAACATAACTAGGGACAGTAAGTAAAAGGCTTTCCTGAGTTCTGTGAGTGGTTCTAATAAGTAATTAAACATGGGAGTTTGGTCATGGAACCTCTGAGTTTATAGCCAGTTGGTCACAGGTGTGAGTGACTGCAGGATTTGTGATCAACACTTAAAAGTATGGGCAGTCCTCAGGGACTGAGCCCTCACCTGTGGGTTCTAGACTACTTCTATGGATTTAGAGTCAGAAGTGAATTGATTCCTGGAATTTCAGTGGGTGTTGGGGATTCAGTTGCTTGTTGGCAGAGACCTTGCATATTTCAAGTCTGGAAAAACATCCAGACTCACTCTTCTCTCCCATTTGTGTCTTGTGTGAGGGTCAGGGCTATGGGACTAAAATTATGTGGGCCCGAGCACTCAGAAAGAAAGTGATGTCGCTCAGTCATGTATGACTCTTTGCGACCCCATGGACTGTAGCCTACCAGGCTCCTCTGTCCATGGAATTTTCCAGGCAAGAGTACTAGAGTGGCTTGCCATTTCCTTCTCCAGGGGATCTTCCCGACTCGGGGATTGAACCCAGGTCTCCCACATTGCAAGCAGACACTTTACCATCTGAGCCACCAGGGAACCCCTTCCCAGTTCTCCGCATTTTCAGAATATCTGGCAGAATCAGGTACTTGATTAAATGGGTTGTGACAGGTGTCTTGTCTGATTCTACCACCTACATGCTGTGTGTCCCAGGATAAATCATCTACACTTTCCTCAGCTGAACAGCGGGACCACAGGACCTTGAGACTGGAGATTTTTGAAAGGATTACCATTCCTGAGTATAAAAGTTTGAACATTTGCGGCCAGTGATGCCCATTTCCCACCTACATGTCTTAGTCCAAAAGACTAGCCTTTCTTCATTTCCTCACCACCTCTCTAAAACAATTTATCTGCCAAATATGATCATTTCTCCGTTACGAAATTTATCAGAATGTTGAGTGACAGCTGAGCATCTTTCCTCCAGAGGCAACTGCAGGCAGAGCAGGAAATGTAGTACTTCCCTGAGTATGCTCAAGACGCCAGACTGTTCTTTTTAGGTTGGTACAGTACTAGTTAAGACTCAAGACATTCCCCTTTCTAGTCCTGTCAGACTATTATTTCATTTTCCTATCAGATACAGGATGTTAAAGGAGACTCAAAATTATAAACAGGCCTCATCATCAAATAGACTAACAGGAATTTTATTATATCCAGTCTCTTCAGTGACTCTGCTCTTGGCATGAGAATGACATGGGAGATTAATTTATCTGACAAATATTTATCAAGTATTTATGGTTTTGCCCCAGAAGGCATATTTCTTGGTATAGGAAAACAGCTGTAAACAAAACATAGTAAAATAATATGCTATCTAAGAGGATGACAGACAATGAAGACGGGAAAATCCTATGCCAGATGCTGATGAGTGTTGTAAAGAAAGAGAGTGATGGGGATTCAGGAGGCTTAGAGGGTCAGGGAAACACTCTGGAATAAGGAGGCCTTGAGCAGAGGCCGCCAAAAATGAGCCTGTTTGTGCAGCAGCCAGGACCAGGATGGCTGGAGTTGAGTGGGTGAGGGGAGGGGAGTGGAAGGGGATGAGGCAGAGAGGCCGTGGGGGCAGGACGTGAGGAGCCTTTGCAGGACTTTATAAGAATCCGAATTTGAGAGGAGCTAGAGGGACCCCAGAGAGACAGAGAGACATCGCGGACCTACGGGCCAAGCCGAGCCTCCACGGGCTGCACAGGCATCGCCCCCCATCTTCTGGGATCCGGCATTTCTAGGGCTTCCGGGAGCCAGAGGCCGCGGGGCTCCCATGGAGACCGCCTGGTGGCCCACAGCCACAAACGCAGGGATCCACCTGCCTGCTACTCTGAATCAAGGCCAAACTCTTCACCTGGCTGCCGGACTCTGACCTGTTTCTCTGACCTGTGTCCAAAGAGAATAGGAATATTTTGAAAACAGTTGCCTTAGGTCAGATGTTGTCCTTGTGCATATGTGGGGCAGCCATCATCAGCCAGTATTTGGCAGAAAGATACAAAGTGAATACCCTCATGCTTCAGAGCCTTATCAACTATTGCTTGCTGTTTCTAATTTATACAGTGATGCTGGCATTTCAATCAGTGACAATCTTTTGTACATCTTGAAAAAGTAATGGTGGAAGTACATCCTGCTTGGACTAGTAGATGCAGAAGCTAATTACGTGACTGGCAGAGCATACCAGTACAGGACTCTAACCAGTGTCCAGGTGGCTCAGTGGTGAAAAGAATCTGCCTTCAAGCAGAAGATGTGGGTTTCATCCCCAGAAGGAAGGTTCCCTGTAGAAGGAAATGACAACCCACTCCAGTGTTTTCGCCTGGAAAATCCCATGGACAGAGGAGCCTGGTGGGAAAGACAGGAAATCTTTTAGAAGACAGACATCAGAGGAGGCACATGAAAAACTCAAAATTTCATAGAGATTAAAACTAGGAGTTACCTAGAACATACAGTTCATCACAAATAATATTAAGTGTACTTTTAGCTATGAATAGTAAGAGTACTGGCAATATCAAGGGTGTAGCAAGTATTTTCTGGACCCAGGATCAACAGGTGATGGAGGAGTATATGATGAAGATGAGCAAGAGTATTTGCTCCTTTGGATTGCTTTGTGATTCCTGTGTTGATGGCTCTTTCAGAGTTTATTCTTTACACAAGATACAGAGTGATCTGCTACCTTGCTGTGGCTGTCGGTCTGTTGGACATAGGAACTATGGTTGGTGCAGACATATTAGCAGGGAGAGAAGACAATTCAGATTGATTGTGGAATATAAGGATAGTGCCAGCATTCACTGGGACTGGAAAATTGCCCTGCCCAATGTCCATACAGGGTTGATTTCCTTTAGGATTGACTGGTTTGATCTCCCTGCTGTCCAAGGGACTCTCAAGAAGCTTCTCCAGCACCACAGTTTGAAAGCACCAGTTCTTCCACATTCAGCCTTCTTTATGGTCCAACTCTCATGTCCATACATGACTACCGAAAAACCATTGTTTCGACTATACAGAACTTTGTTGGCATAGTAATGTCTCTGCTTTTTAATACACTGTCTAGGCTTGTCATAGCTTTTTTTCCAAGGAGTGTGCGTCTTAATTTCATGGCTGCAGTCACTGTTTCCATTGTTTCTCCATCTATTTGCCATGAAGTGATGGAACTGGATATTGGCCATCTGATGCAAAGAGCTGACTCCTTGGGAAAGACCCTGATGCTGGGAAAGATTGAAGGCGGGAGGAGAAGGGGACAACAGAGGATGAGATGGTTGGATGGCATCACCAACTCAAGGGACATGAGTTTGAGTAAACTCTGGGAGTTGGTGATGGACAGGGAGGCCTGGTGCTGCAGTCCATGGACTCACAAAGAGTCGGACACAACTGAGTGACTGAACTGAACTGAACTGAAGGAACTGGATGCCATGATCTTAGTTTTTTGAATGTTGAGAATTAAGTCAGCTTTTTCACTCTCCTCTTTCACCTTCATCAAGAGGCTCTTTAGTTCCTCTTCACTTTCTGCCATTAGGATGGCGTCATCTGCATATCTGAGTTTGTTGATATTTCTCCCAGCAATTTTGATGCTATCTTGTGATTCATCCAGCCTGGCATTTCACATGATCCCTGCATGTAAATTAAATAAGCAGGGTGACAATATACAGCCTTGATGTACTCCTTTCCCAATTTTGAACCAGTCCATTGTTTCACGTCTGGTTCTAACTATTGCTTTTTGACTTGCATATAGATTTCTCAGGAGGCAGGTAAGGTGTTCTGGTATTGCCATCTCTTTAAGAATTTTCCACAGTTTGTTGTGTTCCACACAGTTAAAGGCTTTAGTATAATCAATGAAGCAGAACTAGATGTTTTTCTGGAATACCCTTGTTTTTTCTACAATCCAACAGATATTGGCAATCTGATGCCTGGTTCCTCTGCCTTTTTCTAAATCCAGCCATGTGATAATTACTTCTTATTAATAAAAAGAGATTGGTTTAAGTAACTCACTATGCTGCTGTGTGGTCTTGGGCAAGTCATTTCATCTCCTGGAAACACAGATTCCTTCTTTGTAAAAAAGGATGATGGTGTCTGCATTAAGAAATCCCCAGATTTGATTAATTTTGAGGACCATGTTGATTATGCAGGTAATGTGCTTTGAACACCAGAGGACAAGGCAAATTGTCGAGAAGCACATAGAGTTTTAGTTTCTTTGGCTCCTGACTTTTCTAAATGTGCTGTCAACTGTAGTAAAGAAAGGAACAAATAGGACTAGTTGTAGTTTCACCTTCTAGAACAGAAGTTCACCAGCAGGAAGTTCCATCAGTCCCAGAGTGGAGTCACACACACTCTGTCTTCCAAATAGGTCTCCTTCTTCCTCAGAGGTAACCGTAAGCCCTTCTGCTTCAGTGACTGATCTCATCCAGTCCAGCCCCTTTCCCACCCCACCTTGCCTTTATTCAACCCTCTGGTGGGGGAGATGTGTTAACTATCATAATTACTCATTATTATTATTATTTCAAAGGACTTTGACATTGCTGGGAGAAGAATATACATCTATGGCCTCCATTGCTTTCAGAACTACCCCACAATGTCAGCAGCATGATCTCATTTAACAAGAGAAGATGAGGGAAATTTTAAGCCCCAGATCACATAGTTCAGAAGAGGAAGAAGTGGGACTCAAACTGAGGTCTTCTGATCTCAAAGTCACGGAGTTGGAGACACCAGTGTTTGTGTGTGGGGTGGGGTTTGCAGGTGATCTTCCAAGGTCCCCTGAGATCCACTTGATCTCCTGAGATCCACTCAGGCAGGCAGCTCTCCTGTTGGTGAAACCAGTTGAGGGGCGGTGGGTGATCCTACTGTGGAGACATGTTTATCTCTCTGCTTCCCTTCTGCACATGCCCCTTACTCTTTTTTCTACTCAAAATATCAGGGTTTGTGCCCCAGATGGAGATGCTCTTTCCCTGGCTCACCATCTGCCTGGACCAGTGCCAGGTTGACATGGCACTGGACCAAGAGGTTGTGTGGGTCAAGTAGACATGCTGCCAAAACGGTTGCAAGAAGCTTACCTGTGTTACACCTGTCTTTTAAAGGAGGTTGCATTGAGGCAGATGGACATGGAGGCCCAGATATGAAGGCACCTGCAGGAGGCTGAAAAGGGGATGTGAGCTCACACACTGCTGTTCAATTATCCATCTTTGATTTGCTCCCATCCACTCACTGATCATCCATTGTGTGCCATGCCCGGCTTTAGGTCTGGGATGCTGCTTGAGTGACCATATGGGACAAAATTCCACCTCTGTAATCACAGCCCACGTTTCCACAAGACCCACAGGCATGGGAAAGTTTGAGAATCAATGTTACTGGGCATTTGGCCTCAGTAGGCAGAAGTAGGACCATGGGAGGCAGGGAGATCACACACTGTACAAGACCGACCCCAGTTCCTCCCCTCCATTCCTCTCCTCCTTGTTGGCTCTTCTGAGCCCTCAGTTGGGGGTACAAAAAGCTCAGTCGGCCCCCATCTTTCCTTAGAAGTCCTCCTGTAATGCCACAAAGATGATCTGGCTCTGCCTCTCCACAGTCCTTCTCATCTTCCTGGGCAGCTGGTAGGTGAAACCGGGAACCAGGCCCAGGATCAGTCCTGGCTCACCTCTCCTCTACAGACTGAGGGGTGGGTGATGAGGGGAGTTCATAGAAGGGGCTGGGGAGTAGGGGAGAGGTGGGTGCTGCTAAGCCTTTCTGGATTTCTTCTGGTAAATTGGGCAGTTTTCACTCCAGGGACATTCCTTGACTCTCACTCAACAAGATTAGGGACCTCATCTTTGAGACTCTCTATTCCTGGTCACTACCTTGCCCCTGAACCACACTCTAGTGCCATAACAAGATCTATATTTGATCCTTGTCTCAGTTCATGACTCAGCCCTCTTGAATCTCTCAGAAGTTTCTGTATTTTCAAAATCATGAGATCTTGAAAGAAGGGACCTGAGATAGTGCCTGGAAGGGACTGAACTCCAGAACATGCCATCAGGTGATTAGAGGGTTAGGACTATCAACCCTCAGTCCCTCTAGGGAGAGAAGAGGGGACTGATACTGAGTTCAGTCACCAATGGGCAATGATTCTATCAAGTTGCCTACCTCCAACCCTCAGCTGAAACCCATGAACACTGACTGGCTTCAGAGAGCCTCAGGGGACGTGCAAACATCAAAGGAATGTGAGCAGGGAGAGTCCTGAGAGGGCTTGGAGGCTCGGTACCCCCAACTCCCCATTTGACTGACATTTCTTCTCCATTTTTCTGTCCCTGAATCTCATGCTTTATAATAACTGGGGACAGTAAGTAAAGGGCTTTCCAGAGTACTGTGAGTGGTTCTAATAAGTTATTGAACAAGGCAGGTGGGTCGTGGAGCCTATGAATTTATACCTAGTTGGTCACACATATGAGAGACCCCTGGACTTGTGATCAACTCTTGAAATGTGGGTAACCCTCGGGGACTGAGACTTCACCCTGTGGGGCTGGGTCACCTTGTGGATTTACTGTCTGAAGAGAATTGACTCAGATGCTCAATGGGTGCTGGGAAACAGGTTGCTGTAGAGACTTCGCATGTTTGGAAAGCGAAAGTCACTCAGTCGTGTCCGACTCTTTGCAACCCCATGGACTATACAGTCCATGGAATTCTCCAGGCCAGGATACGGGAGTGGGTAGCCTTTTGCTTCTGCAGGGGATCTTCCCAACCCAGGGATCAAACCCAGGTCTCCCACATTGCAGGCAGATTCTTTACCAGCTGAGCCACAAGGGAAACACGTTTGGAGTCAGGGACAAATTTCAGACTCATTCTTCTCTTTCATTTGTGTCTGCTTTTAGAGTCATGGCCCTGGGACTATACTATAGCAGAGCGCTCATAACACCTTCCCAATCTCTGCATTTTCAGAATTCCTGGCAGAATAAGATACTTGATTAAATGGGCTGTGACTTTTCCCTTGTACTCAGCATTGTTATTATTACTACAAAGGACTTTGGCTTCTTAGGGAGAAGGAATATATGTCTGTTGCCTCCATTGCTTCCACAGCATCCCCATGATGTGGGGATCTCATCTGATACCAGAACACAGGGGTCTCTGGGAGATCTCTATCCTCTGGCACAAAGTTAGGAAAAGGCAGAGTGTGATCCCAAAACCACTACAGGAGAGAGCAGGAGGAAGGAGGTGGTTGTAGGTTACCTCCCAAGGTTCCCTGAGGTTCACTCAGGCAGACAGCCCTCCTGTCTGTGAAACCAGGTGAGGGCCAGCAGGTAGTCAGGCTGTGAAGACATGTTCAGCTCTCTGCTTCCCCTCTGCCCTCTTCTCTTACTCCTTTATTTGAAGCAGAAAGCAGGTTATAGCCCAGAAGGACATCACCTTTTCCAGCTAAGTTCCTGCCTGGACCAGTGCCTGGTAAAGGGCACACGTCCATCCAGGGGAGGAGCTGTGGCAATAGTTGCAGGAAGGTGTCCTGTATCACACATGTCATCTGAGGCAGGTGAGGGGGGTCAGGGTATTGAGGTCCAGGTGAGATGATACTTGCACTAGGCTGAAAAGGATAACATGAGCTAACACACTGCTGATCATTTAAATATCCTTTGATCGGCTCTCATCCACTCACTGACCATCCATCACATACCTGGCATGGCTCTAGGTGCTAGGATGCTCCCTGAGTGACCACATTGGACAAACTTCACCTGTCTGATCACCACCTAAGTTTATATGAGGCCACAGGCATCATTAAGTCTGAGACCTGCTATTTTTGGATATCTGGCCCCTGCAGAGAGAAGCAGAAGTCATGGTTAGATAGGGAGATTATGCAATAAACAGGACTGATCCAACCCCTCCCATCCCCCCTCCCCTCCTCATCACCTGATCTCACCCCTCGGCCAGGATAATAAAAGCTCAGTCCATCCCCAGCATCCTCAGGAGCCCTCCTGCAAGGCCACAAAGATTAGCCAGCTCTGCCTTTCTGCAGCCCTTCTCGTCCTCCTGGTTATCCTTGTGGATGGCACTCCAAAGGGTATTAACAAGAGCCATGACCATGGTAAGTCTGGGCTCACCTCTTCTCTACACACTGGAGGGAAATGAGAGGAGTCCATGGAAGGAGCAGGGGGGCATGGGTGGGGTGAGTGCTGCTAACCCTCTCAGGATTTTTTTCCTGCCATGTTGGACAGGATTTTTTATTGTTTTTGGCTGCGTTGATCTTCCTTGTTGCGTGAGGACATTCTCTAGTTATGGGGGCTATTCTCTGTTTCTGGTATGTGGGCTTCTTGTAGGGTGGCTTATTTTGTTGCAGAGCAGGGGTCTAGGCATCTGGGATCAGTAGTTATGGTTCACCTGCTTAGCTGCCTCACCGCATGCAAAATCTTCCCAAAGCAGAGAGCAAACCCACAAGCCCTGCATTGGCAGGCAGATTCTTAACTACTGGACTATCAGGGAAGTCTGAAGTTGCAAACTTTTAACTCCACGGACATCATGACTCTCATGAAGAAATATCTTCAAATTAAAAAATATTTATCTCCAACCCAACTCTACCAAATCAGGGACTCCATTTCTGAGACTCTCTATTCTTGGTCTCTGCCTTGTCTGTGAACCTCACTGTGCTGTAGTAATAAAAAGATCCGTATTTGATCCTTCTTTCTCATGCTTAATAGACCAGGGCTCCTAAAACTCGTGCAGTTTACTGACTTTCCAGGATATGAAATGAATCACAAAAAGCAACTCAAGGTACCTTCAGGATGGGGCTGGTCTCCAAGAAACCTCAAACACCCATTTGAAGTTTACAATTACCACCTGTCATTCCAGCACTTCTGCAGAGAGGGGAGGGAGAGTGAGGTCAATTACCAGTGGCTGATGATCCAACCAATATGTCTGTTTAGTGAACCCTAGAAAGAAATACATAAACACTGGGATCAGAGAACATTCAGGCTGGTGAATTCATGGAGATGATGTAGGGGTGCAGTCCTTACTAGGGCATGGAGGCTGGGCACACCTCCACTCCCCTTTTGCCCTACGCATCTCCTCCTTTGTACTGCTTTGTGTTTTATTTTGTATATTTATCTGGGAAGAGTAAGCAAGTGTTTTTCCCAAGTTCAGTCACAGTTTCTATTGATTTATTGAATATGGAGGTAGGGTCATGGACTCCCTAATTTTAGTCATTTGGTCACAAGCATGAATGACTCTAGACCTGGCCACTGGGATCTGACCTGAGGACAGTTAGGACCCCTCAACCTGCAGAATCTGCAGTAATTCCACAGTTTTTGAATCAGAAGTAAATGGACTTGTTGGATGCCAGTGGGTATTTGGAAAATTGGTTGCTCTTGGTAGAGACATCACACATTTGGTGCTAGGGAAAAATCCAGACTCAATTTCCCCTGTGATTTGAAGCCTCAGGTGATGCGCCAAAAAGGGGAGTAATGAAAGTATGACACTAAATCCAGAAACTGTTTTCAGGTATCTGTATTTTCAGAGTTCCTGGCAGAATCAGGTAGCATATCAAATAGGTTATATAACATGATAGTATCTTGTCCTGACCCTACCACTCACATGTCATGTTTCCTGGGGCAAGTCATCTGCAATTTTCTCACCTGAACAGGGGGGAAAAGTTACATGCCTTCTTTGAACAGATTACCAGTCATGAATATAAAGATTTGAATCACATTTCATGGTGAATTGTGTGCGTTTTCCACCAGGACATGTTAATCTGAAAAAAATTTTTCTTCCTACTTGCTTCTGGCAAGAAAGAATATTTAGGTGTCAAATAAGGATTATTCCTTTATTATTGAAACTAATCAGAAAGACCTGGGATAAATGAGCAGAGCTATGGCAGAGAAAGCAAGAAACACAACCCTGTGTGTGTTGGCTCCTGGGATCAAGACTGATACAATATTAATAAGGTCTCCAGGCAGGGCCTTTCCCTTGTACCTTTTTGACTATTATTTTATTCTCCGTATTTGATCCTTGCCCTAGTCTATGGGTCAGACCTTCTGAAACTCTTGGAATTTACTGTCTTTCATAGGTCTGCAGATAAGCCATGGAAGAGGACCTGAGAAACATTCACTAACAGGGATAGTTTCAAAAATCTTTGATGGCGTGCGTAAAGGTTGGCACTTTCTTCACCTCTGGGGAGAGGAGAGGGCAGTGAGATTGAGAACAGTCACCAGTGGCCAATGATTTAATTGATATACTTGTTTAGTTAAATCTCAAAAAAAACCCATAAATATAGGCATTCAGAGAGCTTTTGGGGTGGTAACATATGGTGGTGATATGAGGGTCCTCTGCTCTCTAAGGCGTGGAGACTCCTACCACCTCCATTCCACTTTTCTCCACAGATCTCATTATTTCACTGTCCCTTGATTTATCCTTAATGATAATATGAGATCAGTATGTGAGTGGTCTTCCTGTGTTTGGTCATCAGATCTATTGAGTTACTGAACATGGAGGTGGGGTAATGGAACTTTTGAGGCTTAGCCACTTTGTCAAATCATGAGTGATTCAAGACCATGTAGCTGACATCTCAACTGAGGACAGTTTTGAGCCCTCAACCTAGAGAATCTGTACTAACTCCCCAGGTTTTGTATCAGAAGTAAATTGGCCTTTTGGACACCCAGTGAGTGTTTGGAGAATTGGATGTTGTTGCTAGAGCACCACATATTTGGTGCCAGGGGAACGCCAACTCACTCTCCCCTGTGTTTGGGAGCTCGGGTGAGTCCTGGGACAGGGGAGTAATGAAAGTGGGACACTGAACCTAGAAAATCTTACCAGTTATCAGTATTTTCAGAGTTCCTGGCAAAATAGGATAGTATATCAAATGTGCTGTGACAGGATGACAGTATCTTGTCCTCACCGTGCCACCCACATGCCCTGTGTCCTAGTGCAACTCATCTACAGTTTCCTCATCTGTACAGCAGATACCTGTTACATGGGTTCTTTGAACATATCACCAGTCATAAATATAAAGAGTTTATTCACATTTCATGGTCAATTTCAGTAATATTTCACCAAGATAAATTCATTTGAAAAAATTTCCCTACCTATGTGCTTGGGGCTGGAAAGAATACTTGTATGTCAAATAATGATTATTCCTCTATTAAAAAAATTATCAGAATGACCTGAGCAGAGCAGCTGCAGGGAAAGCAAGAAACACAGCCATGTGTGGTTGGCTTGTGGGACCAAGGCTGATACAATATTAGCAAAGTCTCCAAGAACTCTCCTTTGTCCATTTTTGACTATTAATTTATTATCCATATTTGATCCTTGTCCTGGTTCATGGTCTAAGACTCCTGACAATTTTGGTTTTTTTTTTTCTTTCACAGGTGTCAAGACTATTAAAGAAGCGGGAAAAGATATACTAAAAAAGTTGCAGAAAAGTATCTCCAAAAATGGACATAAAGGTTTGAGCTTCGGTACTTCTGCACTTCTGCAGAGAGAGGAGGGCATTGAGATTGAGATCAATCACAACTGGTCAATGATTCAATCAATATGCCTATTTAGTCAAACATCATTAAAAATCTATTAATACTGCAATTTAGAGAGTTTTCAGGGTGGTAACAAATGAAGGTTGTGTGAGGGTGCTATGCTCTCTGAGACATGGAAGCTCTGTCCACCTCCCCTTCTGTTTGCCCAACACATCTCCATTTTCTGTTTCTGAATTTTGTGGTGTATATTAATGTCAGAACAGTAAGTAAGGGTTTTCTGAGTTGGATCAGCGGCTCTATTGAGTTACTGAGCATGGAGGTAGGGTGATGAAAATTCTCATTTTTAGTCACTTGGTCAGAAGCATGAATGACTCAAGACTACATGGCTGGCTGGCATCTGAAGTAAGGATGGTCTGGATCCCTGAACCTCTGACATCTGCTCGTACAACACAGATTTGGTGTCAGAAGTCAGTTGACTGTGATTCGCCCATTGGGTGTTGGAAATTGGATGGTATTGGTGCTGAAACCACAATTTTCATGTCAGGAGAAAACCCAGTCTCACCCTGCCTTGTGATTTGAGGGCTTACATGAGGCTTGGGGAGAGGTGAGTGGTGAATATAGGACACTGCACCCAGAAACTCTTACCAGTTATCAGTATTTTCAGAGTTTCTGGGAGAATAGGATTGTATATCAAATGGATTGTGACAGGGCAGTATCTTGTCCTGACCCTGCCACCCACATGCCATGTGTCCTGGGGAAAATCATCTGTGGTTTCCTCATCTGAACAGCAGATACCTGTTACATGGGTTCTTTGAACATATTGCCAGTCACAAATATAAAGAGTTTATTCACATTTCATGGTCAATTTTGCTCATTTTTCCACCAGGATATGTTCATTTGAAAAGATATTTCTACCTACTGCTTTGGGGTGAGAAAGAATATTTATGTGTCAAATAATGATTATCCCTCTACTGTAATAATAAATCACAAAGACCTGGAATCACTGAGCAGAGCAATTGCAGGGAAAGCATGAAACACAGCCCTTGTGTGGCTGGCTCCTGGGACAAGGCTGATATAATGTTAGCAAAGTCTCCAGGCCTTTTGCCTTGTCCACTTTTGACTATCACTTTATTATCCATATTTGAACCTTGTCCTGGTTCATGGTCTAAGACTCCTGAAAATTGTGGAATTTTTGTTTTTCATAGGTGCCAAGATTGTCAAAGCAGGATCAGGTTTAATAAGGAAAGTGGTTAAAGCAATGCATAAAGGAAATACAGATTTGAACTTTCTGCTCCTATGGGGAAAGGGGAGGGAGGATGCTGAGATTGAGATCAGTCTCCTCTGACCAATGATTCGATCAATATGCTTATTTAGTGAAACCTCAGTAAAAATCCAGAATGTTGGCATTCAGAGAGCGTTTGGGATGATAACAAAAGGAGGTTATATGAGGGTGCTCATCTAACCAGGGCATGGAGGCTTCACACATCTCCACTCCCCCTTTGCCCTACAGATCTCCTCCATTTCATTCTTTCTGAGTTTTATCCTGTACATTGATTGAGAACAATAAGAGTTTTACTGAGATCAGTCACTGGTTCTACTGATTATTGTGCATGGAGTTGGGGTCATGGAAACTCTCATTTTTAGTCACTTGGTCAGAAGCATGAGTGACTCAAGACCACTTGGCTGGCCTCTGAAGAGAGGACAATCTAGATCCCTCAACCTGTGGCATCGGCCCAAACTCCATAGATTTTGTGTCAGAAGTCAGTTAACTGTGGTTCTCCCATTGGGTGTTGGGAATCAGATAGTGTTAGTGCAGAAACCACATATTCTGCTTCAGGGAAAAACACAGACTCACCTTCCCTTGTGATTTGAGGGCTCACATGAGGCTTGGGGAGAGGTGAGTAGGGAAAGTAGGACTCTGCACCCAGAAACACTTACCAGTTATCTGTATTTTCAAGTTCCTAGCAGAATCAGGTAGTGTATCAAATGGGTTGTGACCTCACAGTATCTTATCCTGACCCTACTACCCACATGATTGTGTCCTGGGGCAAGTCATCCGCAGTTTCCTCATCTGAACAGGGGAAACATGTTACATGAGTTCTTTGAACAGATGACAAGTAATGAATAGAAAGAATTTATTCACGTTTCACATCCAGATTTGTTTATTTTCCATCCCAATGTGTTAATCTAAAAAAATATATTTCTCTACCTACTTGCTTTGGACAAGTAAAAATATTTCTTTATCAAATAATGATTATTCTTCTATTATTAAAATTAATTGAAAGATGTGGAACCATGGAGGACAACAACTTCAGGGAAAGCAAGAAACATAGTCCTTGTGCGGTAGGCTGTGGGACCAAGGCTGATACAGTACTGCTAAAGTATCCAGGCCCTTTCCCTTGTCCTTTATTGACTTATTTTCTTATCCATATTTGATCCTTTCCCTGTTTCATGGTCCAGGCTTCCTGAAACTCTTGAAATTTACTCTCTTTCATAGCTCATGGAAAGCAACTGGAGAAACGTTCAGTAAAGGAGCTCCCAACGCAAACACTCAGACATGGTAAGAAAGGTTTTGTATTTTCTGCACCTCTGGGGAGAGGGGAGGGCACTGAGATTGAGATCAATCACCAGTAGCCAATGATTCAATCAGTAAGCCTATTTCTTGAAACCTCTATAAAAATCCACAAATACTGGGGTTCAGAGAGTTTTCCGATGGTGAATACAAGAGGGTGATGTGAGGGTGCTGTGTTCCGCTAGGACATGGGGGTCTGCACACCTCCACTCCCTCTTTGCCCTACACATCTCCTCCATTTCACTGTGAATTTTATCATGTATATTAATCTGCGAACAGTAAGTAAGAGTTTTCCATTGGAGATTGTTCAATGGGCAGTTCCTCTCCCCTCCCTGAGGCTGAGGGAAGGTGAGCAGACAGAGGCTAGAAGACCACGGGGAGGATAGCAATGAAAGTTTCAACCCTTCTGTAGGTAGTCCTCCCCTTTGCAATAAGAGCCCATTCTGGGTTATGAGGGTCTTTCCAAAATCATCGACTTCATACAGCAGAAAACAGTTTTATTGTTCTCGTCACATAAGAAATACCAAGATTTTTAGGAACTCAGTGTCAGATAAAGAATGAAAAAAAAAAAAAACAACTTATATTTCATCTTATAATCCTAATATCAACATGTAAATAGTATCACTATTCAATCTATACTGTCCTTGGATGAGGTTACAGAAGTAAACACACTAGTATGTTTTCTTCATGCCTTTTTTCCATTATAGCATGATTTCTTTATATTTTTTATTAATGGTGGAAAATTTGTACCATACACATAAGCACAGATACTACCTGGTATTATAAAACTCAGGCATCCAGACCCAGTAATTATTGACATATAGGGAATATTTTTTTACCTGTGACCTCTTTGTGTGGTTGTAGAGTTGTGGGTTTTTAAATTTTTTTTTTTTTGAGCACTTATGTATTTATTTGGGTGGGTTGGGTCTAGTTGTGGGGAGCAAGCTCAGTAGTCGTGGCTTGCCTGCTTAGTTGCCCCAAGGTGTATGGGACCTTAGTTCCCTGACAAGGGATTAAAACCAGGACTCCTGCATTGGAAGGCAGATTCTTAACTACCGGACAACGAGGGAAGTCTCGTAGAAGTTTTTGAGGCTTATCAAAGGCATTATACCAATTTTTCTTAAAATGATTCATGAAGAGAAATACATTTGTACATGATTACTATATCATGTCATGCTCTGCAACATTCATAATTCTGTCCCCAAAGGAGGTTTCCAAATGGGCTTTTCAATTTGGCCATCCCCCACAGCCCTAACATTCTCTATGGAAAACAAACTGGTGATTCCAGTTGTTGACCTTGTACCGAGTTGTGACGACCACCTCATAACTGACTCATTGCCCCTACCATTCCAGCAACTTCTAGGCCTAGCATCTGCCTGGACCCAGCATTCCTGGGTCCCTGCCATGACCAGAAGAGGAGGTACTTCTACAATGCCAAGACTGGGCGCTGTGAAGTCTTTATATATGGCGGCTGCAAAGGGAACAAGAACAACTTCCGCACAGAAAGGGGCTGCAAGAAGATCTGCGGTGAAGGGATAGTGTCCCAGTGTAAGACAGGGGCAGGGCAGAGGAGGAGGGGAAAGGCTGGGGAAAGAGGCGGAGCTCAGGGGGCCACACACCATTCACCCTGCACAGTGTCCTCCTCCTCGCTGCTGCCAGGAGGAGAGGCTGCAGTGTCCTGTGAAACCCACACTGAGCGAGTTCTCCAGGGGCCAGCTTGCCAGAAGGTCAACACTAAGTGCCTCTTTATGATCATCTGAGCCTAATCACATGCTCCACTTTGTCAAATGGGACCACTAATTCAGCCACCCTCCAGGGCGGGTCTGCAGTGCTCCCACGTGCCCCACATTGGCTTGGAAAACTCACTTCCTTCTTATTGGCGTTTTGGGTCATGACGACTGCGGTTTTATGTATTTTGGAAAATCTAGGATCTGTCAAGATGACGGGTGTCCAGGTCGGGAGCTACAGTGATGGCGCTCAACAAGTTCCTTTCTTTTTGCAGAGGACATGGGAAGAGTGGTTCCCAGAAAATGTGAAGTCGAGGAGGACTCCTGCAGGGCTGAACTGTGGCTGCTTCTCAAACAGTTCCATCTCCTTGGAGTCCTCTCCACTACACTTCTCAGCACAACCTACCTATTTCCTTTCCTCCATGGTCTACATGCCTTAATTCTGCCTCACCCAGCTGGCTCTCAACACCATGAGATCATGTCTTCCCTTTATCCCTAGCACTTAGCTCAATTCACCAAGGAGTCAGTTCATAATTATTTGAGGAAGGAAGGAATGAATGTAGGAGCACATTCCTCATGACCAGAGTAACTACAGAGCCTGAAATGTAATACAGGACTTTTGTTTTCACCCCCATCCTCACGGCATCCTCATCTTCATCCCTCTGCCCACCATCACTGCTCTCCTTGTGGGTGGCCAAGGTAGAATTTCCAGCCTCCAGTTCTCAACATCAATAATGAGAGAAGAGTTTGGGATAAAGAAACCCCTTGACACCACAATGATGTTGCAAATTTCCTTTCTGTAGCTTCAAATACTGTGGTTTATATTTCAATACATGCATATTCAGAGTTAAACTGACTGGAGTGGAGTCTGTTGTTTGCAACTACAAACTTTAACAAATAGGGTCTATGGAAATGGTGGTCCTTCTCACTGTTCTGCAGATAGTGGGCCATTTTCCTGTCCAGAGACTGGCCTACGGGTATAGGAAGCAAATCCATTATAGCATCATCGACCTGTTAATAACCACTCTATTCTACATAGAAACCTGGGAGACACAAAAACTTTTCTTTCTTCTAAATCCAGTTCAAATTTGAGGGCATTTTTTTCTCCTGGACTTAATGGGCATGAGTTGTCCACTTTTCTAAGGAATGTAATTTCCTGAGGTCGCATGTGAGAAGGGGTTTTTTTTTTTTTTTTTTTTTTTTTTCGGTTAAAGAAGGACAATTACCTTTCAGTGTCCCAGGCTCTGTGCTAGTATTTGATTTGTTATTCTATGAATCATTCTAAAATTTCTTCAAGGAAGGAAATGGTGGTGTAAAAATGGCACTTAACTTCTGTATTCTTTTCCCAACTTGGCAGGTCCCCGTCCTCCCAATAGAGGGACTTTGATGATGTTTTCCTCTGCCTCTGGGTAGATGTAGGATAGAGGCACCTTTGAAGAATAGAGAGTATCTGTTTCATGACAGATGAGGAAAGTGAAGCCTGGGGACCACAGCAAGCCCAGTATTTCAATAAACAAGAATGCAGAGGGTACTGGTGCTGCTACTCACTTGCCATAGTCTTGGGTAAATTTCTCAGCATCTCTGAGCTTTGCTTATTTTAGTTATAAAATAACTAAATGAGAAGCCTTGTACTTGTTAATATTTATAGCCAGAGACCACTACAGACACTCCCCTTTCTAGTTGAACTCGTTGGGTTTATTACTCACTGCAGCAAGGTACAGGAATCATCTTGGAAAATAAAGTGCTATCCTATTAAGAGAATGTTAGACAAACACATGAAAAGATGCTCAACATCACTCATTATCAGAGAAATGCAAATCAAAACCACAATGAGGTACCATCTCACGCTGGTCAGAATGGCTGCTATCAAAAAGTTTACAAACAATAAATGCTGGAGAGGATGCAGAGAAAAGGGAACTCTCTTACTCTGTTGGTGGGAATGCAAACTAGTACAGCCACTACGGAGAACAGTGTGGAGAGATAGAACTGCCATATGACCTAGCAATCCCACTGCTGGGCATATACACCAAGGAAACCAGAATTCAAAGAGACACGTGTACCCCAATATTCATCAGAGCACTGTTTATAATAGCTAGGATATGGAAGCAACCTAGATATCCATTGGCAGATGAATGGATAAGAAAGCTATGGTACATATACTCAGCTATAAAAAATATGCATTTGAATCAGTTTTAATGAGGTGGATGAAATGAGCCTATTATACAGAGTGAAGTAAGTCAGAAAGAAAAACAACAATGCGGTATATTAACACATATATACGGAATTTAGAAAGATGGTAATGATGACCCTATATGCGAGATAGTAAAAGAGACACAGGTGTAAAGAACAGACTTTTGGACTCTGTGAGAGAAGGCATGGGTGGGATGATTTGAGAGAATAGCATTGAAACATGTATATTATCTTATATGAAATAGATCACCAGTCCAGGTTTGATGCATGAGACTGGGTGCTCAGGGCTGGTTCACTGGGATGACCCTGAGGGATGGAATGGGGAGGGAGGTGGGAGGGGGGTTCGAAATGGGGAACATATGTACACCCATGGCTGATTCATGTCAATGTATGTCAAAAACCACTACAATATTGTAAAGTAATTCACCTACAATTAAAATAAATTGATTAATTAAAAAAAGATGATGTTAGAAAGAACTTACAGGATGTGAGCTTGTGCTTGGTCAATTTGGGGAGGGTTTCAGGAAACTGACTTTGCTCTGGATGGATGGTATTAGGAAGTAGGTAGTTTTCTTTTTTCTTTTTTTTTTTTTTAGGTAGTTTTCTTATTGGGTATCTTAGTCTTAACTCTAAGAAGGGAAGACTAGACAGAGGTTAGAGCTGTACTTGATCAAGAAATAGCAGTCATTCAAAATAGGAAGATGTTTGGCCATATTGGTGGTTTGTGTAATGTAGCGCCTTTGCTCAGTGCTCAAACATGATTATCCAATGTCCTATTTTTGTCTTGACTTTTCACATGTACAGAATGCACTCGTCTGAAGTTGAAGTTTTATAAAATGTTTATGTCAAGCAGAATAACAGAAAGCCCATTGTGGTACCAGGTCAGGTCTTGGAACTAAGAGGTTGTTTTCCTCTTTCTCTATCAATTGCAAAAAGTTGTTATGAGAATTGAAGAGATGTATTGGTTAAATGCTTAGTCCAAGTTTTGGCCGAGCAAGCATTTAAAGATTGTCCAGGCAAGATAAGAGTAAGAGGGATACTATAAATATCTAAGTTATTTAATCTTTATTAATAATTACTAGTTTTTAACAGTGTAATAAAAATGACTTGGTATTAATAAACAGAGTCTGGCTTTAGTAACTCACTATGTTGTGTAGTAATGGGCAAGTCATTTCCTCTCTCTGAGCCACAGATTCTTTTTTTTTTTTTTTTGTAAAGAGGATGGTGATATCTGCATTAAGAAATCCTCATTTGGGGATATTTTGAGAACCATTGTTGATTACACTGCTAGTATGCTTTGAACACCATGGACCAAGGCTAAGTGTCTAGAACACAGAGCTTTAGTTTCCCCCACTCCTGACTGCTCTTTAAATGTGCTGTCAACTGTAGTAAGAAACAGTGACTGTAGTAGTGTCATCTTCTAGAAATTTGACCTTAGGAAATTGATCTAGTGCCAGAGTGGAGTCACAGTTCAGTCCCAATTAGGTCTCCTCTTCCTCAGAGATAACCGAAAGCCCTCCTGCTTCAGTGATTGATCTCACCCAGGTCCAGCCCTTTCCCCACCCCACCTTGTCTTTGTTTGACTCTCTAGTCAATGGACTTAAGTGTTAATTATCATAATTGCTCATCATCATTATTATTATTTCAAAGGACTTTGACTTTGCAGGGAGAAGAATGTATGTCTATGGCCTCCAATGTTTCAGAACAGCCTCACAATGTGAGCAACATGATCTCATGTAACAAATGAAATTGTGGCTAATTTCTGGTCCCAGATCACATAATTAGGAAAGGGCAGAACTGGAACTCCAACCGAGGTCCTCTTTTCAAAAAAGCACTATGGAGAGTCCAGAGTTGTGTTGGAGCTTGGGTTGTAGGCAATCTTCCAAGACCCCTGAAATCCACTTCAGCCCCTGAGGTCCACTCTGGCAGGTAGCTCTCCTGTTGGTGAAATAAGGTGAGGGGTGGTGGGTGGTCATGTTCTGGAGACGTGTTTATGTCTTTGCTTCCCTTCTGCCAACTTCCTTTACTTTATTTCTACCCAGAATATCAGGGTTTGTGCCCCAGATGGAGATGCTGTTTCCCGGCTCAGCAACTGACTGGACCACTGCCAGGTAAAGAGCTTGTATGTTCCAGTAGAGATGCTGCCACAACTGTTGCAGGAAGGTTACCAGTGTCATTCCTGTCTTCTGAAGTAGGTGGGTTAATGTGAGAGGGGAAGCACTAAAACATAGATATGAAGACGCCTGAATGAGGCTATAAAAGAGGACCTGGACTAACACACTGCTGATCACCTAGCAGTCCTGTGATCTGCTCTCATCCACTCACTGACCAACCATCATGTGTCATACACTGTTCTAGGTGCTGGGATGCTCCTTGGGTGACCATATTGGACAAAATTCCACCTGTAGAATCATATTCTGTGTTTTCATGAAACCACAGACAAAGTCAAGTTTGAGAATTGTAGTTCCTGGGCATTTCGCCCAAGTAGACAAAAGCAGGACAGAGGAGCCTGGTGGGCTATATTCCATGGAGTCTCAAAGAGTCAGACCAGACCAAGTGACTGAGCAGACACACACACACAGGAAGAAGCAAGACAATGGAAGGTGGGGAGATTACACATTGTAAATGACTGACCCCAAATCCTCCACTTCCTCACTCCCCTCCTTCTCACCTGTTCTTACCCATCTGCTGGGATGTAAACCAAACTCTTAGCACCCATCTTTCCATAGACGCCCTTCTGCAAGCACACAAACATGAGCAGACTCTGTTTCTCTGCAGTCCTGCTCTTTCCCCTGGGCACCATTCTGGCCAGCATTCCTGGAGGTGAAACAAGTAACCAGGCCCAGAGTAAATCCCAGCTCACCTCTCCTCTACAGACCAGAGGGAAAGGAGGTGAGTGCAAAAAGGGGCAGGAAGAGGGGCGTGGTGGATGCTGCAGCCCTCTCTGGATTTCTTCTGGAAAGTGAGCAGTTGAACTCCAGGGACATTTCTTGACTCTCAAAAATCATCATTGTGTGTTCTGCTTTTAATAAACATATCCCACCTCATTTGACAGAATCATGAACTTCATCTCTGAGACTATCTATTCCTAGTTCCACCCTGTCCCTAAACCTCACTTTAGAATAGTAAAAAGATCCATATTTGATCCTTGTCCTGGTTCAGGCCCCAGGCCTCCTAAAACTGCTGGAATTTATTGTCTTTCTATAAGTAATGATCAGTGGAAGATGAGGCCTTAGATAGTCTGTGTGAGCCTGGATCTGGAACTTGCCATGAGATGATTAGAGGGTTAAGTGATCATCCCCAGTCCCTCTGGGGAGAGAAGTAAGTACTGATACTGAGTTCCATTAACAATGGCCAAAGATTCCATCAAATTTCCTCCATCCAACCCTCAATTAAAATCCATCAATACTAGATTCAGAGAGCTTCAAGGGAGGTGATAACATCAAGGGTTTGTAAGGTAGGCATGTCTTGAGATGGCGTGGAGACTCAGCATTTCCTACTCCCTCTTTGCCTTATGCTTCTTTTCCATTTTGCTGTCCCTGAATTTTATCATTTGTAATGACTGGGGACAGTATGTAAAGGTCTTATCTGAATTAGTGAGTGGTTCTGATAATTTGTTCAACATGGGAGGTGGGTCAAGGGATCTCTGAATTTATAGCCAGTTGTTCACAAGTGTAAGTGACCACAGGGGTCGTGATCAACTCTTGAACTGTGGGCAGTCCTCAGGGATGAAGCCCTCACCCTGTGAGTCTGGGTCACCTCTGAGGATTTATCATCAGAAGTGAATTGACTCCTGGATGCCCAGTGGGTATGGGGGAAGTGGTTGCTCTTGGCGGAGACCCCACATGTTTGGTGTCCGGGACAAACTCAGACTCTCTCTTTTCTACGATTTGTGTGTGGGGTGAGGCTCAGACACTGGGGACTATATTATGTTGAGCAGAGCACTCAAAATCCCCCACCACTTCTTGGCATTTTCAGAATTCCTGGCAGAATTGGATACTTATTTATTTATTTATTTATTTTTATATATTTTTTCCACTTATTTTTATTAGTTGGAGACTAATTACTTTACAATATTGTAGTGGTTTTTGCCATACATTGACATGAATTAGCCATGGATTTACATGTGTTCCCCATCCTGATCCCCCCTCCTGCCTCCCTCTCCATCCCATCCCTCTGGGTCTTCCCAGTGCACCAGCCCTGAGCACTTATCTCATGCATGCAACCTAGGCTGGTGATCTGTTTCACCCTTGATAGTATACTTGTTTCAATGCTGTTCTCTTAGAGCATCCCACCCTTGCCTTCTCCCACAGAGTCTAAAAGTCTTGGGTACTTATTTAAATGGATTGTGACAGACTGTGTTTGTCTTGTCCTGATCTTATTACCTATATGCTCTGTGTCCTGGGAGAGTTCCATCTGTAGTTTTTTCATGAGAGCAGGAATTCCATGTTTCTAGAGTTTTGTGAAAGGATTACCAGTCATGAGTACAAGGAATTTACACATTTGTGGTCAGTGATGTGTGTTTTCCACCAAATGTTTTAGTCTGAAAGACTTGTCGACCTACCTATATTTCCTCATGATACTTTCAAAAATATATATGTGTCAAATAATGATCATTTCTCTGTTATATGAAGTTAACCAGAGAGTTGAGTGGCAGCTGAGCATCTTCCCTCCACAGGCAACTGCAGGCAGAACAAGAAATGCAGTACTTCCTTGTGTTTGCTCATGGGGCTAAGACTGCTTTATCCAGGCTGCTATGATATTAGTCAAGACTCAATGCCCTTCCTCTTGCTCCACTATCAGACTATGTTTTATTTTCCTATAATGATATAGATGACAGTTATACTCATAATTTTATAGACAGGTCTCATTATTATAGAGATTAACAAGAATTTTACTCTATCCACTCCCTTCAATGACAAGGCACTTAGCATGAGTATGAAATAGGAGAGTCATTTACTTAGAAACTTTTATCAAAATGTATCCTTTTGGTTCTGAGAGCACAGTTTTTTGTGTAGGGAAACAGCTGTAAAAAAAAATAGTAAAATAATATCTTTCTAGCCAGTCCATCTTAAAGGAGATCAGTCCTGGGTGTTCATTGGATGGACTGATGCTGAAGCTGAAACTCCAATACTTTGGCCACCTCATGTGAAGAGTTGACTCATTGGAAAAGACCCTGATCCTGGGAGTGATTGGGGGCAGGAGGAGAAGGGGATGACAGGGGATGAGATGGCTGGATGGCATCACCGACTAGATGGACATGAGTTTGAGTCAACTCCGGGAGTTGGTGATGAACAGGGAGGCCTGGCATGCTGTGATTCATGGGGTCACAAAGAGTGAGACACAACTGAGTGACTGAACTGAACTGAACCGAAGAGGGAGGTACACAATAAAGACAAGAGAAAGTCCAAACCAGGTCGTGATGAGTGTTGTGAAGAACGAGATTGATGGGGATAAAGGAGGGTAGCGAGGGCAAGGGAAATGCTCTGTGATAAGGAGGCCTTGAGCAAAGGCTCCCAAAAATGTGCCCATGTGATTGAGCAGCAGACAGGCCCAGGGTGACTGGAACTGAGTGGATTGATGGGGAGGGGAATGGAAAGGGATGAGACGGAGAGGCCACAGGGACAGATAATGAAGAGCTTTGTAAAACGTTGACTCTCAGTCAATGAGGGTTTGTCATGGGACCCATGGGATAGAATTCACTTTGAAACAGGATTCTTGCAGCTGCAGTGTGTAGAGTGGTCTTTAGAGGGTGAAGGCCAAGCTGCTGCATTGGTCGATGTGAGCCATGACGGAGTATACCCATATTTTTGCCTGGATTGATCTCAGTTCCTTAGACTATGAATAACACGCTTTGTTGAGGTTTCTGTGAGGCTTCATGACAAATCACAATTCATTAAATCTTTAGGCATTCGTGATGTATTTTCCTTTCAAACCCTCACCTTTCCTTGAGGTATGGGGGCAGGGAAAAGGCAAAGGTGGTAGTTAAAACTCCACCCCCTAATCATGTGTTGGTTATCCAGACAACCAACATCCATTCTAAGGTTAGATCGAGGCTTTGCTTGTCACCTCACTCACATGGTAAAAGATTCCCTTGGTGCTGTCATCTCTTAGGAAATCCAATGGTTTTAGGAGCCCTGGTCCAGGAATAGGAGGAATACTAAATTAGTATTTCTGATGGCTTCTGGTGGCTCAGCTGGTAAAGAATTTGCCTGCAATGTGAGAGACCTGGGTTCCATTCCTGGGTTGGGAAGATCCCTTGGAGAAGGAAATGGCTACCCATTCCAGTATTCCAGCCTGGGGGATACCATGTACTGTATAGTCCATGGGATTGCAAAGAATCTGACACGACTGAGCGACTTTCATTTTCACATGTAGGTTACAGTATCAGTATTCCCTCAATAATACTTTATTCCAGTGCTCATGACCTAAACATAGTGAACACAATAATGGGTTTTCTTCCATGCCTTTCTCCATTAAATCATGATGGCTTCACACTTTCTTTTCAATAGTGGAAGCATTCAAGCAGACATATGTACAGAAAATAGTATTATAAACCTGTGGACCATTATCCAGCTCCAATCATGATCAACATATGGGGAATATTCTTAATATGTATCCTTTTGTTCTATTTGCAGCTAATCAGTGGCATCATGCCAATTAATCTACAAATATTTAGTAATGATATGTAATTATTTACAATATTACCCTGTCAGTCCGAAGCCTAACAATATTAATGATAATGCTCTACAAAACATCAAATGGTCTTTTCACATTCACATCTCTGCACCCCTACCACACTCTTGCAAACAAGCTTGTGTATTTGATTGTTCACCTTTTAGACCCAGCTGTGATGACCATCTTCCTATTTGACAGATTTGCTTCCATCCCTACAGACCTGTGGCCTGACCTCTGTTTGGAGCCTCCATCATGGGTCCCTGCAAGGCCAAAAGAAGCAGATACATACAATACCAAGTCCATATTCTCAGAGATCTTTGTATATGGTAGCTAAAATGTTAAGAACAAAGTCTTCAACTGGGGGCCAGGCTGTGTTAAGACCTCTGCTGGTGGTATCATATCCTGTGTAAGACAGCAGGCAGGGCATGGGGAAAGATGAAGAGATGGGGAAAGTAGTGGAGCTCAGGAGGCCACACTCTCCTCAAAATCGCCCACAGTGACTATTTTCATCTCTGCCTCCCAGGGGAAGTGACTGCAGTGACCTTTGAAATCTTGGACTGAGCATGCCCCCCAGGGACCAGATGGGCAAAAGATCAACCTCAGAAGCACCATCCTGATAATCTGAGCTTACTTGCATGATCCCCTTTTTCAGACAGGAAGAGTAAGTCAGTCCCCCATAGAGGAGGTCTGTTAGTGCTCCTGAGCAGTCCACCTGGGCTTGGAAAATTCACTGCCTTCTGGGTAGTCATTGTGATCCCGAGAGCACTGTGGCTGATCATTTCTAGGATGGTCTAGGTCCTGTCCAGGTAAACCTTGTCCAGGTCTGGGGCTTCAGAGATTCAATCTGCAAGTTTCAATCTGCAATCTCCTTTTGCAGAGGCCATGGGAACTGGGCTCCCCTGAGATGCTGAAGCCCAAGGAGCACCCAGTCAGGGCTGATCTCTGGCTGCTTGTGATTATATTCAGCCTTCCCTCTGACTTTCAACACTACCCTCCTCAGTGAAATCTATCTCTTCCATTCCCTGAATGGGTCTAATTGCTTTTCTTCTGTCTCTTCCAGTTGGCTCTAAGCACCATGACAGCAAGTATTCCCTTTATCCCTAGAACTTTGCATAACTCCTGGCACAAAGGATATAGTCAGTCCATAAATATTGGAGGAAGGAAGGAAAGAATGCAGGAGAAAATCTCCTAATGACTGGAGTGACTGTAGAGCCTGGGATGTGAATTCATGATTCACATGTTGTAATCTTGTTGTAATCTTCCTTCTCAGTGCAGCCTCACCTTAATACTCCACTCCACCCACACTTCGAGAGACTTTGGAACCTGGCTTGCCTGAATGCTGCTGGAAATGGTGGCACCCAAGCCCTAGTCTTGTAAATAAGATTGACACTCACGAAGTCATATCCAAAGTCTTTGCTGCATCATCTGTGTTACTATCAAATAGATTTGCCTGGGAGATGTTTGTATTCTTGTATATTAGTGATGTTGAAATATCTGGGGATACTTGATTAACAGACAAGTGTCTTCCCCCTAATTTTTAACTGTTTATCTTCCATCGAGTCACTTTTCTGTAGCTGAAGTTCAGTATCTGCATCTCCATAAAAGTGATAAGATTGTTAAAGAAGAGAAAGCTATCTTTTTATCAACACTTTTCTGAGCCCACTCTCAGGTCACATTTTTAAATCCCCTCCAGGACAAGTGGGTAATGTGAATGGAAGTATTTGGGGTGGCATTGGAGGCACAGGGACAATAAGGAATGGTGGGGATGATGGAAACTGGACAGAACACTTCCCTCCTGGGAGGATAGCTGCTCTCCTTAGCTTAGTTCATGCTTTTCGAAGTGTGGTCCTTTGATCAGTACCATCAATGTCTTGGAAACTTTTGATGCAGATATTCAGGGCCTACCCTGTGCTACTGAATCAGCACTCTGGTGGTAAAGATCTGAAATCTATGTTTGATCTTATGGCTATTGGATTCTGATGCTCACTCAAGTGTGAGACCCACAGCCTTGTTAAATTACAGGACTGTGATGTCAGTGTTTACTTTTTGTAGTATTGATAGAAAAAAAATTTTTATATGAAATCTCTGACCCAGGGATTGAACCCACATCTCTTATGTATTCTGCATAGGCAGACCAGTTCTTTACTAGTAGTGCCAAACATACTATATGGTCCCAAAGTGAATTGCTCTTTTATCATCATGTAGTGAGAAAATGATCACCCATTACTCAGGTATGAACATACCTCTTAGAGGGCACAGCATCTCAAATATCTAAACATCTTGTGTGTGCCCTGGGTGCATTCCATCCATTTCAGGATACGCCCTTAGATAGCATGGAATCCAAGATTGTCATTTTTCAGAAGGAGATAGTAAGGAACAGAAGCAGAGATATGACCTGGGGTCCCAGAGGGTTAGATGACTTGTCTTCATCCAAAATGCAATCACAGTTTTGTTCCTGTCCTGAAATTTCTCTAAAGAGACCTGCAGGAGCCAGGAAGATTTCTTTTTTGTTTGTTTGTTTAATTTGATTGGAGGTAATTACTTTATAATATTGTGTTGGCTTTTGACATACATCAACATGAACTGGCCACAGACATATGTGTCCCTCCATCCTGAACACCCCTCACACCTCCTTCTCTACTTTCTCTACCCAAGTTGTCCCAGAGCACTGTCTTTTGGTGCCCTGCTTAACGCATCAGTTTGCAGTGGTCCTGTCTTTTACATATGGCCTTGTACATATTTTAATGCTTTTCTCTCAAATTATCCCTCTGTCACCTTCTCCCACTGAGTACAAAGTTCTGTTCTTTAAATCTATGTCCCTTTTGTTGTCCTGCATGTAGGATCTTTGGTATTGTCTTTCAAAATTCCATATATATATATATATATATATATATATATACAGTATTTGTCTTTCTCTTTCTGACTTGCTTCACTCTGTACAATAGGCTCCAGATTCATCCACCTCATTAGAACTGACTCAAATGCACTCCTTTTTATAGCTGAGTAATATTCCGTTGTGTATATGTACCACAACTTCCTTAACCATTCATCTGTCAATGGACATCTAGGTTGCTTCCATGTGCTAGCTATTGTAATGAACATTGTGCTGCAATGAACATTGGGGTACACGTGTCTCTTATTGTTGGTAGACTTTTTGATAATGGCCGTTCTGAATGGTGTGAAATGATACCTCATTGTGGCTTTGATTTGCATTTCTCTAATAATGAGTGAGGTTGAACATCTCTTCATATGTTGATTAGCCATCTGTAAGTCTTCCTTGGAGAAATGTTTATGTCTTTTACCCACTTTTTGATTGGGTTGTTCATTTTTCTGGTGTTGAGCTGCATGAGCTGTCTGTATATTTTGGAGTTTAATTTTTTTCATCTGTTTCATTTATTATTATTTTCTCCCATTCTGAGGTCTCTCTTTTCACCATGCTTATAGTTTCCTTCATCGTGCAAAAGCTTTTAAGTTTAATTATGTCTCATTTGTTTATTTTCATTTTTATTTCCATTACTCAGAGAGGTGGGTCATAGAGGATATTGTTGTGATTAATGTTGGAGAGTGTTCTGCCTATGTTTTCCTCTAAGAGTTTTATACTTTCTGGTCTTACATTTAGGTCTTTAATTCATTTTGAGTTTATTTTTGTTATGGTGTTAGAAATTGTTCTAGTTTCATTCTTTTATATGTAGTTGACCAGTTTTCCCAGCACCACTTGTTGAAGAGACTGTCTTTTCTCCACTGTATATTTTTGCCTCCTTTGTCAAAGATAAGGTGTTCATAGATGTGTGGATTTATCTCTGGGCATTCTATTTTGTTCCGTTGATATATATTTC